>NC_038249.2:31631063-32231063 GCF_000004515.6 Glycine max
TACAACCGAGAGAGGGAACTCACTCACTCTCACAATTAAACACTATTAAAACAATTTCTTCTCCTTTTAATAAATGCATTTCACATATTATTCCAATTAACAAAAAAAAGTTGTCTCATATTAATGGTTCTCTATCTTTTAATTATTAATATTTAAAATTAAATTTATACTATAATTTAAATTATTTATTGTAATTCTAAAATATATTTTATAAATTTATAACTATTTAATTATGATATATTTTAATTACAGTATAATTAATATATTAAAAAAATCTATTATAAATTTTAATTGTATAAAAACAATCTTTATCATGTATAATGCACCAACTAAAATACTTATATACTAACATTAGGTTAATCTAACTATCTAAGAATGACTAGAGTCAAGTTTAAATATCTTAAGTAACATGTTTAAATTTTGTAGATAGAAAAAAATGGAGTAAAATGAGAGACTAGTCGGTTAAATTCTCCAATGAACATTGCTATTAGGAAAATTAATAGAATTTATAATATTATATTTGAGAATTTAAAAATAGGTTTAAATAATACCTGAAAATCAAATAACTTATCAAGAGTTGGATGACACTATTATCATTTGATAGTTCATAATAATTTGGTTTAATTACAAATTAAATTTAAATATTATTATATTTATTGATTATTAAAAATATAATTCAATTAAATTGGTTGAATATTCAAATTAGAGACTTAAATCTTTTATAACTTAAGCTTTCACAATTGTAATTTCTTACTATTTAAAGCGTTTTTTATGATTTAGACTATATTTAAGATATATTTGGAAATTTAATTTATTCTAAAATATTCGAAAATAAAATGTTTTTAGTATATTTTTTAGATATTAATTTTGTTATGATTAAATTTTCAATAAGAAAATTTAAATATATATTCAGATATAAACTATTTAATAATTATTTGTTTGGTAAAAAGTTTTGAATGTATTTATCAATATGAAAATTTAATTATTTGAAAAAATGTATTATAATTAATTAATGAAAAATTGATTAGTATTATGAAACTTGCCTGTTATTGGCCAATCATAAATAATCCAACAATTAAATATTTAATTTTAATTATTTCAAATTAGTTATATATAATTAAGATTGTCCATCTTTTTGGTTGGATTATTTATTTATTATTTGAATTTAATTTAGTTTTCATTTTAAATTTTAAATGTATTTTTTTTCATCTATTTATATGCTTTGTTTTATTTTATCTTTGTACCGTCAAACTTTTATTGTATTTTCTTTTTTTTATCTCTTTTATTTTACACTCTTTTTTCGTTACTTTTTAATGTTTTTTTTTCCTATTTCAGATGTGTGGAAAGAGTGTTCTCGTAAGTAACCATTTTTCTCCCTTTTCATTTATCAAATGTTATTTTAAAGAAAAATATTTTATGCATCTTCCTCTATAATAATGTTAAAATTGATCTTTTTTGTTGTTTTTTTTAAAGATGGTGAATATAATTAGAATCGATGAGTGTGCATGTATAGAACAAAACAGATAAATATGCATAGGAATGACGTTGATTATGGCTATATATATACAATTAAAAATATTATTTCATTTTGTGCATCCTTAACTTTTGTTTGATCCATCTTTTAATTTGGACCATAAGTATAGCGATTAAAGATGTGTTGCAAATTTTTATGGATTAAAAATAAATAGTTTAATGGGGACCTGTATCTAAGGATAAAATAAATTAATCTTCATTTTAATATAAATGGGGCATGAATAGGTAATAACTCAAACTTACAAGTATATGTAATTTGAAATTACTTAAATAAATTTGATTACATATAAGTTACATTACTCTAATATAATTATATCAAATATAAAAATTCAAAGTTATCTATTTTTAGTACATGTTTTAAAAGTATTTGTTTTAGTATAACAATATGACTCAAATTTGTTTGTTTCTAATTTTTTTTAATGGATAGGAATATAGTTGCAAGTATATGCACATTCATGCATGGGCACAAAGACAAATATATAAATATACTTAAAATAAAAAACATCACAAATATATTAAAAATTATAATAATATAAGAATTTGTAAATTGTAAACCTAAGATCTGTGCATGACACAAATTATTATACGAGTATAATTAAAAGGAGAGACTCACGGAAAATAATTAATCAAATTCTTCAACAAATATTATTAATAAAAAAAATTAATAGATACTTTATACTAATAATATAATAAAAAAAACTAAAATAAGTTAGTTATACGTGTAAAACAATCAAAACATTAAAATTAGAGAATGTATCATACTTATATATCATAATTAATTAATTGAGTTAAATCTGTTGATAGTATATAATGTAAGTATGTAACTGAAGTCCATCCAAAATTATCCTGTAAAACAAGAAAAAAAATTCTCACTTCATTTGATTGATTACCGTTTAGCTAAACAAAATCCTTCATGCATGTTAAGTGAAAAAATATTTTTCAAACCACTCAATCAAAGTGAGAAGGAGAAAATCAACAGCAACTATGCAAACATGCAATCGGTTGTTGGGTTTATGTATCTTTGCGCCTCTTACCTTGCATGCTTTCAAACACTGCCCCTACTGCACTTCTATAAACAAAATCTCTTCGTACTCATAAATTATTTGTGTAAGTACAAACATCACCATCATAGGTATGCCTAGCTAAAGATTACTTAATATTTTCTTCTTTTACAAAATTGCTAATAATTTAATATTCACCTTAAGAGAGTTTTGTTTCGATGGCTGAATATGATGCATAAATTCATGATATAAACATTTTCATATTATCTTTCAATTTTAGAATCTCATGAAAAAAAAGACTTAAATAACTTTTAGATCTATTATATATATATTTTTTTAATTCTTGATAATTTTTTGTTGTTTAAATCTCTCGTATGACTAATATATATTAAAAAAATCATTAAAATAATGTGAAATCATCACTTAACTAACCATAAAGACTAAGATTAAAATTTTTAACATATCATGAACTTAAAATATTTTTTTTTATCAAGAACTCAACAAAAATTGAATATATATATATATATATATATATATATATATATATATATATATATATATATCTAGAATCTCAAAAGTAAAAAAATAAAATAAAATTAATGACAGTCCCAATACCATTAACAAGTATCATGATTCGAGAAGAAAATCCACACTAGCTTTTAAGAATCCTGGTGAAGAATTATTCTGGGTACCTAAGGAATGATGATATCAGATCAACAACGGCTCCAACAGTCAACCCATGTGAATATCTAGTGCCCCATTTGCACTGTGATTATAGAGAGGTTCCAATTAGCAGAAAAAACATTGTTTTGTGGGTGATGTAACTAAATAAATTAAATGGGATGGAACATATACAACAGTGTCATCAGTATTTTTTTCCAATAAATAATTCACTCCTGACACAGGAATTTGGGGTTTATCATCACAATAAAACCACTGTTTTTGGTTAATGCTGGGTCCATGCCTCAAAATGCAGGGTGCAGTGCACCCCACCACGCAAACATTCATGATTTCCCTCACACATTGAAACCAGGGACAATGTCAAATATTTTAAGGGGCCGAAAAGCAACACAGAGCATTCTTTAATGGACATGATGTTACTGTGCGTGCCAGAACAAAATGATAAAGAATGGCAAAAGATTGATTGTGAATAAAAATTTAAGACTTCCGGAGGAAAAAAGACTGAGATAGGCATTTTTTTTGTTCACCCCATTCTCTTTCTTTTTTCGTTTTTCTTCTTAAAATTTATTTCGGTTTTGCAACATATAAACACATATAAACATCTCACATCTAGGAAGCCCACCGCCATAACCATATCCCCCCGTTACATGATCTCATATAGTTCCCAAGATCATAAATATTATAATATCTATAAAATTACTCCCCTATGGTGACCAAAAGCTCTAGTTTAAAAGAGAGAGAAAAAAAGGGATAAAAAGAAAAATTGAAGAAAAACCAAACTAAAATTAAAAACTCATTTCCATTGTATAATATTGCATCATCAGCAGATTAGAAAAGGCTTGCAACCACCATCACCATTCACCACCACCACCACCCCCACCCATTACTCTTTCACATAACACTGCAGCTGGAAGTATTCTCATCATTGAAATAGTTGGAATATGGTTCATGAGGAGGAGGAGGAGGGTAGCTATAAGGAGGAGGGTACATGTAATTGACAGCCATTGGAGGCCTAGCATACATCATTGGCTGGAATCTATCATTCCCCATTGCCCTTTGTTGGTTCATCATTGCAGCCATGTATTGCTGTTGTTGGTAAGGGTTGCCAGGCATCATATCTGGCCCACCACCACCACCAACACCACCTTGGAAGCATCCACCACCGGCACCAGCACCGCCGTTCATCGCTGCAGCAGCTGGAAGGCCTTGAACTGCTGGGATGTTGCCCATTTGGGTCATGGGCATGTTGCCCATAGGGATGCTCATGTTATTCATAGGACCCACATTAGCCCCAACCAAACTAGGATTATGACCACCCATGTTTGGGAACATGTTCATAGCTTGAACACCTTCAGCCATTCCATTATTACCCTTTTTACCTCCATTCCCATTGTTATTTGGTATTCCACCACCACCACCATTATTTTTGTTGTTTCCATTCTTACCCTCTGGCACCCCACCTCCATTTTTGCCACCATTGTTTTTGTTACCTCCACCTTGAGTTTGATTATTTCCACCGCCGCCGCCTTCTTTCTTTCCTCCATTTCCATTTTTACCCTCATTTCCACCACCCATGTTATGAACTTGAACAGGCACAGGTCCTCCACTACCACCACCTCCTTTCTTCCCATTATTACCTCCACCATTGCCACCTTTCTGAGCATTCATCATACTGTTCGACATCATCTGAGCCCCATTACCCATAGGGACACTACCAATAGGAGGCTTAGCACCCATAGGGGGCTTCATCATCATCATCTTATTCAGAGGATGCTGAGGATCATCCATATCATCGTCATCAAACTCGTCGTCAAACTCGTCGTCGAACTCGTCTAATTCATCATCAGATAAATCATCCTCAGGCAAACTGAACTTAACCGCTTTCGGATTCGGATTCGGGTTCGGGTTGGGCAGCTTCATGTCCTTGAATTGAGGCAGCTTCAGATCTTGAAACCCTTTCATCTGCTGAAGCTGTTGGAGGTGCTGCTGAAGCTGCTGTTGAGGGTTCTGCTGCTGTTGGGGGTTCTGCTGCTGTTGATTATTACCCTTTGGCTGGTTATTCACACCACCACCCTTTTGACCCTTGTTGTTTGCCCCACTTTTGCCATTGTCAATTTGCATGTTCTTGAACTGGTTCGCCATGTTGTTCTGGTTGTTGTTGCTGTTTCCTTTGGGAGCACCCCAGAGTTCTGCATGTTTCCCTGATTTCGCAAGCTTCTTGATGAGAACGTTGGGGTCCACATTCCCTGAAACTGTCACCTTCCCTTGTTCTGCATCTATCTCGGTGGTAAACACCCCTGCGAAAACAAATGGACTCAGTAAATAACCAAATACACTATTTTTATCTCGAAGATATGGCTACAGTGATATAAGATTTTGTTTTTTCTTCAAGGAACAAAAAAAAATATAAAAAAAAAGCTTTCAAGAGTGAAATACTGAAATGAGATTATAACATGAGAGATTTTTCTTATAGAGGCATAACATACCATCAATCTTCTGCAAGATTTTCTTAACTTTGTTCCTGCACCCGTCACAGTGTATGTTCACTTTGAGAACACATTTCTGCATGTACAAGCAATCCCAAGAGGCAACACAGAATAAAGAGAAATTTCGTCGTAAATAAGAGGAATTATTGAAATGGGGGTAAAAGTAAAACAAAACATGAAACTTTATCAGAAATGACACACACGCAAGACAAAAAAAAAAAAAAAAAGGAAAACCAAACTCAGTAGCAAGGAAAAAGCATGGAAATTAACTTGTGAAAATGAGAAAGGTGGGAGTTTTAGAAGAAAGAGCATACCTGTATCTTCAAAAACTCTTCTTTACTCATGGTCTTAGAAGGCAATGGAGCAAAAGATTGTAAGAACAAAGAAGGGAAAATGCAGAAAGGGGTGATAGTAGATCTGAGAAACTGGGACAGGGAAAAAACAGAGAATAAGCTAGAGAGGGTCTTTCGATCTTTGGCTTATCGTGTAGAGCTTTTGGAAGCAAACACAGAGCCAATGACAGAAAAGAAAAGTGTCTCAGTCTCTGAGTGAGCAGAGAAAGCGAGTCTGAACAGCGAGGCTCAGACTCGGAGAGAGAGCAAGAGAGAGGTTCAAAAATGGAGAGTAGTCATTAAAACCTCAGAATCCTGTTTTTCAGGGTGAATGAGAGAGAGAGAGAGAGAGAGGGTGGAGACTGGAGAGGCATGAGCGAAAGGAAAAAGAAGCTCTAACACAGAGAGAAGAGAACGGTGCTCCAAGACCAAGAGTTCACTCTTTCTTTTGTGCCTTTATTTATTGAACAAAAAATACTACCTGTACAATAAGATAAAATGTGTCATGAATTAGATTAAAAGAGGAGAGAGAATAGTGACATAAAAGAGTATTTTAAGGGTGTAATAGAAGAGTTTGCATTTATTATGAGTATATATTTTAGCGGTCATAGATGATGTTAGGAAATTTCTAGTTTCTATGTTGTAAGCTGTACTGTAAATCGTAACTCCCAACAATTTTAACCATGGCCATGTGGAGCGTTTGGCTAGGCTAAGATTCTACTTTTAACTCTCTTCACTGTCTTCTCTTTGGCTTGGCTTGGCTTCACGAAAGGTTAGATTCCATCATCACTCACAACTCACACCGCCTTTGTTTAGATTTTCGAAAAATGCTACCTTACTAGAGAATGGAGGCATCACTGAAGTTATTGTTTAATTAAATAATTTTTTTTTTCAAATTTTAAGCCCAACTATTTTCTGTTTAATTAAATAAGAAAATTTTAAATATTTTTTCTCTATCTAAACATAAAGTAAAAATAAATGCAAATACTTTTAGGTAAATTTTAATTAAGAAATAATACACAGTATTTTTAGTACAGAGCATAAGTTTTTCCAAAATCCTATTATTTTTTGAAAAAAAAATCTTTATTTTATTTAGTTTGGTTACAAAAATAAAATATTAATGTTTTTATTATTAATAATTTTAAGAACTAATTTACTTATAATATTTATATATTAAATAAAGTGAAAATTTCTAATCTTACATACAATAGTAGTAATTCTTAACATTCAGAAAAAAATAATAGTAATTCTTAATAGAGTCATGTTAAAACGTAACTTAAAGGATACAAGTTAACACACATTAAATTTACCAAATTAAATATTTTTGTTTAACTTACTTTTGAATTAATTAAAATTTTTCAATAATTTAAGAAAAAATATTTAAGAATTAGTCGAAAATCAAAGTTTATCAAAAGCTTGATCTAAAATTTCCAAAAAAGCAACTTTTTATGATTATATAGGAAATAATCCAGTAAAAGGGCGCCCCTCCTTGAATTATTCCATCATGCAATACTTATTGAATAGAAATAACCAAATAAAGTAGTTAGGTTTGGTTTTCTTTGAGTTCAAGATATTCTGTCTAGCCTAAAAAGTGAAAAACTGAAATTGTTTCATTTTTTTAATTCTTTAAAAATGGGATAAAAAATTATGAAAATCTATTTTTTTAAGGTAAGCATTAAATTAATTTCACCTTTATGATGTAATACCTATGTTTTTTACGGTTCATCCTTATTTCCTTAACTTACGTACAATATTATAAGTTTATATATATATATACACACACACTAGTAACTTTCAGTTGTGTCAAAGTAACCGAAGGATACTAATTAAGAAACACTAAATATATCTCATTAAATATTTTTGTTTTACAAAAAAATAAGTAGAGTATTAAATGAATTTTGCATTTGATGTAATATGTATATTTTTTTGCTAAAAAAGTCCATGCTTTTTCCTTAACATACGCACAATATTATAAGTCAATTTTTAATTCGTGAATTATAAAAGACAAATTTTCAATTTTAATTAAAAAATAAACTAAAAACAGTTACCATATTACACATAAACAAGCTATAGAAAATTTATTGACAAAGCCAAACAAAACTTATAATTCTAAATTATTGGCATTCTAATCCATTATATAAAATAAAGATTAATTAACAAGACAATGTTGCAATAACTTTTTTGCTTGTAAAATCAACACGCTAAACAAAAATTCAGCAAGGTGATGATGTGATAGAAAGAAGAAGCTTTTTGTTTCGTTTTCTATTTCTTTTCTAAAAAATTACGTTAAGTCGTAGTATTAGTCTTGGGCTCTTGGCAAATACAAATGTGTTGATGTAATGCTTGAGATTTGATGTTGGGGGGCTTGAGGTAAGCGTATAATACATACTTGTTACTACGAATGTGACTTAATTATTAAAAATAAAATATGAAATATCTTTATTTTCATTTTCATTGGTAATTTGTTTATTCTTTAATATTTTGATAATAAGCATTAGCATATGTGAATGAACGCTGTCAGATTTTATCTTCCAAAATTGGGTGATACAATTAATACTGCCATTTATTATAGCCAATGGCTAACTTGTAAATTTCCTTGTTAGAACTGGTTTTTGGTACATTTGCACCAGTGTCTCTCAAGTGGACTTACACTCAAAAATCACACTCCTCATCCACACGTCCATGATCACACTAATAAATTTTAGCAGATTCCTGCGATCTTAGAATTACACCTAAAAACAGGTCATTCTATGTTATTTATTTTCCTGGGGTAGAAATAATCATATCATATCGAAATTCAACTGAATAATTAAAACAATTGTAACTTCTTCAATGCAAAAGCAATATATATCCAGAGAGAGAGGGATTGACATTCACTGTAGTTGCTTTGCAAACTGCATGAATCTTAGTCCTTGAATATCGTCTTTGTTTTTTAAAAATAATCATAATTATGCGCTATTAATAGAGGTCGGTATATATAGTTAGTATGATTTTTATCAACATAATTATATATTATCTTGATTGTTTGTTTTAAGTTTTAATAAAAAAAATGAATAATAACAACAATGCAATTAAACTATTTGTAATTGAACATATTTTAAAAGCTTATATTACGTTAATGTTGATATATATAATATGATATATCAAATAATTTTGAAATAGTGGATGCATGTATTACACCTACCTAGTAATATTATTTGATTGGATAAGGGGTTTTGCTTTCTTTGCAAAACCTACTAAGCTCCCACATATACCCCAAGAACCACCAAATATATACATGATTTTTACGTCGATTTTATAATGTATTTTATGATGGTCCGAAAATTGTCTGAAGTCATCACATTTTACAACAATTTTTAAACCATCTTAAAATTTCAATTTTTACGTCGGTTTCTTTCTAATTGTCTTAAAATGTATTTTTTTATAATATTAAAAAATTTATCTTTTTAAGATGATTATTTTAAAAAATTGTTGTAGAAATTCACTTTCTAAGACAGTTGTTTATAAAATTGTTTTAAAAAATTTAATTTTTAAGATGATTTTTTGACGACCGTCATCAAAAATAAAGACTTTCTAAGATAACTTTTAAGATAATCATCTTAGAAAATGTGTTTTTTTCCACCATACCACTTCCTCTCAACCCCTCTTATTTAACAACAACATTATTGATTAAAAATTATTCCAAACTGGAGCTCTAAAGATAATTTAGAATATAAATTAAAAATAATAACTCTAAACATAGTTAAAATTTTAGAAGGAATAAATTAATAAATTTTAACAGTTAAATGTAACCAATAAAAAAGTTCATTAGGCAGTTGATATGCTACCAACTCGACATCTTTCAACTATTTAACATGTAATACAAAAACATATGCAAATTAAATTAACCCCAGTTATAGCAGTCCTTATCCATGCCCAAGCTAAAGGAAGAAGCCAATGAGCTTTGGAAATCATGAAGAGCCCTAGTGCATAAGAAATGACAGATATCAAAACAAATTTCCATGCTTTCACATCATCAATCTCAAAGACCTTGAAAAAATGCAAAAGGAAAAATATACAGACAAGACCATTCACCAAATTAAATTACCCACACACCAAAATTGGAAACAAAATAAGTATTTACTAAGTTTGAGATGCCCTTTACCTAAACAAGTTTCACCATGTGTTCGGTTGTTGCTACTGCTCGTGCTCATCGCCATCCAATAAGTTGGATCATTGTCATATGTACCACCTTTGCTTAGTTGAATATTATTTCTTCAAAGGGAGACTACGAATATATAAGCAGGTTGTTGATAGGTTTGCCAAAAGGTACATCAAACATACAACAAATCATGTTTAAATTAAAATATATTTTGCTTAAATTGCACCTAAATCAATAGGGTTAACTAAGAAGCCTGAAGCAGATAGGCATTTGGGAGGGGTAGATGGCAGGTAGTTAACTTCCTACAGATAAAAAGGGACAAGACCTAGTATTGACAAATTAGTCCATCAAGATTTAGACTTTCATTTTCCCCAAATAAATCCATAGTGGGGAAATAATTTGGAAGTCCACAAAAGTAATGGGATTTAAATGAAAGTAAAATATATGACTATGTAGAAGTTGTCACCTTTCTAAAGAAGGAAAATAATGTAGTAGATGTTGTGCAAAAGCAACAAACTATTAAAGTAGTAATGAAGATGTTCTAGAGAAAGGAAAATATAAACATAATATTGACAATCTCCAACTAAAAGATGACACATATCTCTGAGGCACATAAAATTTTAATAGAAAAGCTTGACAACAAGAGGTAACAATTAATAATTACATAACTCTCAACATCAAATCCTTCAAAATGTATTCTCTGCAAGCTTTGGTGTTTTACTTCTTAAAATTTATCATATAGTTAAAATATGTCTTCAAAGTAGAGATAGGCATGGGTTCATACATAAACAACCAACTAGAAGGTTAAATAATTAGAATTTAGCATGAGCATACATGACAAGACAAAAAGTTTTTAATTCACGTATAAAAATAATTACTAATTAATATTCCCTCCACTTGTACCACTCAACAAATTATTTACAAATCTAACACTAGCAGTAGTATAATACTCATTTACTTCTCATCATTATGCCTGTTATTTTAATATCCATTAAGTTTAATTGGATATTGACTATTTTTTAATTTAAATTTAAATATGTACTATTATGAAATCAGTATTTAAAAAAATGCTTAACGACTTTTTGGTTTATCATAATAATTCTTATTGTCATTCTAAAGCTTATCCATGTTATTTTAATAAGAGAAGTTCAAAAGATGGTCACTAGCTGATATGTTACTCCTTTTTAACTCTAGATTAACAAATGCATAAATGTTACATTTCTATTTTACTTTAATGCTTGTTAGTGAGGAAAAAAAATCCTACTCTTTCACGTAACAACTTAAGTTTCACCAATGCTAACAAAATTAGTGGTATGATAATGCCATACAATAATCTCAATTTTGGTCAAAAGTGCAAGAATAAGATAATAGGAAGAGCAACCTGCTAAGGAGTGGTGCTATAAATGCCAAAATTGAAGGAAGATGATGTAAAATTCCATCCATAAATCATCTAATGCGTACCTTGAATATTACAACAAAAAACTATTACTTTCTTCAAAATGTTTGCATTTGAGCTTTACACTAGATGCAATAAAGAGAGTTCATCAGTTGTAATTAAGTTTTATAAACTAGAGTCTATACATACCCCTACGTAATAGCATATATATATATATATATATATATATATATATATATATATGTTTACGTTAGAAATTAAAAACATATATTATTAATAATTTTATGATAAAAGAATTTATTGTAAGCAAATAGATGGCAAATTATTTATTTATTTTAACATTTTAAATTTTTGGGTATTTTAAAGTGGTAAAAGGAGAAACAGTTTTGAGGTATAACTATATTTTCAAAGGCTATTGGTGTTGTTCAAATATTGTTAAAATAATGTATATTGAAATCATGAGGGTATTTTTATTTACACACACAATAAGGATTTTTAACCATAAAAAATATAAGCATTGGTGAAAGTTAAGTTGTCTGTAGCTTTAGTACAAATGGTATATTTCAAACCCAGTTCAAATTGACCTTTTCCAGCCTCAACATGTAACTACAATATAAAAAAGAAGATGATCCTTTTAAGGACCTTGGTAATGCTTATATCCAAATTGTTCATGTTTGTTGTGTTAGAGATAGGGGGAACAACATGAAGAAGCTTTGGAGCTTGAAGAAGTTTTATTTTTTTTGCATACACAACTCTTTGAGTGACATTTGTATTGATTGTTGCATCATCATGTAGAGGTAAGAAGATTGTTTCTAAAGTTAGAAATTTCTTCCGTGCATAAAACTTTCCATTTTAATTGATTACAAGGCTAATCGTAATCGATTACATAAGTGTTCATAGCTTGCAAAGAGATTCTCATTTCGGTTTAATCGATTACCAACTAACCATAATTAATTACACAGTTCAGTTGAGATCATGTTTGGTTTTTCATGAGTCTCTGTTTTAATCAATTATCAGGTGATCATAATCGATTACTTCATTCTTAAAAGTGTTCCTAGAAGTAATCAAGAACATTTTAATCGATTACATCAAGAATTTAATCAATTACATTATTCTAGAAAGTTTTCCAGATGTTGGGAAGAATACTTTAATCGATTGAAATGATAATATAATCAATTACTTCTTCGAAATAATCGATTACATTGACTATTTAATCGACTATAGGAGGTTATAACTGTTTTCTCTATAAATAACCACCTTGTATTCTCACTTTTATGAAAGAAAAAAAAAAGAAAAGAAAAAATGATTTTGAATAGTGTGTGCGACTCACAACTTCTGGACTTCGTTTTTCTAAAGCTCTCATAGTAAAAAGTGAGTTGTGAATTTCTCTTGAGATTAAGAAGACACTCATTCACTCAAGCAAATGTTCTAGCGTGTGATTGATCAGGTTGAGTCTCTTCTTAACTCAATTTTTTTGTGTTTTACATGTTAGCATATGTATGAATTTCTGAAAGCATGCTAGAATAGGTTTTTCTAGTTTGGGCTAAGGATTGGTTTCTCATAGATTCTTATTTACAAAGGACTCCACGGTTGGGTACCTTAGTCTCTTTTGCTGGGATAGGAACTGAGATTGACTGTGATTACTTGTAAGAATTCTATATGCATAGTAAAAATCTAATTCGGATTAGATTAGATAATAGGAGTAGCTTCTCTAGAGATAGAGAGTGAACTAGTATAAAAATTGGTATACATCTTCTCTTGATCTTATCTTTCTTTCTCATTGTATTATTGATCAATTCACTGAAGGTTAAAGAAAATATCTTTTTGAAAAAGAACTTTAACAAAAGGTTTTTGTGTTAAGGGTGATTGATTAAATATTGTTTTATAAAAAATTTGTGATACGATCCTTGGAAAAGATTTTTTTTTTAAACTCTGGTTTTTTAAATTTGATTTGATTTAGAAACCAATTCACCCCCTCTTGGTTTATGAGTTTCATCAGCTTTTTCATGTTGGGCTTTTCAATGCTTACATTCAGTATTGAGAATGTATTGTTTTGGTAGTGTCTTGACAATGACTATTATTCTGGTTATAGGTTGTCATTATTAGATAAAAAAAATTAGCATTTAATGAAAATATACCAAGACATATCATATCTTCATTTACAATTTGATAATGTTAAAAATTCCTTTTTACTTATTCTATTGAAATGCCCAAGGAATGAAGAGAAGCAACAACTTCATGAAGTACGGGGGAAACAACATCAAATGCCGACAAGGAGTAGTATGGACTTTAGATGCAAGATAGACAATATCCATAAGCAATTGGTTCATATCATGTCTATATGAATGAATGATAGCACACAAATTATAAATTTCCATCTTAAATCAGGATTACTTGGTTATCATGTCATGTTTTATTACTATTAGTGATGCTCTCAAACTATGTTATGCAATTATGATCACTACAAAGTTTATTCAGCTCCCTTGCCCCCTCGCAACACACACCAAAAACCCCTACTTCTTCTCTTCATTCTTCTCTTTTCCATTTGAACTTTCCTATGTCTAAGTAATAACTTCAATATATATAAAAAGTAAAAACAGTCAAGAAAGAATACAAAAAACTCCAATTATGAACATTTACCAAGGCTGACTTCAGTTCTTGTTTTTGGGCCTGACACGTCAAGTCCATAAGTTTGTGCATGAGGATTTGCTTGGAGATCACCAAGAGGATAAATAAGAGGTTTCTTAGGCAAAGGTCTACCTAGAGTGAATATTTGAAGTTGGTGCAGAACTATAAATGCCTAACAGAAAGAATAGGGCATGCAATTCATGAAAAACCAGAATTGAGAAAAGTCCAACAATGGTGTTAGCATGTATAAGACTGTTCAACTTCGTTTCAAAATCCAAACTTTTTCAAAAAAGAAAATTAATTTGATCTTACAATATGGTTCCATCATGTAAGGGTAAAAGGACAAGGTCAGGAATACATAATGATAACCTCCACACCAATGAAAAAATATATATTGTAATGTTTTATCCCATTCAAAAGGCTACACAACTAAATGGTGACAACTAAATAGTTTGATAAAATCAAGGTAATAAACACAAAGTACAAGATTTAAACACCAAAATAGCTTCAAAGCTGTGTTTGGTACATAAATTCATCAATATGCTGACTTCATCACACTAATACCTTTTTTATAATGGTACATCAAAATGTTTCCTTCTAAACTTTATGATGTCAGAAACTCAATGAGCTTCAACTTCTTAATATTAAGCGCAAAAGGAAAATAAAAATCATCATATCAAATAACTTTCTTATGTCAGAAACTTAATGAGCTTCCACTTCTTAATATTAAGCGAAAAAGGAAAATAAAAATCATCATACCAGATAAGTACTGAGCACATATATTTCAGCCATCATCAAGAACAAATGGCTGCATTTAATCATTACTTGGCATTTTACTTTTAGAAATCATCCCTCCCTCCTTTTGTATCATTCAACAAAGCATCTAAAAGTGCAAGCAGCTCCACCACCGCATGCTCCCGCATGATGAATTTCAACTTAACCCACCCCTTCAAATACTTTTAGCATGTTCCATTGGTTCCAAATATATGCTTAAAGCTACCAAGTCAATGACGAGAAGATCCAACACATCAACAAACGAGGGGCACTATGCAGAAATTGACTAATGAACTAAACTTTCTCCAATAAATTTTATACTTTTGAGGTCGAAGTCAAACTCAGAACACACTGATTGACAAGTTCATTCAAACAAAATCTTCTCAAGTTAAGCAGTCCAAACAAACTAACAAATGGTTACCACTAATCTACTTATGAAGTGATTCTCCACTTACATTGTTACAACAAAATCCACTTCTCGAACTCTACATTCACCCTTAGCAAGACCAATTACTCTAAGATAAACAAAAACACTTCCAGGCCAAACAAATGGAACATGATATGCATGGAGATTGGCTTGTTGTTAGTAGACAAAAATGTTTCACATTCAATGCTAAAGATACAATTAAAAAAGGTAATCTCAGTCCCATTAATAATGAATTCAATTCATTGTCTAACTTTAATGTTGGCTCCAATCACGTGGGAGACCCACAAATTTGGTGCAAGATAATGCAAATACATCATCATGCCCCCACATACTTAAACTAAGGATCCAAATCACTGAAACAAACAAAAATCTTCGTCATGAGTAAATATTGAAAGAAAAAATATATTCCTTGAAATAGACAAGTGACACTTTATTTGATTATGGTTAATAATAATATGCATGTCTAAGCAATGTGCAAAATGCAAAACACCATGTACATTGCGAGAGAAAAAGACAACCCAACCTATCTGATGAAGGATAGACCTCCACAATTGACATTCAAAATAGTGCTAAATCTATAACAAGTTGGACTTAGTTGCTTTAGGTTTGTAGAGGAACTCGCCATTGCATACCAAAAGTCTCACCTATTGAATTCCATCAATTAGAATATGCAAATGTTATGGAAACAACAACACCTAAACCACTCAAGAAGGGTGAGTTTGCCATGAAGATTACCAACCAATAGCCTTTTTGTTTAATGTTGTTTGGATTAAGAATGAAATTGAAAGGAAAGAATTAGAATGAAAAGAAATAGAAAGGGTAGAAATAAAGAGGAAAAAGTAGAAAATATGTGTTGCTTGAATGAATAGAAATAAGAAGGAAAAGAGAGAAAAAAACTCTCTACTTATTTGGATAAGTGAAGAAATAAAGGAAATAAATAAATTATATGATAAATATGTTTTCACTTTATTAAATTTTTAACATAAAGTTTTCATTCCTTTATTTATTTTTATTTCTCATATATATTTTCTATCCAAACCACCCCTCAATTCCTCTTGAAACAAAATAAAATAAACACTCAATATCCCTCTTAATTTCCCCCCACCTAAATTACCCAAAAAAATGTGTAAAGGGGACTTGTACACCCATGTTTTCATGATGAAGGAATTTGCAAAAAAATTTATTCTCTCTTGAAATATCACAAGAGAAAATAACAAATGTGCCAAAAAGCATGTGCGAGATTTACTAGGGAAACACAAACCCAATTTTTTTATATATAATTATGGAAAGTCACACTTAGATTGATAATATATGAGGGTTTTCTAGAATCAAGTCGACTTACGATATAACATCAATTGTGAAAGCACAAGGATAAGCTAGAGACACTACTTTATACTAACGATCCTAGATACATATATATACTTTTCAATTTTTAGTGTCACTATCGGAGATAAAACTTAGGTATGTATTGGAGTATATGTAACATCCAATAAATTAGTTTAATTATATCACTAAATAATTAAATGTTAATTTGTGTGTAGTGGGTTTAATCCTTCAAAGAGTATCAGAGAAATCTTTTAAAGCATAATAAAGGGGTTGAATTTGACCCGACACAAATACACACACTTGACCCTATAAAGGAAAGAAACAAAAATGAAACAAAGAAAGTAGGAGAAGATGAGAACCTAGCCTCCCATAGAGCCTAGGTCTCATAATAGGTGAGTCTATCACCTAATTTGTCTTCCCCACTCCCCATGTTCTTGGTTGATGATTGCCTCTTTGATTTGTATTTTCATAGGTATTATTTGTGAATAAAGTTGGTTGAGTGGTAGAACGAGAAAAATTTCATGTGTTGCTTACATATAGGACCGGAGGTAGCATTAACAACTAACATTTGCGGATAAAAAAATCACGAATAAGGTGTAATGTTGATTTTTGCATTGTTTTCATGATTAATGGATTTTAAATAATTTGATGCTTATAAACTTATGAGCTGATTACTCAAAGAGAGAGAGAAAAGTGATCAAGTTACTTCAATATTAACTCTAAAGTTACTTTTAACCTCAATCATTCATTTTCTTGAAATCTAATAACTCTAATGAGTAATCAATCTTAATCATCCCTATCCTTACCACTCATTTTCTTTAAATCTAATAGTTAAGATTGATTACTCATTAGAATAATTAAATTGTTTTAAAAATGAATTGTAGAGATTCTAAGTAGTAACTATTTTAGAATTACTCTTGAAAAGGGTTACCACTTGAAGTAATTCTTTCAGAGTTACATATTAACAAAATTATTTATCAATATATTATATTTTTTCATATTAGAAGCTGACTGAGAATAACTCATTTTTAACAACTAATTTTAAAAGAAAAAGGATCACCCTAGTCTTATGAACAATATTCTAATTGAAAATGGATTTTCTGCAACGACTTTATCTATATCACTGTGTTTGGAAAATGTGAATGAAATAAGGGTGAGGTTGAAATGCAATGAAAAGGAATGAAAGATAAAAGTGAGAGTTGCTTGTTATAAGTGAAAGTAAGCTGAAAGTTTTTAAAAATTTGTGGACCTCATAGGTTTATCTTTCATCCTGAAAAGAGGTGAAATGTTGTGAATTGGAAGTAAAACCAATGTTGGAGGAGCCAAAATTTGTTGTTGCTAAAATTAACCATGAAGCCCTTTGTGGAACTCATTGTATCACATGAGCAAATGTGAAACATAATTGATTATGGTAAACACATAATCAATTATTTGACACTTCTCTAATAATTAGTTCTCGAGTAAGCTTTTCTTTAGGCATATAATTAGTGCATGTTTAGATCAGTGTTATGAAAATTGACCTGATCGAGTCATTGGATCAATGGGTTAGAGGTCAGATTAGTGGATCATTTATTGGTCTAATTGACCCAATATATATAAAAAATATAGTATAGCTAACAAAATCCATAATCTATATTTCAATATCACATAATCATTTATTACTATAAATTATTTTGTTGGATAGTATCATTAGATTATTAAAGAAATTCTTGTTATTTTCTACTACTAGCTAAATACAAAAATTGTCAAATGACCATAAGTATGGTGAATATGTATAAAACACATAAATATTAAATCATTTCAAGATCAAAATAATAATTGTTAGTTATTATATATTGTTATCAAGATCAAAACAATTTTATAGGAGCATATTATATGCTAGTATTTAATAATTAGCTATCAATGGTATAACATGTTTTAGGAATTCTAAAAAATTCTATTAAAAAAAAGGAATTGGAAAAAAATTAAAAATGATTAATTGGGTCAAATCGAGTTAATTCGCCCGGGACCACCGGTTTTGACCAACCTGGTTGGGTTAAATTGGGTCAATTCAGATCTACTGCATTTTCAGTTTGATAGCTTACTCGAACCGATCAGGCCACTAGTTCCTAGTTCGATTGATCGGCCTAGTCCGATTTTCACAACTATGGTTTGGATGAGCATTGATAGAATTGATTCTAAATAAAATTAATTTTGAAGTAATGTAATTTATGTTTTTATGATTTTTGTTAGAATTGATTTTGAAATAAAATTTAATATAAATTTTGTTATCCAACACACAAATTACTTAAAGTGGCTTCAGTTTATAATTAATTATGGATTCAGAATCAATTTTAAACTCCTTTTTAACGTAATATCAAACTTGTGAAAAATCATCTAAAATCAATTATAGATTTTGAATCAATTCTACAACTTGAAATCAAACAAGTAATGTCATTTACATAATCAATTATATCCCTTTAATTCAATAAAAAAAAGTCAAACAAGACATATAATCGATTATGTGCCGTTAATGTATAAAAAACCAAAACAAAAAAGTCGTATCATAAAAAGCAACGAAATATTTTGTGTATGTTGAAGGTTAAATGGAAAATTGGTTAATCATTATTTTTGTTTTACTTGCCTAATCACTTTAATTTAAATATTTCATCTCTTTTATATTCTATTTCAACCCAATTAATCAAACAATCTTATTTTTCACTATTTTTTAACTATCTTTCATCCATTTTCATTCCTCACACTTTCATTATTTTTCACACATCTCTCCCAACACAGTGTACATGAAATCCTAACTCATTAATAAATTCCATCGATATAATTTATTTTAATTTTTTTAAATTGATATTTAAAAGAAAAGAAAAAGTAAAATCGTAACACTTGACATGGTGATTTTTTTTCCTATCAGAGAGGATCCGTTCCCATTGGAACTACATTCCTTCTAAATGTGATTTGACATTTGAATTAAGGTAGTTGAATTTAAAAATGGATAAGCTCTTATTATTAGGCTCATATGAAGTTTAACTCACTCCCCAAAATTAGCTTAAAAGAAGAATATTATCTTAGTTTTATAAGTACTGTTCTGAACATATTTGTTATCAATGCTTAACATTCCACTTGGAGAAAAATTAAAATTTGAAACAAAAAATTTGAAACCCCCCGCCTGGGGAATTCACTTGGAATGGCAGAAGTCATGGAGTCTTCTTGTTTAAGTGTTTGGGGGGCAAACTTGTGTGAAATGAAAACTGACTTGTCTCTGGTCGCATTTCTATGTGCCTTAAAAAGGTAAGTATATATCCAGATAAGTCGTGTTTGAAACCAATAATAGAGCTCTGATTAAATAATGCATACCCTACTTTAACAGCAATTAGGTGAAAAGGAGAAAAAGCAACCAGAAAACTGGGAATGGATAGTTTTCGCATGATCATATCATCTGAAAATTGTGCCTATCCCTAGAAGACTAGCTAACCCTTCGGATATTGATACACCGCGTTCCAGGTTTCTTGTTTTCTCTTCAATTTTGCACCTTTTTTTTTTCAAGAAAATTATTGTTAATGTTTCCTTTTCAAAAGCCTAAACTGTGATCTTACCCTTCTGGCTATGTACCTCTCTGGTTTTACCTTTTATCTCTTTTAACATGTCACTTTACCTATTTGTAAGGTTGAAGCAAGCCATAACAACTTAATCTTTGAGACGATAAATGGGCTATATAATTATAATGTAAGTCAATTGGCTATAGTTCAGTAAGTCAGTAGGCTAAAATTGAAACCAAGCTAGATGAAAGTGAAACAAGTATATATATATATATATGCTTATTGTCCATCTACTTGTCCTGAGCTCCGAAGGCCAATTTGTATATAAAAAAAAA
Source organism: Glycine max (assembly GCF_000004515.6). Taxonomy (NCBI): domain Eukaryota; kingdom Viridiplantae; phylum Streptophyta; class Magnoliopsida; order Fabales; family Fabaceae; genus Glycine; species Glycine max. The sequence goes on from NC_038249.2 coordinate 31,651,654, forward strand.
TGCATACCCTTCTGCGTGGTGGGAATTGGTGTGGATCCCAGACTAAAAAAAATATACCACCAAATCTACAAATAATAATAATAATAATTAATGCTACTTAACTTATATATGATGGTGACAGGTACAGCTATGATAGCATGGACTTAAGTGGAATGAGTGGTGGGTAATTCTTATTTTAGATGAACGGGCCCATCTATATTTGGGGATATGATTTTACTGATTGTCACCAAGGTTCCATTGGGGAATGACTTGGGCAGCCATGCAAGGCCATTGCTATTTACGTTGAAGACTTGGCATAAGCAACCACATGGTCTTAATTTGGACAGTGATTGAAGACTGAAAATAAGATTTTGTACATTGAGAGAAAGATCGAAGGGGGCTATTTATTGAGCCTCACCTAGAAGACTACACTTGCAGTTGCACCTCACACATGGCCTGTTCTTTATCGCACTAGATTTTAGCATGGTATGGGAAATTAATAACTAGTGCAGGTGTAGAGAAGCTTTTACCACTAGGGAAAAGTTTTGATTCTTGTAGTACTATTCCCAATCCTTTAATTTTGTTCTATTCTATATATACCTGGGAAATTGTAAGTGATCAACCACATGCTTTAATTTTTACCATTATTCCAAACACAATGGCATTTATAAATAAGCAAATGCTAAGTCAGTCGTGAAAATTGTAGAGAGATGAGCTTTGGATAGTTTGGTACCTTACCCTGATTCTTGGTTTTGAACTTTTGCTAGACCAAAAGACAATCACGTCAAGTTTTTTATTTTTATACATATGTTAGCATATATGGAGCACCGTCTTTGGCTCCAATAAGATCTAATAGCTTAGCTTGTACTTGGTATTTCGTATTCCGAAAGCATATGCATGTGTATGTTTTTCACCTAATACGCACTTAATGTATGTGTGTTTTGGCACAAAAAAATGGTTTATTTTGTGGTCTGATCCTTGTTTGAGTACTTGATCTTCTTCTCACGTTGTTCACATCTATCAAGGGTGTGAAGCTAGTTTGCTTAATGATGAACGAAAATGTGAATAATAGAGGCAATCCAAGTTTCATTATTAACCATAATTAAATCATGTATAGTCTGAGCAATTAATAATTAGAGACATACTTGTAGTGTCTTATAAACCAACTTAAGGTTGAGTGGAAAATTGCTAGATAAGCCAAGAACTAAACAATGATGAGAATTACGCGTGGGGAATTTGATGGCCATAAGATTCTTGCAAGATCCCCTAACTTTACTTCAGGCCGTGCCTGTTACCATTTCCCAAACCGAGTGTTAAACTGTTACATGCATGGGGATTTTGAAAACCAAAGACATTTCATTAGAAACTTTCTTTCTAACCCATTCTGATCAGCATCATCTTTTGCTGGTCCTATATTTGCGTGTATGAATCAATGAATGAAGTTAGATTATGTTTAGAATAAATAATATAGCAATATACGTATCAATGAATGAAGTTAGATTATATTTCCGAAATTTTGTTAAGGATTAATTAAGTTTCTAGTTCTCAAATTATGACATTTTGAATTTTTGGTTCTTAAATTATTTTTTAAAAACATTTGGTTCCTAAATAGTTTTTATTATTAAAAATATTTTGTATGATTCATGTCTTTTGTTAAATTATGAAATGTCATGAAACAAATAGATTAAATGCCACACGTATGTCACGTAAATTTTATTATATTTAGATAAATAATTAGAATATTATTTTATTAAAATACAAAAGAAAAAAAGAAGAATCATTGTTAAATCCTAATGCTCCAAGCACCCATGAATGTACAATAACCACCCATGAGGAGATTTGTGACATGGAACAACAATTCATTCTTCTCATTTACAATCGACAGTGATAATTGTTACCACTTAAGTAAACAATTCAGCACTTAACAAAGATTATTAACAGTAAGGATTATTTATAATAACAAAAAATTATTTAGGGACCAATTTTTTTATAAAAAAAATTTAGGGACTAAAAATTTAAACCCCATAGTTTGAGGACTAAAAAATTAATTAACCCTTTTTTTTACTTTTGGGAATGGTTATTCTAGAAGTAAAAAGTGGAGTGCATTTCAGAATATAATTTTATATTTCAAAATAGACATTCTGGAAGAAAAAAAAAAGTGCAGGAAGCAAGAGCCTACAAATTGGGTAAACAAGCTCAACCAGGAGCAATACGAAGCCTTGACAAAAGACTAGTAACTTCACCATAAAAAGCTGAAAATGAATAGCCTGGCCCAGTTCATCTTAAGTCTGTGGTTAAACTTATCACTCTATCAGATACTCATATTTATAATTTTTCTATTTACACCATTAAACATGATATTAATACCATGGGGTTTTCATCAATGTAATGAAGTGCATATTCCATCAACCTATACATAATATCATACATTGGAAGATACTGTGCGTTATATTTTCGTTAATAAGTCGCTGAGGCAATTACTTTATCTAAAGGTATGCCATCACGTTACTTTTGTTCGTCAAATACATATTATTTTCCTCTTCCTTTATCTTTTATCTTTTCTTCAATGTCACTTATTTCCTTTCTTTTTTTCAACATCTTATTTGTTTGTCTTCCTTTGATCATTTATGCTTTAAAATATGAGGAGGGCCTAGAACATATTTTCTAATGGTCTCTTTCTTATTATTAGTTCAAATTTATTAAAAATTATAAAATTAAGAGAAAGATTCATTATAAAACGTAAAATCTAAAATTTTGTGATTTTTAATAAATTTTAACGCCTTTTAAATTTTAACACTTAAAAAGCAATAATAGTGTTCCATAATATATTTTCAAATTTATGAGGAGTGTGATAAAAAAAATGTGTTTCTAGTTAAGCTTGATGTTCTGAAAACTAGATTCCAAAACATGAAACTCTATTCTGGAACACAATTATTGCTTTTTAAGTGTTGTTTAGAATTTAGTTTCCAAAATGCACACATGATTCCAGAATTTAGTTTCTAGAACTATGATTTTATGTTCAAGAAACTAAAATTCGAAACAGTAATTATAAATTTATAACTCATCAACTATGCTGAAGCGTATGATTCTTACAGCATCAAATTTCGATATGAACTAGTGATGCAGACTGCAGTCATAGTGTAGTATACGACTCTTGCAGAGTTTAATATGAAGTGTTTTTGGAGTCACAAACTCACAACAATGTGTGAAACCCTGAAATTTAAAATGCTTTAGTTTGAAGTGTTGCAATTACGGTGTACTATGCTTGAAGGGGGAAATTCGAAAATGAACCAATTTAACTCGTGATATTGCAGCAGCAGATGGCAGTGTTACATTGCAAGATAATTTGATGAAAGTCTACACTCTACAGCGTCGGAACGCTCAAACGACTGAACCAATTTTGCCGTGTTCAGATTACAATGCTTCAATGGAAGAGTATAAGTTAGAGTACTTCTTATGATAAAGGAGAGTATAGTATTTAACTCCTATAAATATATAGACTCATTTTCTTATATTAAAAAAATTAACATAGAATTATAATATCTTTGGTAAGATAAAGAATGGAGTGCGCTAGCCTCCCTTTTTTTTTTTTTTAAAAAAAAAGAAAAACATAAAGGGAGAATTAACAAAAATTAAGGTAGCAACGAAAATGAAATTTGGAAAGTAGGACTATCAAGATTATTTTGTATATCGTTCAAAGACAGATTTTTTTTTTTATATAGAATGACATTTTGAGCAATAAAAAATACACTCAACAATTGCCCTCAATTTTCTCCTTCAACAAGTCGTTCAAAAGTTTTATTTTTTACATATAAAAATATTATTCCATTACCCACTCATTACCCCTCATAAAAATTCATTTACAAAGACATGAAGTGTTCTCCTAAAGATTAAGCATGAAACATTCTTCTGAAATTGAAAGTCAAGCGAAGATTAAGTTATATTGAAACCTCCTAGTGGATCTCAAAAAACAAAGACCTACAAAGGAGAACGAGACGAAAAACTACATTTAGATGGATTTTTTTTTCTTTAATTCGTGTACCTCTTTGGTCCTTCCAACCAAACAGTACCTTGCAACACATAATATTAATAGCTCACAAACGCTAGTATTTGCAACATACGAGTTATCATTCAGTTGAAGGAAACCACTGCGAGTTTTTTTTTCTTTCAATTCAGCAGGTTTGTTGCTTCTCCGATGAGTGCCAGGGAAAGCTTGAAATGCTGTCTGGAGCCCTTGAAACGGCAAACCAAACACGCTATATCGTGATATATGTTTGGAAAGGTAATGAGAAACGGGACGGGTGGAGGGACAACTCTGGATTAGTTTACATCACATCAATCAATATGTTACATCACACTAATCAGAACACCCAACACCTGGAATTTGTTTCAAACATCTATTATAGATGATAAAATATGAGATAACTTTCAAACATAATCCATTATGCATCAAACCAGGTGTTATTTCATTTCTCCCTTGTTTGGCAAATTACTATGTAAATGATCTCTTAAACACCATTAAGACAAAAACTATGGAAAAATGATCACCTGTACAATAGATGATACGGGAGGAAAAACATTCGATCACTAATGATCTAATTTTCCCTCAAACACATCACACAAAATCTATAAACAGATTATTGACTACAATTTACAAAAAAGAAAAAAACAAATTGCTATATAATAGCTGACTGCAGACATGTAAAAAGGGGGTGAATTTTCTTAAAAGGAATTTATTGGGACTGTCATGCAACTTAGCATCCGAAGGAAAAAATCTCAATGATCGCCATTGTTCACCTTGATCTCTATAAGTTCCTCAATAGACTGACGGCATATAGGGCATTTATTGGATTGAAGTCGATGAGCATTTGCACACTCACTGCACATACACTGGAAAAATACAACAGATGTAATATGAGAATAATCAAATTAGAAAATGAAAATAGAGTTAATTTCGATAAATTTCTTAACAAGTACCCATGGAAGAAGAAAATAAAATAAATTAAAGTGGTAAAGTGAATTAATCTTCTTGCATAAATTAAAATTAACTTGCACACCTTAACTTCTTCAAAAGTCTTAACTTGGCAGAATTTGACATTCTTACCTTGCAACAATACGGTTTTACAATTGAAAAGCTCTCATCAGTTAGAAGTTAATCCAAACTGAGCAATAGTGTAAATAATATACACAGACATGAGACGACATTGCTACTACCTGTAAGGATCTTACTACCGAGCAATTAGTATATTACTGGCCAGGAAGAAACAAAAACACTAGGTATTCATTTCATCCACAGTATAAATGTAAGTGCTGATATTGTGATCTGTGATTTTAAAGAATGTATGTGTGATCACATGACACACTACAAGCTCACAACCTTAAAAACAAATTAAGAGGGGAAGGCAGGAGAGGAAGAAAAGAAAAATTAAGGTAATATAAGAATCACAAAACACCCATTTTACCTTTTAGAAAACCTAACAATGAGCTCATTTTAACATGGGCAATCTTGTGCAAAATACAAACTATGATGTATTCTATGAACCATAACACTGCTATTATCCGCATGAACCAAAACTTGTGCTAATATCTTGGTTTCTTCCTTTAAACCGGTCTATTCTACGTATAAGTAGATTTGAGATGAAATCTTACCATATGTCGACAAGGTAAAACAGCAGTATCCTTTGGTTCAGTCATGCATATGACACACTCCTTCCCAGGATCATTGTCATCAAAATCAGCTGCGGATGAGTTTCCTATTCCATATAACTCCCTCAACTCATAACGAACACCATCAATCCACAAAATCTGCTTAACTACTTTTATTAGGAATGGACCAGCACCATTACTTTTCTCTAAGACACCTTGAGTTATTTGCATGTGAGGGGATGCGTCTAGCAAGGAATCACCAGGAGTTTCATCTTCTGAGGTAGTTTTCAAACTTGTTTCAGCACATATTACTAGAGGAAAGACATCTTCTCCAGGTGAGGGCTTTGAAAGATCATCCAACTCAAAGAAGCCTAGGTCAATTCCTGTTCCTGAAGGCTGAGCAAATTTCTGGCCAACTCCTTTCTGAAAGGGGATTCTGACCGGCTGAAATGCCTCGGGATATAATGGAACAAACCTACATTTTTCTTCTTCCTTGGCAAAGTATAAGATAGTAATGCTGCCAATGACAAATATAAGGAGTAGAGAAATTAGAAAAGCTAAAATGTTTCATAAAATATGTGAATAATCCAATATTCACTCAATCTTCAAATATTATCATCTTACAACAATCATTTCATATGATCAGTCAATCAAAGTAACAAATCAATCACAAATTCAACCCATAAACTGTGGTTTCTCACTGGCATTTCATTGGCACTTGATATTGTATGCTTGCTTTTAATACTTATAGGTTGCTGGATCATCCTATCAGTGGAGGAGAGAAGTTCTTGCCACTAACTAAGCATTTTAATTCAAGTTGAGAGTCAAAATTGGTCCCCTGTCTTAACTCGTAAAAGGTATAACTTTCAGAGTCCAAAAGAATCTATATGATTCTCCAGATTGCTTGACATGATAAATTGGTACTACCGAGCACCTTAGACATAAAGTCCAAATCATTGGTGTTACCAAGACGAACAAATGAAGCAAGAAGGATGTGGGGAAGAGGTTGATCTCAGTTCTTCAAACCCAATCTCGAAATAACTAAAAAACGAGAGGGAAAGGTCAAACAATAGGTGCATTTCAGGGTTTCTAATGCAGAGTGAGATAGCAGCAACTAGAATCACGAAATGGAACACCATTGACCTTGCCCACAATCCAAAGAAACACACTCCCCTACAGCTCCTCTATCACACCCGCCTGGTATTGATAACTATGAATCATAACATATTTTTCTGTAACCTGCATAATGGAAATCTTGCAAATTTCTTTTCAAAATTCACGAGTATTAAAGATATAGTAATTGAATAAACCACCAAGAATTTGATCCTTCTAAGTATTACTCTATCCCCTAAATAGACCCTCAGGTATTGAATATCCATCGGTTCAATACTTCAGTCCCAGAGTTAATATACTAAAATTAAGGGATCAATTTGAGGGGTTTCTCAATTGGGAGTTTATTCTATAGCAATTCAATCAGTATCCTGAGTTTGCGCGTTATCTAAATTCATGAATTGTAAATCAATCCATCCATCCATCCACACAGCGCAGCACTAAATCAAAGGGCTAAGAATGAAGAAAAACCGTTACCTGCCATCGTAGACAGCATCGAAAACGAAGGAGAGAAGATGAAGATCGGGGTTATGGTCGTCGACCTCGAGGCGCAGGGTGTCTTTGTGGACATTGACGTAGTTCCTTATCTTCTTGGCGGTCTGGTGGTCGACGTAGGGCGGAGGAGTGGGGGCAGCAGGACGAGGGACGGGCCACGCGGCGAGCTGGGGCTGGGGCTGGGGGTGGTAGTAATGCTGCGGGTAGTGAAAGCGAGGGGCGAGAGTGGGAGTGCCGTAGGAATTGGGGTTGGAGCTGTAATAGAAAGAAATTGAGTGGGTTTGTGGTGGTGGCGGCGGCGGCATGGGAGGGGGAGGGGCGTAAGGGGTTGCTGAAGGGAGAAAGTAACCTTGCGGCTGCGGTGGTGGTGCAGGGTGGGATTCTGTATGGTAGTAGTAAGAAGGGGGTGGAGGTGGTGGTCGGTTTTGGAGGTAATTGTTTCTTCTTCTGCCACTCCATGAGATACCCATCAGAATCAGAAACAAAGAAAGAAAGAAGAAGATGAAACAAAAAAGAGGTAGCTCCGAATCGGATGCGTGTTGTGAGGGAAAATGATGTCTTTCTTTGCTCTTTCAACGCAAAATACTACTGCTAAGAGGAAACGCCTTGTTATTATCATTTTTTGTCTGAAAATTCTGTTATGTATTTTGAACAAAAATATTTTTGAAATTTTATCAACTATAAATTTTTATTACTTTCTTATTCTTCTTAATCTAGTATTTTTTATCTTTCTTTTAAATTAAATTTTAATATTTTTAAATAAATTATCGTTGATTAAAAAAATTATATCATAATATAATTATTTATCAGAAATTTTAAATATAATATATATTAAAAATAATTATTTATTAAAAAAATTGTGACCACGATTTGTAAAACATTTTTTATTTTCAATCCACTCATTTCATTTTGATAAAATACTTTTTACCAGAGAAAAAAAATTACCAAAATAAGTAGCTCAATTCAACTAAGATGTCCCACAACAAATTTAAAAAAAGTGAGTTTATTTAATTTTTTTATTAATTATATATTATTAGTATAAAATTTATACATAGTAAATTAATAAAAAATTTATTGTCAGTATAATTTTAAAATACTTTTTTTAAAACTCAACATAGATTTATAGTTAGACCACAGCTTGAAAAATAGTGCTTATTTTTTCTTTATTTATTATGACTCTAAAAAATACCTTGAAAATCAAAATGGATTAAAGATACATGCAGTGACGTAATGTTATTCCACTAAACGCGTTTCTGTTTACTAATAGTTTTACTTCTCTTAACCACCAGGCTACCAAGGGATCTAGAATGTTCGAGATAAAAGGAAATCTCAAATTATTTTGATTTTTAAGTCTTACATTTTATTAAATCTAATATAATATTATTAAAGATGTATAAGATAGATCGAAAGAGATTTTTTTTTTAAAAAAAATATCTACAAATAATGTTATTGAGGAAAAAATTATAGATTAAAAAAAAGAACTTATACAAATACTGTTGTTTAAAATAATTATCTTAATTTATAAAGAAGATTAATCAAGTGTTAATATTTTTTTATAAAAATAATCAATTGTTAAAAGTAACTTTGTATCACAGTATAAATTATTTATTACAAATTTTAAATATAACATTTATATATTCAGAAGTATTTATTTATTATAATTTTCTTCAATATATATTTCATTACAATGATTAGAATTTAATGGCAAAGACTTATTTTCTTTGTTTAGGACACAATTTGTCAAACCGTGCCAATGCAATTGCTACTTGCTAGCACTCATAAATGATAATGTAAAAGCATATATTATTATGATTGCAAAAAAATGTTTGTTTCTTCAAGAAAATAAATGTTTGTTAAAAAGAAAGAAACGAATCTGACACACACACACACACACATATATATATATATATATATATATATATATATATATATAATATTGTTAGATTTAAATTAATGTCTAATGATATAGGACGGAAACATTGGTTTAGTATTTTTATATTTTTATTTTATTACATTTTATTTTACTTGGATCCTTAGTTCTTTAGTTCTCCTTCTCCTGCGAGAAACAGAACTTTCAGAAGCGGAATCGCTCACTATTGATCCGATTCCACCGTCATCGGATCTTTCTGCAGCCACCGTCTATCGCACTTCGTTGCCGTCATTGGCGCCGGTAAACCTATTCAACCACTCTTCTTTTCCTTCTTCAATTTCCGGATCTGTTACTACTGAATTGATTCTATCGATTGCGGTGGTTCCGATGGACTGTGATTTTCACAGTCTTGCATCTCTCTCTCAATTTTCTGGAAATTCGAGTCTTATATATGTAAGTAACTTAATGGTGCATGTAGGTGTGTATGAATGAAGTGATAAGAACCTAAGATCTAACGAAGCGTCATTCATAAGCGTCGAATTAGAAACTCGTGATCGGGAAACTACTTAATTGAAAATTAAGGATAAAAAAATCACTCGTTTAGTTGTAATGTTGTTCAATCAAGTTTGTCCATTGCCGAATTGAATATTGGAATTTTTCTGACGAGTTTAATTTTTATGTACTGTAAGGGTTTTTTTATATTTTTTTTTACAATAACTGTCGCCATAATTATGAAAGTCAATAAACTTTCCTTACATTATAGTTTTGTGATTGAATGACAATGTAAAAAATCATTTACACTATTTTTTTTTCAAGTAACTCTGAATCGTGCTTGTTCGAGGCATCTTACAAACTTTGCTTGTGCAGGAATTCTGAATGTTAATGAATTTGTGAAGTAATGATGAGTGGAAGAGCTATCCAATAACATGACATGAACTGCAAATTCTTGTATACTTGAAGGTTAAGACAGCTTAAACAATACAAGGATGTTTTCGTTGTTTTATGGACTATGGAAGTACTTGTTCAGCAAGATGGAGCTTCATGTACTCATTCTGGGGATTGACAAGGCTGGCAAAACGGTAATACATCTTTTAAGTGCCATATATTTAACAATTCACTTAACTTTGTTGTGTTGCTCTGAATTGCTGTATAATGCCTAATTGTTAGACTTTGCTGGAGAAGATGAAGTCGGTGTACTCAAATATAGAAGGCATTCCTCCTGATCGAATTATTCCAACAGTGGGATTGAATATTGGTCGCATTGAAGTGGCAAATAGTAAACTTGTGTTCTGGGACCTAGGAGGTCAGGTATGGAAAAAAAAGGCAAATATTATCTATTTTAAGTCCTGTAAATATGTTACTCGGATGAATTGTTAGTGTAGCTTATGTGCTGCTTGTTTAAACTCTTCCATTCTAGAAGCTCAGTAGCTAAAGCAATCATCATCTACATAGTTGCTGAAGTGTAATTTTCTTATGCTTCTGTATATTTTTAAAATGTGATTAATGAAAGAACAAGATGCTATTTTGCTTTTCAAAATTTCCTTTGGGAAAGCTATCTCTACTAAACTAGTGTTTGTGTTTGTAAAGTTTATGTTCACTATTTTCAGAAATAACAACTACTAGTTCATTAATGGCTATATATGTTGGGTACCAGAGTAACAAAATAATATCTCACAACTAAAATAATAGATGAGAAAATTAGGAATGGACACAATATTTTAACGTGGAAAACCCTCAACGGATAAGGGAAAAACCATGAGCAAGATTAGAGTAATATTTTACTAAGTGGAAGAAAATTACAACCTCTCTAAATATAAGGAGAGAACAATTACACACACACTCTCTCTTGTAATAGGAGAATACAACCCTCACTCAAAGAACTCTCACAAAGAATGGAGTACTATGTTTGTAGTGGGATGCTAAACAAGTGAAATGGGATGGCTATTTATAGGAGTAAAACTCCCACAGCATGTAACTCCCACCTACCCAAGTGTAGAAGTTTTCTACATTCCCATTAATTGTGCCGAATAACTTTTGACTTGTAAACCACAAAATCAGCTTCTGGTACGGTGGTTTTACAATATATTAGAACCGTTACTTGGACTAGGCAATTTGGACCATCAATTTTACCCTATCCCTGTTTAAAGCCTGGGTTTATTTGTTAAATTCGACTATGCTAAAGGAGGATTTGTAATTGAAATTATGCATGGACAACTGATGCAACACTTCATTTTTAATTGTAAGCCTGTATGCTAGCCGGAATAGAATGTATCATTTCATGCGATGCACGTAATTGGCCCCCTGTATACTGTTTTTTCCTGATATTTCGCTTCTTTTTATACCATTCTTTTTGTGTGGTGTTAGGGAGGGTATAAAATATGTAATAAGATAATAATGTAAGTTCCCCTATTGTCAGCCTGGTCTTCGCTCAATATGGGAGAAATATTATGAAGAGGCACATGCTGTAATATTTGTTGTTGATGCTTCTTGTCCGTCACGCTTTGAAGATGCGAAGTCAGCACTGGGTTAGTGAGATTTGATTTTAGTGTTTGCTGATAACTAAATAAATACTTCTTAAAGGTGTTGGCTCGCAGTTGTGATAATGCTAGACATGACAAAAACATGGGACAGTGATGATTTAATAATTGACTTGTTTTCCAGAAAAGGTGCTTCGGCACGAGGATCTGCAAGGAGCCCCTCTTTTGATATTAGCGAACAAGCAGGTGAGTGTAACTATTCTCCCCGTCCTATATAACCTTATAGCATGCCTTATACTCTTGTAAATGTGTCAAATAAATCTAATTTAATCTAGTACTGATTATTCTTGCTGTACATGTTCAATGTCTTGTTTAATATCCTTATCCATGAGGCATTGGTTCTGCTTATCTGAGCACTATACTACGGTTCTGTCAGTACAAGATATGTTTATATATTTCCCTTTGTTTTTTCTTTAGGTGGGTGGGGGATCAGCAAATGATGATTTGTTACCAATAGCATTTCAAATCTTTCTGTTAACCTGGTTCTTTTTTCCGATATACAAGTCAATTTACCCTCTTAACTTCATACTGGAAATTCATGAGTAATATAGTACGATAGTATTCTATCTCATCCATCTATTGAGGTTTCACCATTATTGTGTCCTCATTTGTTGTCATCCCCCTCCTTGTCCTCTGATGAGTGTGTATTTGTGATGCCTGCCTGCTTGACATTCTTGTGATTTGCAGGATATTCCTGAAGCAGTATCAGCTGATGAGTTACCTCAATATTTGGATTTAAAGAAGCTGGATGAAAGAGTTTTCATGTTTGAAGCTGTGTCAGCATACGATGGGTAAGTAGTTGCATCAACTTTCCAAAGTTTAATCTAACTTGATCCGTTATAATTTCAATAAAGATGGAGATATCTGAAGTACATGCTCTTGCACATTGTCTTTGAAGTGAAAAATTACTGTTAGGCATATATCGAAGCACAGGCACTTAACTGAAGAGATTTTCTTTTGAAATGTTGCAGAATGGGGATTAGGGAAAGTGCAGAATGGTTGGTGGAGGTGATGGAGAGAAGCAAGAGGACTGAAATGTTAAGAGCGAGGGCAGGTGCAATGGGTGCAGGTCCCTAGAAGGGTCTTACATTAAACTGAAGTTATTTCTCGGTTCCTTTATATAGCTTTGTAAATCCAAATTGAATTATACATGATTAAAAGTCAGTGAGCTGAAAAGGTAAAAGAATAACTTGGTGTTGCATTAAACTGAGCCTTGAAATTTGATGCCATGGTTTAATTTGTAATACAGCCGTTTCATGAGAGGCTCAGTCTCCACTCTCCAGTATCTCTTAGAGCAATTTTTCTTCTGACATGCCTTGTAAAAGCAATCTGTGAAATGATGGGCTGTGCCGGAGGGTTTTCTGCTTCTGCCTCCGGGCATACTTTTGTCAACCCTAAATTGTAATTGGTACGGTTTCTATTTGACTGTATTAATTTACTTTCCTATCTGTAACATTGTATAAGCACTGCTCTGCCATATTGTTCCAGGTACTTGCACTTGGTATTCGGAGCATATATGGTATATATGCAAAGGGACACTTGGGTTGTAGCCAAAATTTTATGGGAGTAGTGTGATTGGGGTGGATGTACTTACGTTTGATTTCCATGCGAGTCATGCCAGAGGAAAAGTTTGGTTTAACTCTGGAAAAAGGGCAGAAACAACAAACAGAACTAAACTTTCTTGGTAGGTCATTCACCAATATTATTTCGCAATGCGTGTCAAGTATTTTGTCTTCTCTCGAGAAAAAACGTAGTTATAAAACTGATTTCTTCTCAGGTCTCCAAATTTAAACCATTGTAGGTGTTTATTACATGCTTAACTACGCCCGACGGCTGACTCTAACTAATATTTTGACGAGACTAATTTTGAAATTTTGGTTTGGCTAGATCACAATTCATAACCCGACTAATAATCAAGTTGTGTTAGCCCTAACTCGTTTTGAGTAGTGTGAAATATATAAATTTGTTTGGATTATAGATAGGTAGGGTTCAACTTTTATTTTTCTTCTCTTAAAAGGAAAAATTATGCTAAACTCATTTTTTGACAGTTTTTTGAAATAAATAAATAAATTATGCCAATAATTTTTTGAAAAAAAAAATAGCTTTTCTTTTCTCTCTGACCTCCTCTCCTCTCTTTTAAATAGTTTTTACTTTATTTTTGAACTTTTTATTTTAACTTTTAAATTTAAAGTAACTTAAAAAAACTGCCGAATATTAATCATAATCAAGTCATAAATATTTTTTGCTGAATACTCAAATTAGTCTGAAAAAACTATTGGAAGCATTTTGATTCCTATAAAAAAGAGAAGAAAAAAAAACTAACCATTTAATCCCTCAATATATGAATATGGGACATATTTGTAATTATGAGGAATCATTTAATGACTCATTTTCCTTCAAAAACTAAATTAGTTCGAGTGACTTTATTCAAGGATCTATATTAAGTATTTAATATCAAATTTTAGTCTAACAAGACTTGACTTTAGTAGAAGGGACTGACTTGCTAGCCTCTCACAAAGCGATAAGTTACAATTTAAATCCCTATTGCTAGGAGAGACACCACATTTATTGTTTGTCTTACTCTGCAATGCCATAAACATAATCATCGACTATAAATGATATTCCTTCCGATATTTATTATAAGTTCTAATTAATTAAATTCATCAGATGAAAAAAATTGGTTAATTTACTTGAGAGTATTAATTTTGTTCTAAGTAATATTTGTTTTTCAAAACTATTTATAGAGGTAATGAAAGGAGTATTTAACAAATTTATTAACTAAATTCATAAGAACTGAAAGAAGTATTCATGGTAAACAAAAATAGAGGAAATGAAATTGTCTGGCTTGTAACATAACCAAAACTCAACTAAGAAAAGGAATCTGTTTTCTAAAATCTGAAACCCAGTTCTCATTATACCTTCAAGTCAGTATGGATATTGGACCAGGTTGGATCTTGAACAATTAGAGAAATGTCATTCTTTGCTTTTAGTAAGCCTTATCTAGAAGCTGTTGGATGAGTTTCACCTTGACTTAAAACAAACCAATGAATTTGTTGCTAGAAGGATGAAGTACCAAGTTGACAAATATATCATTCACTGTTCAAGAGAAGTCATGATCTGTGTTTACTATTGCCTTTAACAATCCCACTCTTTTAGTTAGTTGAAGTGTATCACTATCACGTTTGTAACACACTTTCTTCTGTTAGTTAAAATTTATGAAAGACTACAAAATTACTAGTGGAACTCATTAAGTAAAAAGACTCATAATTGTGATTTTCAATAAATTTCAACATTTATTGCTGTTTTACTGTTCATATAATTGAAAAAAAAGAAGTTTGGTAGCCTTGGTTAGCCTTGAATTCCATGTACCGATGTCTGAAGTTAAGTCATTTCTCAAAGTTGGCAAACCAAAATTAGGGCCCTGCACATAAAAATCGGAGTAAAATACATCTGCTGTTTTTGCAATCAAGGTAAATAAATTTGAGTCTTACCTGGACGTCGAACTCTACTATAAAACATTTTTGTCCAAGGACACATGTACCTTCTCTGCATATAGCTTCTTGTACAGTCAAAGATGAAAAACAAAAATTGAACGTTAATTTAATTTCAGAAAAGCTGAGAAGTAATTCTTGGTACTTACAGAGACATTGACACAGTAAACCCGTTAGATTTAAAGTATGATTCATCATTCTACAACATTGACTCCCAATTGACGATGTGTTATGACAAAAACAACATACATTAAGTGGGTTAAAGAACAACACTTTCAAAATCAGTCTCCTGAGTGACTTTTGATATATCTTCAAGGAAGTGGATACAGAAAATCTTACACTTTTTCAGTACATTAGCTAATAATTTACCATGCTCATGGACCTATATTGCATTTTGCAATTAATAACATCCAATTAAGGAAAGCAAGAAGTAAACTTTTATTTCCTACCCATGACAAATTAAACTAGTGAAATAATTAAGCAAGAATTACACTCAAATTCAGCAGAAATCTGGCCTAGTTCTCTTGAGAACTGAAATGCAACCTCTTTGCTGATCCCTCAAGATCCTGATCTCAGAAGAATCCCTCAAATTCTCAAGGCTAATATACTGCTGTTTAACCATCCTCATGGAACCACCCCCTATGTCATGAATCCAAACATAAGGGTGGCAAGTTTCATCATAGTAATACAGCAAACTCTTCAATCCCCCACCATCATTGCCACTCTTACCAGGCATATATGCCTTGTATATGCGTTTACTTCTCAGCCTCTTACATGACCCTGGCTTCAAAGTGTGAACCTTCTTCAGTATTGATCCCACCCTTATCTGCAGCTCCACTGGTCGATCACTGAAGTTCCAGATCCTTGTCCCTAATCCATAGGCTTGAGTGTGGTCATAGCAGCCATCGAAGCAACCACCAAGAGATAGAAGGCTCAAACCTCTCACTTTCCCCATGAGAGTTTCTAACTCCTTAGTCATCTTAAGCTTCCAATCAAGTACCAACGCACGTTTTTATACTACAGGAGCTCCATTTATATGTATATAAATTGCACCAAAAGATACCCATGTAATAAATTTGAGTTCATTTGCAATATTTTGTCAATAGTATATGCATTACGAATGTAACATAATGTAGATTAGTTTTGTTATATTTTACCATTAGTTTAAAATTCATATCAACATTGATTTCTTTTAGAGTATGTTTGAATGAGGGAATTTAAAATTCTGGGAAATTTTAAATTCAAAGAATTTTAAATACTTTAATTGAAATTATTTTATTTTCAAAATTGTGTTTGGATAAAAAAAATTAAAATTACGAAGGTGAAAGAAAATGAATGCAAAGAGAAGAGAAGATATGGTTGATGTACTTTCAAAGAGAAGAATATTGGCGTGGCATAGGGAGTCGCAGGGGAATCGGGACACAACGGCGTACACCACCATACCCGACCACAGCATTCAGTCAACGGCGCAAGGCATGACGAGTACCTCCACCGCGTGATAGGCAACAACGGCTATTCCCTTGACTGATAGGTGCAGTTCTACGTGTCCCCCTACGCCCGCATCCGATCAACGCTCTGCGAGCTCAGACGGTGTTTCTTGAAGAAGAGTATCATCGGCATGAGAGAAGAGTCGCGAGTTCGAGAATGGAATTTCAGGAACTTTCAGGAGGATGAAAGTTATAAAGGAAATACACGAACGTTTTGAAAGGTTCTTCTATCAAGAAGATGATTTCAATTTCTCGTCTTTTATAAGGAAATTAAAATTTCACATTTTTAGTCGATCAAAATTCTGTTTTAAGATTCCAAAATTTTAATTTCTTCATAAAAAAAACACAATCTTAAGATAATAATATAATTTTTTAGACTCACAATGTATAGAAAGTAACTCATTAAGAGTGAAATGTATTTGTTCATATAATTTAAATTTATTAATTTTTATGATAAGTATATTAAAAGTCACAAACAATTATTTCTCATCGATTCATCATATAATTTCTTTTAGACTAATAATTCATAACCTTGTGTTTGGATAAAGGATTTAAATTTTTTTAAGAAATTCAAATATACAACATTTTAATTGCCTTGATTTAAATTTCTTTCATTTTGTAAATATTTTGTTTGGCGGAAGCAATTCAATTTCTTGTATTTTAATTTCCTTGTTTGGATAAAGTAATTCAATTTCAATAAAATTTAAAATTTTGTTTTTAAATATTTATTTAAAATTATCCCAATCAAATCATCAATGCTTCAACACACAAAATTATCTAACCAACTTCATATAACAATAATAGTATTAAATCTAGATATATTATAAAAATAAAGATAAAACATATATAATTTCCTTAAATATAAGACAAAGTCCATATAAATAAATAAAAACGGAGAGAAGACAAGGTTAGTATAATTTACTCAAAAAATATATCATATTATGAGTGTGTATATATTATTTAATATATTTATTCTATATCATGTTATAAATTAAAATACATAATATGAATATGTATTTTTTTATACTGTTTTCATTTTTTCAATTAGATATTCTTAATATTATTTTCATGTTAAAAAAATATATGTAACCTTAATGCACAATTTGGTCACCTTCTGGTACTCGTAGTGATCCTCACCCACCGGCCACCACCAATGACATTCCAAACCCCACTACCCTCTCAACTCCACACGCAGTTTCCCACTCTCATCTCTCCACATGCCGCCACCTTCTCCCCACCTCCACCAACAATCCATCCTCGACGAACGCCTCATCCTCGATCAACTCTCCCACCTTTTCCCCACACCCACTCCCAAATGTAAAAATCCGTTGACGTGTTTTTACCCTCGAAGACAACCTGCGCCGAGTCTTCCTCTAGAAGCTAAACAGCTAGGCTGTAATCCAAAACGTTGTGTGCATGCCACCACAATTAAAATTCATGCTACCACAACATTCACTTCGCTGCCTTGGATTCGGATCCTCGTATGCACAAATACCTTCGCGCGCGGAGGTGTATCTCATGACACTACCGAGCCTCGCTCTCGTGGTTTTCGTAATTGAAGATCGAGTGTGAGAGAGAGAACAACTGGCCTAGGTGAGAGGAGAGAATTTGAAATTTTTACCCATTAGGTAAAATTTCAATTCCTATAATTTTAATCTATTAAAATTCTTTTAAAAATTAAAATAAATTTAAATTTTTTGAAATCTTGTATCCAAACAATTGTTATGATAAGGATATTTCAAATCCATTAAAAAAATAAATTATCTTATTTAAATATCTCATCCAAACACATTAAAAGTTAAACTCTTTTGTCAATGTATTAAGTTATTTAATTTGAACTCTTTCTTATGGCTCGCACAAACACAAGCGGTTGGTAAACTTTTTCTGCGGCTGTGATCATAAAATAACCCAAAACAGATTATGTTGAGACGTGTACTTTAGTCTTAGAACCCTCACGATGATAGAATATAGCTTATCCCCTCCATCAAGGAAATGGTAGGGTCCAATAAACCCCCAAATTCAACACAACAAGACAGTGGAAAAGTTTAGTTGCACTGACAAAACTTAAAAAAAGAATCCTAGAAAATGGATTTTCCTTTGATTCTTGGGGTAGGAAAAAGAGGCTATTGGGTATTGCCACTTATACAAGGCATTCACAGATTCATGATGAGGCAGCATATGGTGTTGCCCCACCTTTTATAATAAGGGGTGTCTTTTATTTAAGTTAAGGTTCTAGATGAATGGCCTTCCCTTCTCATTTTTTTGGACTACACTTCATATATAGTCAGTGGAACATGTGACATTGGAATGACCAAGGATGAGTGATTCGGAATAAAGCATAGAGAGTAAAATTACAATATATGCATGCTAATTATGTATTTAGAAAAAAGTAATTTTCTTTACTTCATTTCATGATATAAATAAAATAAAACAAAAAATAGCAGAGGGTCTTGCATTAATTATTAATTTGGTGTATGTGGATAAAAAAAATTGATCTTATGCATATATTTTTTTATATTCGTCCCCATCATGGCATCATCTCTGCTACCTAGAGAGTTATTCTAAAATATAAGAATAAAAAAAAATCCATCACATAGGACAATATTTGATCCTTAATTATTCATGTCTATATTTAATTATATATGCTATTATTTGAACAGATTGTGTATTATTAATTTATTAACGGCAACCACAAATCAAAAACAATTTTACGTATGAAGAGTGTACATGTGTAACTAATATATATATATATATATATATATATATATATATATATATATATATATATATATATATATATATATATATATTCCTACGTAAATGTATTAATCGTATCATTGCTCATATGATTATAGACATAAAACAGAAGAAAGAACAAAAAACATGCAATATCTACTCAGATTTGCTAATATCTAAATGCAATACGCATCTAATGATCATGCTATGCATGGGAAGTTGACAACCAATCAACCATCTTACCAGGATTTGAATTTGATACTCACAATTCTTAAATAAAATAAAATAATCCGTATATATAATAAAATTATCACTTATCAGGATAGACAGATCTTACAGCCATCTAACGACAACCATAGCGTTGTTGTGACCTAGAATTACCTTGTGGTCCTATTGCAACATGCAAGGATATTCTCTACACATGATTAACAAAGGGATTGTGGCGTTACCACCTCTCTTTAGCTGAGCTAATTTTTCACACAATTTTTGCATGAACTTTTGTGTACAAAATCTGCAATGAAGATATTCTCTAACAAGATAGATCTCATATATGGTCATCAAATTACACCCACAATCTCTCAACTTCATATCATGATGTTTTATAATAATTTTTATACATTCATTTTTCTCTTTATCTTTCTCTACTTTATTACTCATTTTATTTCATATTTCTGACCCTTTGTTTTTTCTATCTCACTCATAATTGTAAAAACTAAAAAACATTGTACAATCTTGTTGTGTCAATAAGAGTCATGATGCACCTTGTACAGCGCTATGTAATTCCTAACTTTTTAATATTAATACATATATTTGCCTTTCAAAAAAAAAATGATAACCGTATGCCCTATTTTAGGGTGTACATAGATGGAAGAAATAAATAGAATAAATAAATAAAGAGAAAATGATATATGTATAGAGAGAGATGAAGTGAAAAAAATAGAAGAAAAAATAAGTGTATGATTATCATTATTCTATTAAAATATTTTTCTTCGTAGAAAAAATTACCTAGTGGTCCAATACTCCAATTGCAGAATATATATTTTCTATAAATGACAAAAGGGATTGTTTGTCTTACACCTCTTCTTTCTCTCTTTTTAGTTGTGTTATATATATATATATGATTATCAAACTCGAGAGTTTACGCGGGTGAAAGTTTTATAAATTCGATTCATGAATTTAACTCGTAGACTCGTAAGAGTCTACTTCATATAAAAATAATAATAAAATATTTATAAATAACATATTAATTAAACATTTCAACAATATAATAAAATAAAACAGTAAATCATAAACTTCAAAATATTTAAATAACCAAGTCTAGTACTAATACATTAGACAATAACTTGTAGATGTTATAGTAGTAGTAGCTCATTCTCATGAAGGGTTTAATGTTATTAGAGAACAAGGGTTTGATATTATTACATGTTAGAATTTTGTATTTAAGAATAACACATTAAATGAAGGTATGTTGAATGCTAAACAAATAAAAAACAATAAAAAAAATGACTTAATTTTGATTTAATTTTTTTAACTTGTTAACTCGTTGACCCGAGAGTCTACCGAGTTTACTTAGAGTTTACTGAAGAGTAAACTCGTAGAGGACAAATATATATATATATATATATATATATATATATATATATATATATATATATATATATATATATATATATATATATACACACACACACTTAACTATTGTGTTGAATCAATTTTTTTTTGCTGATGCTTGTGTTGAATCATATATTCGGCTCGTGATTACTTTTTTAATTAATTTTAGTTCAATGTTAATGAAAAATTACATCATCGTCTACATCATTCTAATGTGTTTGATATATGATATATCATATAATTATTAATTAACAGCGCCAAACTCATTATAATAAATGTTAACAAAAATTAAATAAATTGTATAGAAACTGTTTTTTACCTATTTGACAACATCAAAATTAAATTCAATACAAACATAATTTAATCTATTTATTAAATTAGAGTACACTCTCTTGCGATGATTTAAAAAATAATTTTTTATTTGACTTGATTTGCTTTAACTTAATTGTACATAACTCTTTTAATTTATATATTCTTTAAGTTTTACATGAATTATATATGAGAGTGCAAGTCATTTATACTTCAATCACAAACCGTCATTAATGATAAGCTAAAATGATTTATAGTTGTTTGATAATGTAAAAAAAATTATACTAACAATACAGGCTTATTAAACTCTTTCACTAACAATACCGTCATTACTTTTCATACACATCAATATTCAAGATTAAATATAATATTACAGGCTTAAGGGATATGATTCTCTATCACTCGAAACATTATGTATATACCTCTTATAGTTTTAAAAATTTGTTCATTTTAATATAACTTTTAAAATAACTCAATATTTGGGAGTTGGGACCACTTGAACCCGATGTAGTTATGAAAGTGATATGTTTAGCGAGTACATTTTATTTAAGAGAAAAAAAGAATGCGTAATGTACTGCATGTATGAGTCTTGTGATAATCTAAAAGGTGGATAAGTTCACGAAGAACCTGATACATGAATTCATTGCTTTAATTTGATCCAACATATCAAAATCATATACTAATTAACAATTGCAGGCATTCTTTCACGGGTGGAATTTCATGTACAAGTATTGATCTTGGTTAATGGTCTACAATGAATTCATATGGAAGGTGAGTAAACTCGATCATTAGAAAATAGATTTTAATAAGGAATTTTTTATGATACTAAAAAATCCAACTTGCAACTGCTAGGAATAGTGTGAGGATAAAGAACTTGGAAGCACCTATATAAGCCAAACTGCAAGTACTACATGATTGGTGACAACATTACAAATTGCAATTAAAGGCCAGCATGTGAGTGAACAGCACCATAGGTATTCCACTTAGTTGATGACGCATTGGCATGTCACTTTTGCATAGTACATGATACTACTTTTTTTTTTAGTGAAGATAAAACTACTAATTTAGATATACTGATATACTTATACAACTTAGATTAATTATAAAAATAAAAATGTTAAAAAAATCATTCGATACCGACACAAGCTATGCGATGCATAAATTTGGACAAATTATCCATAATACTACTTACAAAACTTTGGTTCACAAACTGACCAATTACTAGGGAATTAATATTGGTGTTTCGGGGGATAGAAGTGGTCCTATACTGTTAAATTTTTAAGACCTGCTTGCGTGTATTACAATGAGAAATACTAACATGTACCATTTTTTTAACTTTAGTTCATTTTTGTTTTTTAAAAACTAGCAAACTATACTTAAAAAAGTAACTTATTTAGTAA
Source organism: Glycine max (assembly GCF_000004515.6). NCBI lineage: Eukaryota > Viridiplantae > Streptophyta > Magnoliopsida > Fabales > Fabaceae > Glycine > Glycine max. The sequence continues at coordinate 31,674,325 of NC_038249.2, forward strand.
ATAAATAAATTGACTTTTAAAAGGAAATCAACAATAAAGAAATGTATTAAAAAATTTCTGTTTTCTAATAGTTTTCGTTAAGCTTTAATTAAGTATTGGAATTCCTACAATGCAAAATCCGAATTTCAATTACTCCAATGCAATGTAAATATTCGGAAGTAAAACTCTCTGCTATATGCAATGAGAATAAAATCTACAGCATCATCATCATGGGTGAGTTTATTTAAACTACAAAAACAACTTTAAAATAAGTATTTTATATATAATTTTTTTAAAAATAACAGATAAAATTTACTTCTTAAAATAAACAGAATTTATTTTTTAAAACAGAAGCAATTTAGGCAAACACAAAAAATAAAAATAAAAATCTGCTTATTTTATTAAAATGAATACTCATTTCAACGAATAAGTTTAAATAAACTGACTTCATATAGCGTGAAAAGCATCAAACAATCAAGATAATCAAGAATGGTTCATAACATGAACTTTTCTGTTGTTAAAAATGAAAGATAGAGTCAATAATGTCATCTTGGTTGTAGGATTAGACACTCCTGTCACAAACTATATTTCTAATGTTGAAACTGTACAAGTGGCAAATAAATAGGCAGCTACCCCTAAGATTAAAATTAAAAGCATAGCCTTTATAGAAGGTAGAGTGAAAAAAGAATTTACACAAAAAGGAATTTACTTTTCATGACTGTCTTCAGAAGAATCTATCTTAATTATGAGAGGTTGGTTAAGATCTGCTGATGGTTCAGCAACAATAGGTAAATCTGGCGAGGAAGTAATCCCATCAATATCTTCATTTTCGGCCAAGGCTTTATCTAAAGCAGCCTTGGCAACTTTGGTAACACATATCATCAGAACAACTGCACAATAACACAAAATAACAGAGCTTATCAGATAAAAATTTGAAATAACTTTTTCTCATACACTACAATTGTTGCAGCATGAAAAAATTTGCAACGTCCAACCACATCTTAGCAATTCAATTATTCAACCTCCTCTTCCAAGATCAAGAATTTACCCATCATCATTATGTAATATGAGATAGAAAATTTTATTATTTCCCTGATTCGCCTATTAAAACTTTAGGTAATTTTTCTTCCTGCCTTTGCACAAATGCAAAAAACAGAGACACCCAGGAAACAGATCATGTGTGTGTCTCAAATACCCACTACCTGGCAGGCACTACACTGGTGGCAGACAAAGCTGGCCAGCCTTCCCTCCCATTCAAAGAATATACAGCAAAACAAGAAAGAAGAGAAACCTTGTAAGAAGCCAATGGCTATTGGAAATTTCTCTTAAAAGATCATAGGCTTCCAAAATTTTGTTGATGAAGTTTGAAATGGGGAGACTTTAAAGTCTGGTACTGATTTAAATGTTGTGCACGTTGCAGATGAAAAATGCAATAAAAATGAGGTGAATTGGTGCATCACAAGAATCTGGAACTAACAATACAGGTTGCCGGGCATGATTGAACCATCCCACATGCAACTAGTAACTTTGTCTTCTACATTTATTAAAGATTTTCATAATTTACACATCTTCTGACAGACCTGCTTACTACAAACATAGAAAATCCAGTATAAATTTTCAAGATATACACTTTACGCGTGGAAACAATGAAACTTACCAGATATCACAAGACCAAGAATGATAAACGCCTGCATCCACAAGAGAAAGAAATGTATATTATATCTTCTATTGAAGATGATATTAGATAAAGCACAAGAAAATCAAAAGATTGCCCCGTGCAAGGTATCTTAAGTATTTATGAAGGTAAAAGACAACAAATCTAACAAATACTTGAAAGGCTCATTATATAAGTAATAGAGGATAGCATTTCTTACCCAACGAGTCTTTGAGAACTCGCCCCAACCATGTGTCACATCAGAAAGATCTTTAAGAGTTGTTCCAACATAAACAAGTGCCAGTGTTATTGGCTGCAACAGCAACAGTATCAGGCATTAACATTGTAATTGGCATGCTATCTAGTGAACTATAAGAAGACATAAACAGTAATTTCTTCCACCACGCCAAAAGGGGAACAAATATAATACTAAATTACTAACAGAAACAAATTTGAAACAATAATTAATGACAGCAGGAACCCGAAGAAACTTTGTGAAAGGAACCCAATTCAATAGAAGTAGAAAATTGTATCATAAATTTAAAAATAAAACTATTACAGAAGAGACCCCCTGTAATCCCAGAGCAGAAGCTCCTCAGAGAAACTATTTTTCTGACTAATAACAAACAACCCAAATTTCCCCCCAACACACCTCTCACGTTTCTCTGTATGTAACCTTCCTGTTCTCTCTCTATAATTTATAACTATCTCTTCCCTCCTTCCCTATTTCCTGTCTAAGGTAACTCTAAGTGGGCCCTTGACATTTAGGCCCATTGAGTTTGTCCTTGTTCCAAAGAAATCAGAAACCTATCACTTTGCTCATAGAATTATTAAGTAAGAAAAGTTAAACTAATCACCAATGCTTTCTCTCTCTATTCAAATAACTGAAACAAGTGTACTGACAAAAAGACATGGTAGAACGCATTTACCGACCCCAACTTTAGCATTAGACCACAAACACAATCACAAACAATTCAACACTGTTACAAAAATCACTTTACTGGATACTGATGTGCATCTGTTTAGTCAGAATAGCATAATCTAATATAGAAATCATGAATAGTTGATTATAAAGATGTAATTTGTGTTTTCATAATTCATGTTACTTAACTATATAACTCAAACCTTAATTAAGTAGAGTTTGGATTTTTAACTTTGGCTTTCATGACGATTTAGCTTCAAAAGTTGATACTTCATACTTGTCACCTTTTAATTGATTGAATAACATATTATTATGCAGAAGATGCATATTATGCTACTATTAACATTGGGTTACTAATCTTGCAGGTTCTATATTTGGAAAATTAGCCTCTAATTCTTAATTCAGTTCATGATTTGAGAATCACGCTATGCACATCCATGAAGTTTTTATTTTTATGTGGCACTATAGACAATAAAAGAGAGGCTCTTTTTCATCTTTATCTGGGTATGAAACAAAAGGAACAATTCTGATAGCTTTTAATGATTTCACACAATCACCGTTAAGCCTATGCATCTTATATTAAAAACCTTGAGAGAATTTTTTTAATATGCGGAAATGGAGAGTGACTGCTAGAAGAAATCCAATTAAAATTTAACAAATCTGAAAATCATAACGCACAATAGAAATTTCTTATTAGACTAACTCCTGAATAAAGTTGTACTGAAAAGGAGCAATTTATTGTATATATCTACAGAAAAGTGGGGAGAATACCGGGATGAGAAGTTACAAGATTAGAGGCAAATTTTCCAAATATAGAACCTCTTATTAACTTCTCATTTTTATTCTTGTAACTTCTCTTCCCTAATATGCCAGTATTCTTTCCTCTTTTCTGTAGATATATAGATTCATTCTCTCTCTTCTTCTTATTAACTTCTCATTCTTATTCATGTAACTTCTCATCCCTAATATGCCACTATTCTCCCCTTTTTTTCGTAGATATATACAATAAATTGCTCTTTTTTTAGTACACTTATATAAATACCAACTAGTTAGATAAATACCTATATTACTCCTGAATATAATTCATTATGGGCAGAGAATATACCATCATTCCTAACCAGGAAGCCAGCATGTATTCCCCTATTGAAACAGGAGTCACCGACAAGAGATAATTTAACATGTTAAATGGTAGTAGTGGAACAAGCCGAAGCAGTAATACAATCTGTAAGGACAGGTCAGGAAATTCAAAAGTTAAATAAAACATAACAGAAAGGAATACCAAGTCAAATGCAAACAAAACTAAGCAAAGAAATGTCATAAACATGCTGTTGGGGACAGATAGTTTTATAAACACTTAGAAGAAATAAGTCTCTAGATAACTAGATATGACAAAGGTTGGTTCATATTTCTTCAAATGAATGTTATTGTTTTCCTCCAAAAGGATCCTTTTCACAGACACATTTATAGTTCCACTAAGTAATAATCTTAAAAATTTAGATCCATAACTTGAGTAATACTTATGATCTATTAAAACAAAGGAAGGGAGTACTATTTAATGCATTGACCTCAAAGGAAACTAGAAGGTGAGTGCACAGAGAAAAGCACATCGTACACTGCACATGAGCTGTTGCCACTAAAGATGATCTCTGGTATAACGGACCTCATTAACATTAACCAATATACCAATATGACCTTGACCATTAATAAGGAAATATGCTTGCTCATTTTAACAGGCAATCACAGTTTTTGATAGTGTTTGTATGAATGATCCATGAAGCTGACCTTGCCTAGTGGGATAGGCTTGGTACTTGGTAGTTTTTTGTATCAACAGGTAATCAAACACAATATACTTTAATACATCCAAATTATTGATATTTTAAAGTATTCATAATTTCATGACCCACTACACCAAGAGTTGAGAGTTCAGAAATAAGAAACCCAGAAAAAAGGTAAAAACGAGAGGAATATTAGAAAGTTAACAGCAAAAGAATATAGAATCTCACACCAGTGTTAAAAATTATTAAGTCCACAAACCTTAAAGCCAGATCTTCGAATTGCAATTGCCACTGATCTGAATTGTGGATAATCCTTCAACCTAGAAACAACAAATGATCTCCCAATCTGTCCAAATTGACAAAGATATGGGTAGGTAACGTCATAGGATAGAAATAATTATATCATGATATGGAAACATGGATCGAAGTTACACCTAATTGAAATGCTAATGGTATTGCAAAAAACATGCACATGATGAAAGAGCACCTTGTATTAATCAAGGAAAAACTAGCATAAATCAACTATTGAGTAGCAAATACTGGACAAAAAGTATTACTTTGACAAGTACTTAAAAATGTAAAACTTACTGTTCTACCAAGAAGAAATGCAGCTCCGGCACCAACAGTTGCACCAATAGAGTCAGCAACAAATCCCACTGGAAGCCCAAAAAGATAACCTCCACCAAGCTGTAAAAAGGCATATTAGGTAAGTGACCACAACAAATTCATTTTTGGATTTCCTTTTTCCAACCAATTTTTCTTCTACAACAGGTATTGTAATGGAGATCTAAAATAAAACTAAAAGCAAGAAATGGAGTAGAGGGGAGATAATAAAAATTGCAGACCAAAACATCATAAGCAAGAAGAAAAAACACAAAAGGCTTATTATAAAGAAATGAAAAATGCAAGTCCTTGCCAGTGAAAATTATCTGACTGCATTTTTTTTTCTTGTCATTGATGCATGCTTCATTTATCCTCAATTACCTATCATTAAGCCTTTCGAACCAAATAGAACAGTCATATCAAACATTCACCATTAGAGTTAAAAGATATCAATAACCTTTCAAGAATTGACAAAGGTGGCATTAGGCATGGCAATTTCCCCCTACATTCAAATATCCTTGGAGGGACTGCCATATTGGCTTTTGCCACTGATAAGATGTCCTACATTGGCTAAGAATATGGCCAGATACTCCTTGTAGGACTTGGATAATCCACCTTAAAGCAAGCTTTTGGGAGTGAGCTAAGACTGGCCCATTGTTATGGCTTTCAAGCTTAATTTTGGGCCACCCACAGATATTCATTCGTGCAAACTTCACAAACTAAATGTCTAGTGCTAAGCGTAAAAGGGTGGAATAAGCAATCTTCTTGCCTTGAGTTAGCTTTTGGGAGTGAGTTAGTCTCAACCTGTTTCTGATAGGCACATTCTAGAATGTTTTCATTAGGGGATAGGGACAGGGTATAAATTCCCTCGAGGCAGATTTGGGGACAAGGACATCACCAAAAGTTTTCCACCACTATGAAATTACAAAATTATCCTTAACACATTTATTTATTTATATATTTCATATTAGTCTTTTACTAATTATTTAATGTTATTTACTCCATGACAGTTTGAAACTTAGGTCATGAACTTGGTTAGCTTTTAGGTTAAGGTTTATTTACTCCATATTTGAGGTAGATATACCGTAACCACGCTGCTCCCTCAAGGTTCTTGTTTATTCGTTATAAATTTGGTACTGCTGGTACCTAGTGATAATATATAATAGTCTTTGCAGAGTTAAAAAAATTATTTAATGTTATTTATAAAAAAAAAAAAAACTAAAAATATCCTAATTCTTAACCTGAAGTCTCACTCACATTCTAATCAATCACACAAATCTTTCTCAAATAACTTCCCCAAAATTTTCTTTTGTTCTTCAAACCCCAAATCCCTTCTCCCTTATATTGTTATCTTCTTCCAGCTGCTGTGCTTCCATTGATGCTGAAGCTCAACAAGCATCACATATTGCTATTTGCTCTCCCTTATCCAGACCACTCACGACATAGTCATACAGCATTGTCTGTCATTTCTGTCCAGCATTGTCCAACATAGCAGCTATATTTCTCGATTCCCAATCTATTCCTCAGTTTACTCTCTGTTAGCATTGCAACATGATTTGATTCCAAGCCAAGATCGAGCTCAACATATTGAGAACATATATAATTCATTCATTCATTTTTGCAACAGATATTAGTTTGAATTCAATCGATTACTAGAAACAACCTATCTGCTTGTGAGGGTAAGGCTGTGTACAGCTACCACCAAGTGGAAGTACTCCCCGCAGCAGCCTTACACAGGCACCATATGATGACGCTAGATATCGATAAATTGAATTTAAAAATTTACAAAATGCAGAAAGGTGATAATCACAAACACCTAACAATTCTAAGCAACAATGCAGGCAAGTCTATCACAGGTGCTTGAGAATATTACTTTTCTAAAAAAAATAAAAACAAGTTTTGCAAGAAGTGGCAGCGGTAGCAACGGTTGTCTTACAGTAAGCACTGAAGCTGGAACAGCCAAGACAGTCAAAGGAATGTAAGCAACAGCCCTGAAAAAATTACCAAACAAATAAAAACATTCAGAAATCATAATCGCAATAATCATTGATCTCCACAGCACCAAGACATTATTATTTTTGTTTTCCTTTTTTCACAAATGACCCTATTAATTAGAATCAAGACGACAAAAAGAAAAAGAAAAGAAAAAGAAGACGTACAGAACAAGTGGGCCCCAGGGACCAAGATCGTGATCGACCCATAATAAGAAGTCCTTCATCATCTGCAGCAGAGGCGAAAATGAGAAAAGATTAAAAATCAGAGAAGTTTAAGAAGGAATGAGGAATTGAAGAAGGGGAACCTTTTCGATTGGGAGAGTGAAGCATGCGACGATGACCGCGGCGAGGAGGAGAAGGAGAATGGTGATCCTGAGGGCGGAGGCCCAAGACAAAGACATGGTTAACCTTCGACGCCAAGGCCTACACTCCTCCTCGTCGTCGTGCAAATGGGGAGAAGCTTGCTTCGACGCAGACCGAGCCCTCAATCCCACGAGATTTGCCAGATTTGAAGCTCTTTCTTTTTTATTCCCTTTTAGCCCATCGATTCAGAGATTGTTTGTTTCGCTTATCTTTCTCTTTTTTCCGTAAAATGGAAAGGAAACACAAGTGTGTTGTTCCGGAGAATTATGAATGGATATCGGAAGGACAGGCACCGTTGTTGGCTACTTTTGTAAATTCACGCTATATGATTCTTTCTCTTCTCCGTGTGCCGTGTGCGCTTTATAAGCAACAAAATGTTCAAACACAAGATAAGGGTAAATTTTTATCTTGGACTGCAGTAATTGTGGGATATAAGATAAAAATATATATGAAAGGATACTAGTTGAATATGATAAAAGAATGATAATTTTTTTATATCACGATGTAAATAAGTAATATGATATAATTGCTTAAAAAAAACGTAGTATAGTATAAAAAAGGAGTTGAACTGTGTGTTATAGTAATTTGGAGGTTAGACACTCACTTTTATTTTTGAAAGTCATTTTTATCCCGAAAAGTGTAATCGTTAACAAATGTGTCCCTGAAAGATTTAAATGTAAAATTTAGTCCTTAAACGTGTTAAAAGTGCGATAAATAGTGACTTTTGATTTTACTTGACAGTGGAAAAAAGGGTTTTTTTCGCTTTTGTTGATTTTTTTCATTCCCAAAAGGATATTTTTTACATAATCCAAAATTGACTCTTCATTCCCAAAAGGTTTTCTTCTCCCACACTTCCAGAAACTTCTACAAGAGAAGTGTATCTCCCACACTTCCACGGCCTCGTTTCGCTGACAAATCTCCCAACCACAGTGACGCACACTCATACAATCGTTCTCGTCGACGGTGACCACAGCGACGCACACCCAGGTTTGGACTTTATCGTATGTTGTGTCTTCTTTGTATGCTTTTTTTATAAATTTTTTCTATGCGTATGGCTTTTATTGGTTGGTCGTAATGGCACCATCGTCGACTAGTGTCTTCGTCGTCAACAGACTGCTGTTTTGGGGTTTTGACGATGACCATAGGCACCATCGCCGTCGCGTTTTTCATGGTGTTCATCATCCATCTAGCCTCTGTCATCAAATCTCTTCTCTTGTGTTCTCTTCTTTATTATTCTCAACCTTATTCTCTTTTTTTCTCTTCTCTATTATGAAGCTTTTTGTGTTCTCTATTTGTGAAAATACAATTAATGTTTGTTATGTTTCTCTCTAGGATGTTTGATGAAATCATTTTTATTTTGCACCACAATGGTAAATTCACATAAAATGCAAATGGGGCACTGGAGTATGTCCATGGTGAATTCTATGTCTGGGAAGAAGTTGAAACAAATTTAGTTAATGTGTGGACACCCTAAGAATTGTGCAAAGCCTGTTGCAATTATGTGAAGTTTGTTTCAGTATGTTTATTAAAGTTGTCAAAGACTATACTTGGCAGAGATCTGAAATGGGCAAAAATTGACAACATTCGAGCTAGAACATGCTGTAAACAAGTTGGACGTTCATGGGAAATTTATTGTCAGATGTCAACTGCATTTAGACCACTTTCACTTAGGCCTCCAGTATCAATTCGGATTACAATGCCAAATGAAGTATCTCATAACAAGAACCAACAGAATTATATGAGCTTCATACCTATACCAGGAATGCTCAGCCTACAAGATTTGAAGAACTAAAATATGAGATAGATTAATCTTTTGTTTATATTAGATAGTGATTAATTATTGTAATTTGGATAAATTTGTAATGATTGATACACTAATACAATGTTTATTTTGATATTTTGGTATAATGTTTATTTTGGATAATTTATGTTGTGACAGAAAAATTATTATTCATAATCAATATTATTGATATTATGTTTGTTATAAATTATTTTTGCAAATTATTTTTAAAGTGATTATTGTGACATTATGCTTGTAACAATAAAAAAATATCGAAAATGTATTATAAAATTATATTTTACTCATAAAAAATGAAATTACTGACATTATCATCTAAAATTAGTAACTATTTTCATCCAAATGATAAAAATATATTACAAAATTGACATTTTGTTCCAAAAGAAGGTACTGGCATTTAGGTCTAAATAAAATTACTAACAATTTTTTTCAAGAAAAAAATTACTGACAATTTGATCCATAAAATTTTTACTGACATTTATGTCCAAAAATAATTTTTTATTGACATTTTCATTCAATCTAGTCAACATGACCACGTTGGGAATCAATTTTGTGACAAATTTGTTCCTATATGCCACGTAGGCAACTTTTTTAATGGTAACGGAAGAAAGTTGACGACAGAATATTTTTGTTGTACTTTTAACACTTTTGAGGACTAAATTTTGCATTTAGATCTTTTAGGGACATATTTGTCAATGAATTACACTTTTAGGAATAAAAGTGGCTATTTACCCTATTTTTACAAAGTTTTAATTAATATTAATATGCATATATAAAGACAAAAAAATAATCAAAAACAATATATCAATCCATGAAAGGGCATTTGTTTTTCTCACTCTCTCACTCTTGAATCTTGTACCTCCTATTATATTTTGAAAAATTCATTCAAATAAGAAAATACATGATTCAAATGCCACGGGAAAGTCCAAAATCCAAATACATACAGGTCCAACTATATTATTAAATCAAGGTCGTTGCTTTGGACACCTAACGTTTTTGCTAGGACACCCCGCAACAAAGGTGAAAGGACTAAAATGTCCTTCACCTTTTGCTTATAAAAAATAAGAGTGACTCATCCGTACGAGTCATTGTTCATACGTTGTTTACATTCTTCTTTTTTCCTTCTTCTTCCTCCACTTCTTGCGCCGTTGTGGTTCTTCTTCTTCTTCTTCTTTGTGTCGTTTCACTCCATTGGTGCTTCTTCTTCTTCCTTCATGGGTGCTGGTCCTTCATTTGTGGTTTTTCTTGTTGGTGGCTCCTGATCCTTTGCTGTTGGCCTTATCATACTTATTTTTTGTGCATTGTGTTGCTACTCCTTCGTTGTTGTTGCTACTGCTTCTTTGAATGAATGATTGTATTATTTTGGATGTTGTTGATATTGGTTTGATGTTGTTATTTGAAGCAACGTCGCAGACAAAAATGACATTTTTTTGGAAAAACCTAATACGGATTGGCAATCTGTATCAACCTGATTCGTATGGGTTTTTTTTGTTGAATAATTTTTTTGAATTTTTTTTCTTCTAAATTTGTTTTTTTTTTAATTTTTTTTACATTGTAAATATATATTTGTTAATTATTATTTAAATTGTTTTGTAGTGTAATGTTGTTTTGTAATGTTAGTGAAATTTTATAATTTTTTCTTATTTATATGTTAAGTATTGATTTTATTTATAAAAAATATATATTAGTTATTACTAAGATTAGATTAGATTGTTAAAACTAAGATTAGATTAGATTGCTAAAATTAAGATTAGATTGGTGAAACAATTAATTTTTAATATTGTTATATTATATTTGTTTAACTTTTAAAAAAAATTGAAACAAATATTTAAAAGATATTAAATTTGTTACTTATGAAAAACATTGAAATCATAATTAAAAATAATTTAATTTTTTAGTTAGAAAAACTATTTAAACAAAATTTTTAAATAATTAAAATTTGTTATAAAAATATTGAAACATAATTTTTAATTGTACGATAAATCTGTTAGTTATAAAAAATTATGAAACCAAAATTTAAAATTTAAAATATGATAAGATTGTTCGTTTAAGATAATGATTGAAATCAAATTTAAAAATATATTTAATTTTGTAGTTATAAAAAATATTGAAACCAAAATTTAAAATTTAAAATATGATAAGATTGTTAGTTTAAGATAATGATTGAAATCAACTATAAAAATATATTAAATTTGGTAGTCATAATAAATATTGAAACCAAAATTTAAAATATGATAAGATTGTTAGTTTAAGATCATGATTGAAATCAAATTTAAAAATATATTAAATTTGATGGTTATAAAAAATATTGAAACCAAAATTTAAAATATGATAAGATTGTTAGTTTAAGATAATGATTGAAATCAAATTTAAAAATATATTTAGTTTGGTAGTTATAAAAAATATTGAAATCAAAATTTAAAATATGATAAGATTTTTAGTTTAAGATAATGATTGAAATCAAATTTAAAAATATATTTAATTTGGTAGTTATAAAAAACATTGAAACTAAAATTGAAAATTTTAAATTTAAGTATTAATCACTATATGGCCATGTGGATTTAAATTATTTTTTTTAAAAAAATCCGTATGGCCATACAGATTGCTGATCCATATGGGTCATACGGATTGTTGATCCGTATGAATCATACAAATTGTCAATCCATATGGTCATACGGATTGATGATCCGTATGATTCATATGGATTGACAATGCGTATGTTTTTAAAAAAATGTTTACGTACCTCTTCTTCTTCAGTGATGAATAATTACTCAACTTCATCGTATCCTCTTAAACAATGCACGTAGACCACCAAAGACAAAAAAACGCTTAGATAAGGAGACTAACGGAAGCTAATAAAAACAACTTACACTAAGGGTGTGAAATTTTACGGAAAAAAAAAGCACTGCAAAAATGAAAACCTATTTGTAACCAAAAATACTCATAAGGGTATTTTCAGGATTTTTAAAAACTGTTGGGTGTCCCAAGCAGTTGGCTTAAATCAAACCTAGTTTGCAGCCCAAAAATGCCATTGAGTTGAAATACTAGCTCATGCCTAACTTTTAAGTTAAGGAATAGTTTAGGTTGTTGTTAAGTGCACCCAAAAATATTGCTTGTGCACCCAATAATTTAAGTGAAGTAGCAAAAATTTCCTTCACTTAAATTTTAAAAACCCCCTCCCTCTCATCTCCCTTGCCCAGTCCGTACTTCTTCCGCTGCAATGCTTCTTCGTCCTCCTCCGTCTCTGTGTTATCTTTGTTGCGTCGTTGCTGTTGTCAGCCTTCATTGGCTCTGTTCAGGCCATCCACACCACCTCCGTGGTTTTTTGCCGTCGAGGTAAGGTTTTTTTTTTCGTGGTTCATTATCGCTTTTTGTATCCGTGTAACACATACAAATTAACCAATTTGTATGACTTATACGGATTACGTAATCCGTATAACTCATACGGATTAACCAATTCATAAGTTATAAAGAACTTATAGATTAATCAATCTGTAAGTTTTATATAACTTATAGATTCTTTAATTCGTATTTACGCAAAAAAAAATAAAGAACGCCGACGTACCTCCAATGTACCTCCGTTAACAATCAAATTAACCACCGCCACAACCACCACCGACTACCTCCATAAAACTTTCACCTAGACCGAATTGGCACAATGCACCTCTCACGACAATGAAAAAACTAGAAGATACTAAGACAAGAAACGAATGAGTGCGCTACTATAAAAAAATTTACTTAAAAGCAAGCAAAAAACACTAAAGGACATTTTGGGAATTTTTTTAATGCTGGGTGCACAAGCAAAATATGCCTGATGCACCTAGCAAAGCCCAATAGTTTATGGTAAGCTTGAGTTAGTTACTATTCGAAATATATAGTTTGAAATAAAATGTGAACAGTATCTGAAAATGTTGTTCTAATTTATTTACATATATAGATATAGATGATGATTTGGTTATCTGGTTTTAAAAATTGATTTTGCTTAAAAACTGGTTTTAAAAAGCCAATTTTAGTTTTCAAATGGTTCTAAAAACAAGTTTTAAAATCAATTTGTTGGTTTGAAAATCTGGTCTACACATTTGGTTTTAAATTGAATTTAGTTGTTTTTGTGCAAAAATAAAACCATGCACTCACACACACTATTTGAGTAGCCTAATATTATCCCATAACTTGAGAGCACGTGGAAAGAAAGAAAAAAAAAAACTTGAGATCACCTGGTAGCTCCAGCAACGAATTTCATGTTTCGTCATGGTTTGCATACTTCAAACCATAGTTTAGAGATTGAGTTTTATCCACATATATGTTTAACAATGGTTTGACCCTTCTTGTTAACACGTGGTTTAATTAAAACTCAATCTCTGATAAAGTAGAAAAAAAGTGCTTTATTTAAAATATCTCATAATTTTGTCTAACTTTAAATCGATGGTAGATTTACTTGCGCTTTCCTATTGTACACACTCACTTTAAAGAGTTAAATCTGTTCAACAAAATAATAGTTGAATTGTGTTTGAACATATTTGGATCCCAAACCATAGTGTGGGTAAAAGTAAAAAAAGAAGTTACGTTGTCCGTTGAAACAAGTCATGATTTTCACAAACTGTAATTCAAATACACCCTACATGATCTCCTTTTTTATTATTTAATTTTCACTTGTTGTTTGGTGGCAAAATGCCAATTGTCATAATTTCTTGTAAGGTGCTGCTCCCTCTAATCGCAGAACATGTACACCAAGAATCTAATCAAGTAGACAAAAATTCTTACTAGAAGGTAAACTGAAGAGGTTTGCATTTGAAGTTTCACCTTCAGTTATGAATTCTCAATCTCATAATTTTATATTGGTTGTTTAAGAAAATTAGAAAGCTATGGAAAGCCCAACAAGGATCTATTTTGACGTCGTTCCCTGTCAACAAGAAAAGTTACAAAAACTATCTTATTCAACTTATGTAACTAACCACAAGCCTGTATAGATGACATGCAAGTCATTAAACAATTGGTTAGTAACTATGTTGTTGCACACATGTACTCAAATAGAAGAGATTTGCAAATCAAGCATATACTATAAACTTTGATCTTTATTATCCGTAGACAAATCACAAATGTGTTTTGAGGGATATATAAATCCCCTGCTAATCTATAAATGCAGCTCATAAATACACAACTCAGTGCTTATAAATCAATGAACAAAAGAATGCTTAATCTAATTTTATAGTGGAGGCTACTTCCATAGTTTTTTTTATCCAAACACCTGCTATGGTATGCATTATTCTACAGGGAATGCCTACATTTCCAACCCTATCCACTTTGCAGACAAGTTTTTTCTTTTCTGATTGTTTCCTCTCTTCCAACTGAAGCTCCAAGGTCATCTTGCACATAGTGCATTGAGCAGAACATGAGCTAACATGAGATCCACAAAATACTGATGACCAATTTTGCCATCTCGCCACTTCATCTTTGCAGGAGCCCTTCCATAGTGAACTCCATCATTACACCGGTTATCAAAATGCCATGAAAATGTCATATCAAAGTCATCAATCACCCCAGTGATGATGCCAGCTTTCTTCAATTTCTCTATGAGCACTCCATTGAACACCTCCATTTTGTAAGGATTAAATGCTAGTGATCTTGCGTATCCCCCAGTTGCAACTGTGGAACGATAAAAGACTCTTGGCCAAGCTAACCCCCTTTGCTTCACTGAGATCATAACATCTCCCCAGAATGATGCTGCATAGTCTGCTCCAGCAGAAAATGCTCTTATATTACGCCAGTGAACGCCATCATGCAATCCTGAGTTCATGATCACAGTATCTGGGATTGTGTCTTCTGAGAAGTACTTCTTCAACAGATTTTGAAACCCTTTATCTCTCAGAGAATCCAATCCTAGATAGTTTTGTGTTTCATTCCAATGCCCATTAAAAATGCTAGTGATCCTAACTGTTTGAGAAGGGTCTTTTGGGTTCGAAAAGTTCATGTCAAATCTCCTAGGGACAGAATGTATATTGGGCAAATCTAAGACAAAATTGAGCATATTACGTATTGTATCAACATGATTTGAATCACCCCAGAAGAAAATCCATCTATTCTTCAAGCACTTCCAAGCAGACTCAGCTGAAAACATCTTGAATGAGCAGTGAGTTGAATACACCCAACCATTACTCTCTATAACTCCCAACGAACCATCACACCATGGAGCATTACAAGGAAAATCTGGTGCCAAGCATCTGTACCTACCATCATTACCTATTTGGCAGCCATCATTCTTCGCATGCCTTGTCCACCTTCCACACCACACATCCTTGCCAAAATCAGAAGCTTTACAAGTCTCAAGTTCTGGTAACTGAGCACTGCTTTTGTAGAACCTGATTGCAACATTCCAAACCACTCGATCGTAGACAAATCTCCATGGAGTGAACTTCAGACCTTCAAAGTGTCTATAAAGCAGAATTACAGTCAGATTGTAAACCCCAACAAAATCAGGATGAACTTGCAGGGAAATAGAGTAAGAACCATTACTGAAATCTTTCACCAATGGCCTAGATTTCCATGACTCCCCTGCAAGATCAGTCTCAAAGTAATCCCCACCTAAACAACGAGGTTTCCCTAAATCATCCAATGCCTGAAAACCAAACTCATGCACTTCCCCAGCTGATAGCTCTATCAGTTTCCCATCATCCAACCCAGGAATTGATATTCCCACTGTCTTAGAATCTTTACAAGGTTCTCCCCCAGGAGCTAACCATCTTGCTAGAAGACTTGAAGTCAAGTTTGGCTCTAATTCACTTGAAAGCCAAGTTGAATGCCCCTTGACTTCAGGCTTCAGTGGGGTTTTTGTGTCAAGCTTATCAGAGACACCACTACTACTATAGTTCTTAGCAGAAACAGTTTCACTGTGCTCAGACAATGTGATGTTCACAAGATTGTGGGGACCAAAAAGGGTAGTAGCATTGGTTTGGTTTTGATTCAAACTAAGTGGACCATATGGGGAGCTATAATTACTCAAAGTGAGATTTTGATGACAGGAGAGAGTGGAATTAGGAGAATGAGACCTTAGAGAAAAAGAATCTTGACGATACCTCCAGCTCCAAGCTTCAATAACGTTCCTAACAGTGAAGCCATCAATGGTCCAAACCACAACCATGCCACCCAAAACAAGAGCAGTGAGCAACCCAAAACGCCAATGAATAGAAGAAGACCAAAGAGCCCTGTGGCTCTCTACCTTTTCTGGCATCACAAACTTCCCAGATCACCACCACACAGCAGCAACAAACAAAACCAAAAAAGCGCCAAAACCAAATTCCAACTTATCCACAACACCCAACACAACAACAAAGAACAAAGTTGTTATCTTTGATGACAACACTCCAAAAGGGTGCTCTCAAAGCAAAAAAAATGTAAATTTTCTCCAGAAAGAAACAAAAAATAAATAAAAAAAATTGTGGGGTTACTCACAAGGTTGGTTTAATGTCATGTAAGTAGTGAAACAAGATTGTGAAGCCACTAACTACGCAGATATGGCTAATGGCTCAGTCACAGTTCTCAGAGATTTTTCCAAACTTTGATACAGCTGTGTGCGGTGCCTTTAATGCTTCATTTACCCCTGTGTCTAACGCGTTTTAGCTTTTTTCTTATTCTTCTTCTTTGGAGCTTTCGCCGAATATGTCAATAATATGGTCACTGTGGAAGTTGGATTCATCAGAAATTCATTATGAAGACATTAATTATTGGGAGTTGCTGTTACCTCTTTTTTAGGTTAACAGATACTGTAATAGGGTATCATTTACTACCATCCTTTATTAAATTTTATCACTTTAAGAACTTAAATGAATTATTACGCTACTACTTGATATTTTTTTCTGTAAGAATAAAAAATATTTATTAAAAAAATTATAATAACTTACATATTTTAACTGGCTGAATTAAATTTTGGTATTATTTTGAGATTTTAAACTATAGTAAAATAAATAATAAGTATGTTTAAAATATGAAATTAGTTTTGTATTATAGTGATACTGATATGATAATAATGATATCTTTACGTGTTTTTTTACTGATATGATAATAATGATATCTTTACGTGTTTTTTTTTACTGATATATCTTTGGATGCGAAATTGCTGATCATACGTTTTTTTTTTTTACTGATATATCTTTGGCTACAAATAAATAAGAATAACTATAAGGCTATAAAGGGTACAAAAAAAATAAGACATGCCACAATATAATCTCAATATAATTTTATTTGATTATCATTAACCTCATAATACACGTCCAAATTTAGAAGATGATATTCATTTGACTTGGAACGCAATATTTTTAAATAAATATAAAATATATTAAGAAAAAATTATAACTATTATGTAAATGTGGTTTTAATTCAGTTTAAGCCAGATTAATTTTAAAATTTGAATTTAATATAGATTCTTGTTCAATTAATGTTTTATTTTAAATTATTTTTTATTTAATTTTTAACCAGTGGTTTAGTCTGTACATAGTATATAGAATAAACGTTTTTTTATATAATTAAAATTTAAAATAAGTAAGTAATTTTAAAATATAAGTTATATTATGATTAAAATCATAATAAACAAACATTTTGAATATATAATTTTTTAGATTTATAATTAAAATTTTAAACTATAATGCAAAACTATTTTTTATTGACATTTTTATAATAAAAGAATTATATTTAAAGAGATAAATAATTAAGAAAATCAAACACAACAAAGTTTATCAAGCTGATAAAGATAGAATTGATATCTTATAAAGACGAGTTAGAATATCACTAAAAATCTGTAAATAACTCTTTTTTTTTTTTTTTGAAATGATTGAGAGGATATTTTTTTATTAATTACGGTGATGGTACGTGAAATATATATATATATATATATATATATATATATATATATAATATCACATCAAGGTATAGTTGTGAAATTTGGGTTGGCCGACCGGTTAGACCGGTCCAATTAGGATTCGGTGTCCTAATTGGATCGGTTCCATTACTAGATCAGTCACGTGGCCAAACTTGGTCGGGTAGGTATTAGATCTCGATTGGACCGGTCCGATCCAACCAATTTTACAAAAAAATAAAATAAAGTAAAATAATGGATCACCTCTACGACATCGTTTTTGATGTCTCATTATTATCAATTGTTATTTTATATTTTGGAGTATGAATGAACTTTTCTTATTAAAATAATGTTAATTATATACTTATATATAATAGATACATATATAATTTTAAATTTTTAATATATATCGGATCAAACCGAACTAATTACTAACCCACCAATTGGACTATTGATCTACTACCTCGACTGAATCAATATCCGAGTCAGGTTTCACAACTATGATTTTATGTGTCAATATTTTTTTAGGTGGAAACATGAGAACAAGTAATACCAACCACTAGATCATGATTAAAAATAATTAATGATTGAGATTAAAATATTTAAAAATTAAAATTAAAATTTAATATAATCATTAAATCTATAAAAGATTCATCAAACAAACAATTAACATTCTAAAATATCTCAATTATAATTAACATATTATCACTATGGTCAACCAACACCACCTCGATCGTCATAAATGTGGTCACTATTGTCGCCACCATTATCACAACAATGATGGTCATGGTAGTGGAGATGGTATTGGTTGACGATGATGGTAATACAGTTAATGTCAGTGGTGGAGGCAGCGACGACAATTATGACAGTGGTTATGATAGTGGTAGCAAAGATGACGAAGATCTTGATAGTAAAGGTGGTGATGAATGATTGATGACGATGATGATGGAGGCGATAATTATAGTGATGATCGCAACGATGGTCATGGTGATAACAGTGACAATCACGTGATTGATAATGAATTAATTGAGATACTTTAAAAAATGATAATATTTTTATAGATTTATTTGTTATTTTGTTAATCTTCTAGAGATTTTATGATATATTAAATTTTAATTTAAAATTTTAAATATTTTAATTTCAATTATCTATTATTTTTAATCTTAACCTAATAGTTGATATTGATTGTTGTCATGTTCTTAATTTTTTACACAAGAGTGGTATGTGTATATATAAAGTTGGAATTAGATTTTATGATAAAAATAAATTATTATTTTGACTACTATTTGCACTGAACGGTGTGGTAACGAGGGAGAAACGGACAGATAGAGGTACTGAGATAATAAAGGAATCACCGACACATGGATACATATGATTGGAATTTTGAGGAGGCGACAGCATTGCATTGAAATGTATCATTGGTGGGGTGGATAAATGAGGCACTGTGATTGTGTTCACATGACCTCAAACATGTGTCGGCCAAGCCACAATTTGATACAACTGAATTCTCCCTTACTAAGGATTCCTTACACATTCATCCAGTTACCCAATTGTAAATAGTATTGAATGCAGATTTCTTATGGATTCTTTTTAAGACTAAAATACACATTTAGTCCATGTCTTAGATTATATTCATTTGTTTTTTTATATTTTGAAAATTATGTTTTTAAAATAACTTAAAATGATAGCTTCAAAATAATTATCGTTTTTAATTTTGAGATACAATTTATTTTTTTAACTCTATTGTGACTTATGCTTGACGTAAAACTTATTTTATTAGATTTGCGTATATTACAATTATAAATATAACATAAAAGGGAATTAAATGAAAAAAATGTAATATTACATGTGAGACTCATATTTATTGCTCCTGAGACCCATTTGGAAACAACTTAAGTCTAATAGACTAGTGCTTGTAGTAGAAATTTGTTTTCTTCTCCCTGTGCACGTTTAAGTTGTCCCTAGATGGAGTATGCTTAAGCCTTATCAGTGAATTCCAAGTGTCATCTTTTTCTTATATATTTTTTTATTAGTATTTTTTATTTTATTTTCTTATATATACATAAAGGATCTTAAAGGAAAACAAGACACCCTATGAAGTACAATAAGGGTTGACAATTTGAATGATTCAGCAAAAAGAATAAATGAGATAGACGAAAAAGGGGAAATTTGGGGAAACTAAATTTAAAATTACATAAATGTTAGTTAGTTTAAACTCATTTACATAAATTTATTTATTTTTGTAATTCATTTGTTTGGACCTTTTGAACTTGCTTTTGTTTTGACATTAGAATTAGGGGTGTTTTCTAATGCACTTTCCATAATGCTTTTTAATGGTCATTCAGGAAGTAATATGAGAAGTGCATGAAATAATCCAAGAGATTATTCTATAAATAATATGGAAATTGCATAAAGCAATTGCCTAAAATTAAGTTTGCAAGAATGAAAGGAAATAGACATTGGATCAAATTTTGGGCCTAAAATTTAAGTCACAGGCCTATCGATTGAATTCCACAAGTGGACCCAAGAAAAATGAATTCTTTTTTTTTTCTGCCACAAAAAATGAATTCTATACATAATCGTTATCTATGCTATATGAAAGCATTCGGGGTATTATTTTGATATTTTTCCCCATAGGTATATATAGTAAGTAATTCCGTTTGAAATACTGTTCACTCAATGGTGGATGCCTAGCATAAATTTGAATAATTCTTTGTCGATTCGAGAGTGATTAATCCTTTTGCTGTACTCATTTGGCAATCTTTGTTAATCGAATGATCATTTTTTTAACTCAAATATTCACTCAAAATGGTTCAAAGTATATCCTTACTGCCTTACATTTGGACACAAAAACGAATATTGAACTATCTCTCACTTACTCACATCTAATGCAAAAGGAGTCTTCTTTCCTTTAATTTACATAATGAACCCCCAATTTCGAAGGGGCAATGGTTATAATCTAAATGTCAATATATAAAAGCAAAATGGAAAATATATTTTTATTTTGTTTAGGTTTTAGGATTTTTTTAACAGATATTGATGAAGATAATTAATGAAGGGGGGAAAATTAAGGGCGTGTGATTTTTTTTTTATAGAAAGCAAAATTGATTAAGGCATGTGAAGGAGAATAAAAATCACACGCCTTAATTTTCCCCCTTCATCAATTTTGCTTTCTATAATAATAATAATTAGATTTTATAAACCAAATTAGAAGAGCTTTATTTTGGGTCCAACACTCCCAAAAAAGAAGCAACCACTATCCCTCTGAAACGGAAAGAAGTTGTGTGTTAGAGGAAGAAAAAACAATGGCCAGCCACATGTTCGGGATAATTAAGAAGCAATTCGTGTTGGAAACAAACCCAACAATGACACAAACCAGCACCATTAGTGCAGGCCGAAAAGAAGTTGAAACTATCACTATCCAAACCCAAATTCTTTTTTTTTTGGTCAAGTTTCTCCCATGCTAACCTTTCCCTATGGTGAGCAAAAAGCCTAACATCCCAAATTAAATCCCACCTTCTGATAATTAATTCGTTATTTTTTTAACCTAACCTTTCCCACCCACAAAACAAATTAAGCTCTTTTAACCTACCCAGTTTTTTCCCATGCACGGTGCTCCATAATATATAAAAGGGGAAAAAATAATAGCAAAAAAACTGGATTAACCTCGTAGCTATCCTTTTTCATCACCACCTTTATACCTACCTTGTTAGAGTTGAATTCAGCTATTAATCCATTTGCGAGTCATCAACAAAGTTGAGACTAGATGGAGTTTCAGTTGTATACATGCACGTGCTCAAATACACTACTTATATACTTTCTCTTTCTTTTTTTTAAAGTATACACTACCCATATACTTGAATTAATGTGCTCATTATACGAGTTAACTAACCGAGTTGAGTCTAGCATAAATGATTCGTCTCTCACAGTGTGGTAACTAATGTTTAAATTTTTAGTGGGAGAGGTGGCATATAGTGTCTAACAGTGAGTGGAACAAAATTGCCATGGAAAAAATAAATTAAAATATTTTTTTTATAAAATTGACAAAGTTTAGATTTTATTCCCGTAAAATTTGTTGTCAATTTTTTATCTCACAAAATTATAATATGTCATTTTTTTAACTTAAAGTAAAGTTCGATTATAATTGAGCTTGGATGATTTTTTTAGATTAATTATGTATATAATTAATATACATAATTAATATAAGTTTAATATTTTTTATATTGATTATATGTATAACTAATATAAAAAAATTATACACGTGACAACCCAGAATTAACCTTGTATAAAAAAGTTATACAGTTGTATACATTATTGATTATGAAAAAATTGTACTCGTTTGTAAAAACATGGACATTGTTGACTTTTAATTTGATGGACTTTGTACTACATTATTAATATTTTTCATGTGTCGGTTGATGATAATTTTATTTTTGATAGTGAATAGAATCAACACATAGTTTGATATGAGTTTAAGTGATTCCATCAAATGTCTTTCATGTCAAATACTGAACAGACACTTTTCCAGTTGTTACTAGCTAGTGCTTAAAAATCCTTTCATGTCAAATACTGAAGAGTCATCTTTTATATAGTTGTGACTAAAGCTTAAAGATCCATTTCAAACTTGTTCTCCTTGTATTCTATTCATGTTCATGAAAATTTGATTGTTGTACTAGCTGAAAGCAAGTTGGGTATAAGTCCTCTCGAACCTAGATGATTATGAAATTTAGATCTACCCTACTTTATATTAGCATGTCTATACGCAACAATAATATTAACTTTTGAAAACCACCAATAAATCTACGAATAAACGGATACAAGTTGTTTTAATCTATTAAGTGATTTTAAGTTAAAATTCAAAATACATATATAATTATATTAAACATTTATTTAAAAATTATGATTCATAATAACCATATTTAATTAAATAAAATTGTTTCACATAAAAGATACCGGAAACATGTACTATAGAATATTATAACTACCAAAATCTGGCAATATATACGTGCAAGTCGACTCTTTTATTGATTTGATGCGCACTTAGGATTCCCTAGCTAGTGAATGGCGATTGCTGTTGACTATTGCTGAACTCTAATTGATGGATCGTACGGTGTCTCAATAAGAGAATAAAGCAGAAGAGATGATGGCAAAATAAAAAGTCTATAGTGGTGGCCAATTAAAGGTACCTCCGCCGCGCTTCCCTAAAAGTGATATCATGCATATTCTATTTATGTGTAAGCTGCAGGTCAAAATATGTTATAACTTATAACCAGTTGCTAACCATTATTTCTTATGGCCCTCATACTTAGTTTCATATAATTAAATAATTTTAATCTCTTGTTGTGGTCATTATTACTAATTTAAGAAATCAAAATGCACAGACCTCTGAGTTCTTAATGGCCATTATTAGATTTACCACAAATATCATCCACTAATCAATTATATTCAAACTAGTTAGGATTATCATGATCGACAATTTTTTTTAAGTATTTAATATAATTGTATATACTCAAAAGTCAAAATAAAAAATACAGGTTAAATTAAAATAAATTCATATAAGTTGATGAATGCTCTTGGTGTGGTAATAATATACGTGTCTTTTAGAAAATGCAGAAATATTTCTTTGTAAAGTGTTTGGCCCCAGTGTAAAAGACATTCCCGTGGATATCATTATTGTTTAAAGCTTGATTATTATAACAGAGTCAAATCCATAAGACCATATTCACGTCCTGGAGTCTTAGTTTAGCATATAAAGATTGGACTATAATGATATATTTCTTAGTAGAAACATAACCGTGCATGAAGACTAAGGATGGTCTATATTGAGCTATGCATGTGATGCTGGTTTTTTTTTTACAACCCCACTACATTTATTCATATCGAACACATTAGTCAAGAGACCCACATCCAATGTTGAGTGTGTCTAAAAATTTTATATATACAAAAAGAAGTTGATTGTGGAGGAAATTATTTGCTTAGCACAATACATATATTGATATATATGTTGAGAATTTAAAGGTGAGTGGAATGCAGGTACGAGTGAAACAAGTTTAATATTGGATAGGAATAATATAAAGAAGGTAAGAATCATATAAAATTAGAATCGAATGACACTTGTGCGGGAAAGGTAGGGTCCTACAATAAACTTATTTCTATTATTTGCGTTTAAAAAGAACAAAATTGTCTTCGATCGGACTCATTTAATTTCCATAGATAGTAGCTTTAGCTAAGGTCTATCTTTGTGGTTTATGGGTATAGTTAGGTATCCATATTTAGACTTGTTACCTATTATTTAATTATTATGTAATTTTAAAAATGTTATTTGATATTTTAATTATAAAAAGGAATTGTTATAAAGCGACTAAAATTAAACCAGATATGCTTCTTGATCAAGAAATTTTAAAGACAAATGTCTGTAATGGGATTCACTTTGGAGCTTCAATGGAGAACATTTTTAACTACTTCTCTGTCTTCTTCTTATGTTTCGCGTTTGTTTTATATTATTTTGTGCCTAATGATTATA
This sequence comes from Glycine max, assembly GCF_000004515.6. NCBI lineage: Eukaryota > Viridiplantae > Streptophyta > Magnoliopsida > Fabales > Fabaceae > Glycine > Glycine max. Next base: position 31,698,781 of record NC_038249.2, read on the forward strand.
GCATTGTTTGAATTACTTAATTGCATGCTTTTTGTGTCAAATTTATTTTACTATGCTTAAAGCTTTTGGTAAGATAGAAACCATTCAATTGTAGCTAACTTAAGGTTAACTCGAGAGAGATTTTGTGTTAGAGATATAAAAAACTGAGACATAATATAATGTGCATAAAGTCTCTAGAAACGAAGTTGTGTATTGTGTGTCCTCTTTTAGAATCTTATGTATAATGCTTAAGTGCTTAATGAGTGCACCTAAAGAATTAGGGTATTCACTTTGACAACAAGGACATGTTGCCAAGTAATTGAGAGAAGGTTCTAATTAAGCAGAAGTTGAGTATTGAACGATTGTCGAGTGAAAGTTTTTTTAAGTCTTTTGACGGATTTTGTGAACTAAGCCTAGATTTTATCATGATTGAAACAAGTTGAAAAGGTCCACCTTTGATTCAAGTTTACAATTTCAACCAAAAGAACAATATTTGCTCAATTTTTCTTTTAAAATTTTTGTATGTTTTCATTTATATATATATATATATATATATATATATATATATATATATATATATATATATATAGTGTATTTGTGCAGTAAATTTTATTAAGGGAGTTTACATGTATGCTCAAGTAGATGATTATAGATGTTATCTATTTTAATTTGTAATAATTATGTAGATGATTTTTCTTTTTCTATGTCGTTGATAATTTTTTTTTTAAAAAAAATAATGATCAAAATTTAATTCTAGAGAATTTTTTTAAAAAAGAAGAAAAAAATTAACTTTCACATCATTAATGCCTTGAGAATCCAAAGATAGAAGGAAAATGCAATAAATTTAAGGATTCTAAATATTTGTCTTAGTATTATTTTTGTTATGAACTTTGTGTTTAAATTACAACTTAAGTTTAAAATATATACTAAAATATTACATATTAGATTAAATCTTTTTGTTTCTCCTTTCATTTTCAGTTGAAGCTCCGCCACTAACCATAATGTGTTTGGTAAAAATTTAAGAACATGCGTCTAATCTAAATCAAGCCATCTCTAACCCAATGCTACTCTCTGCAAGTTACGTTCAAAATGCAAGTATGGTTGGAGAAGACGCGGATCCAAACACGCGGTAAATTGCATCGTGGTGAATCCAAGCGCAATATTATGAACACCTTTAACGACTAAAAGCGTGTTTGTTTTTTTTACACTTTAGCAAGAGCGTAATATCATTTGTCGATATTTCTGTATAATTGACACATTGACTTAATTCTTGTTTAATCTATTCGGATACACATGCATGAGCCTACGAGTCTATAGTCTCATACGATGTTTAATTGAATAGTGGGTGTTAACAATGCAATAAATCGACAAAAAATATATATTACACAATATCAAACAATAATAAGGATTACTACTATGAATTTATAAACAAATGATAATGGCAAATCATCATACCGATGAGCGCTGCATGCGCATCATGTAACTAAGTATTATTTAACTTGCTAATTGATTATACCCATACTACCAAGCCGCTATTTGTCATGCATGCGCTGATCATGTTACACTAATACATGCCTTAAAAAAGAAATTGTGGCTGATAAAAAGAAACGTAGCACTTTTTAATTTGGCTGCACCTGCATATATAAAATATTCACTAATTTTAACTGATATAGAAGAATAAAACCCATAACTTTTTGCATTCGATTAAGAGTGTTGACAGCGACATGTCTAGGGAGATATAAAAATGTGAGAGGAGTGAATCTTTCATTTTACAGTTAACACGAATGATTAATATTATAAAGAAATACAACACTATTGATAATTTATATATGAAATATAATCAAAATTAACTTCTCTAATCCTTTTATTAATTGTCTTACTTTACATTTTTTTTTTCTGTGCACAATTTTAAATGAGTATTTCGATCGCACCAAAATTTATTGATACTCATAGGTGGATTATCTCCTTACAACAATAATTTCTTCATACTCACAAGTCACAATTTGAACCATTGACCACAAGCTTAATTAAGGAGTTCAAGTCTTATTCACTTGAACTAATTATTATTGGTAATTGCTCATCTTACTTTGTATTATGAATATGGAATGTGATTTATATTTTTAAGATATTAAATACATTCATTTTATTATTTATTATATTTTTCATAAAAATAGAAATTGTGGAGGATATCATATTACTATTCTTTTATTATTTACTCAAATACTTGCTCTCTTGTGATAATGATCATATATTTATATAGCAGCACAAAATTAGACAAGTAGGCTAGCTACAAAGTCTGGAATCTGCACATATTGACATGCCCTTAAGCACAAATTTACTGCTAATATTGAGTTCTATACGAGTTATTTTAGTGGCAAAATTAACCACTTTGTACAACAATTTAAGCCAGACAAACTAGGCTAAAAGTCTCGGGAATCTGCACAAATTGAAATGTCCTTAAGCAAAAAAATATCGTGTTCTCAATGAAATGAGTACTTTTTTAAGGTTAAACCAGGTTCCACAATTATTTAAGTAGCATATTAGATTAAAAAAAAATAGACAGACACGCATATGGGGATACAAAAATGGAAGTCTAGCTGGGACGAATGCACTGAACAATTGTGGGGTCATTAGGAATCAGAAGAAAGTGACTCAAATGTCAAGAAACGACCCTTGATTAAAGTATGCATTCATTTCATATATATATATATATATATATATATATATATATATATATATATATAATGGATTTTTGCACGGGTAGAGCCTTGGGGGTTATCATGAGTTAAATTTTAAAATGATTGATGATATACCATTATTGACTCTACAATTCCCATGATTGCCTTTCACTTCAGCCGCATATTGATTATTAGCTGAAGATACGATGAATTGATGATCTCTACATGCCATGGCATATATATATATTGTAACTAAATCTCAAAAGTAGAGACGAGATGACTGTATTGCTTTTTGATTTGGTGGATGTGAAATGGTGAAAAGACCAGAAAATAGAAATCATCGTGCGCTATGCAGATTACACGATTTATTATGGCAAACGCAATTACATACAACTAGCAAGGGATTTATCATGATTCACCATTATTTTGTCAATATATATTAACCAATTATGAAATAGTCCGATAAATATTACATTTTTATTAATAATTATTTTAAAATAACTTTAAGTGAAACAATTTTTATAAATAAATTTAAGTGATTCTAAAGAGTTAATATTTCTATTGTGAAATAAAGCCTCCTTCTTTGTATGAAGACATTCTCTCAACTCTTATAGTCACCAAATAGATATTAAAAAAATATTAAAAAAAACCTGTCTGATCATAATTATCGTATAAGAAAAAAATTATTTTAAAATAATTAATTATTATTTCATTTTTTTATTTAACATCAATTAGCCTTTTTTACTTATGTTTTCTTATAATATTAATGATGAACAATAAAATTTATAAATAAATTAATATATATAAATAATTTTGTAAAATTAGTACTCCTTTTTATTTATTTATTATTTCTTTTTTACGTAAAATAATATAAGACAACAACTATTTTTTAAGTATTTTTAAACAAACAATGCATAATTTTTCGTCAGCAAAAGGAACTAACGTCAAGAAACTAGAAGGATCCATGATAACATGACGAGGGTGCGTAAGAACACTTTTCTTAATAAGCTAAAAAAATATAATGATAGAAATGCTTGGAAGAAGAAGTACAGAGTGTGCTCAAATCAAAACTTGGATAACATTCTCCCACACCAAGAACAAAGTAATTAAGTACCTAATAAGGTTACAGAACACTTATTTCTCTTTGAATTTGAAATACACAACTTGTGGCGCAGCAGTTTTTGTGCCCCCCAACGCCAACTAAGTTATATACCGTTGAATGAAAGGTTTGAATAAATTACGTGTAGTTTTTAAAGTAGATTTATTTATTTGATATAATTATATGTTAGCATTTTAGGTAGCTATAATTTGCTGTAGAGATCATCTAGAAAATATTGCTGTAGAGATTTAATTTATTTATGTTTAATTTATATCATTAGTATTATTTAACTAATAACTTTTCCTTACCAGGTTTAAACACGATTTATGGTCATATATAATAAAAATTTGCGCTAGTTAGATTGTTAAATAATCAATTTTATTCGAGATATAAGTGATAGAGTTTAAATTGTTTTGTGATTTTTTTTTTGGAGGGGGGGACTTCATATATAATTTACGTCTCTATCCATGTGCAGTAGTAATATGATGCAAGCCATGAAAAGAAATGCACATCAATCAGCATGAAAAGAAAGCAATCTAACTGGGGATACTATAATGTGCTAATGTAATGTTTATATTTCACGCCCCCAACTGAGTTTATGATTGATTATTAGTCTCTTGGATTGATGAGTCAGAATACTCAGAGCAATTCGAGAAAACAAATTAGGCGAGGGTTTTGGGGGAAATATAGACACTAAATTATACTGACATTTTTATTTAGATTACACATGATTGATATTTCTATTTTCTTAACATTTATAATAATAATTACTTACTTTATAAGGATATACGATATATATATGATGAAATATTTTTTAAACAACAAATTAATATAATCAAGTGTTTGATATAAGTGATTAATATTCTGAAATTAAAGTTGAATAATTATAATATTATTTGAATTTGATCTTTTATAAAAATAATTTTTGATTAAATTTTATTTATTCATCGGCTAAACTCATGAGTAATGAACAGTGTCTCCTTATGACATTTTCATTCAAATGGATTAAAATTAAAAATTAATTATCATAAAGTAGGAGGTGCAACCTTGATACACTTCATCCTGTCATGTATTTAAAGTTGGTATAGCAAATACCTATTTAATGAATAGATTTTGTGTTACATTTTTTTTCAAGGTAGCGCCCAAAAAAATACCTAACTATTTAATACATTAAAATAACTTTAAGAACAATTAATATTTGTATTTAATATAAGAAAGATTTGAACAAGCACTAGTCATGGTACCTTATTAAGTATCAATAGAGGAGTTATAAATATATCAACAAACACTTCACCACCATGTTGTCTTAAAAAACATTTCACTATTAGTCTTTGAAATTATAATGATTGGTCAAATTAGTTCCTAAAATTTATAAAATGACAAAATAGTGTTATAACAAAAATATATTTATTTAATACATTAAAAAAAGAAAAATAATTATTCATTGACAATGTGTAACAAGTTTTACATAGTCATTCAATAAAAATTTATTATATATGATAAATTTATGAATTTTCAAAATAATTATCTTAATGTAATTTAAGCGATACTTTACGATTGAATGACAATATAAAATTATTTTATATTATTAGTACATAAACATTAAACTCTTAAAAAGAATCTAAGAATCATTTAATATTTGTATTTATTATAGGAAATATTTTTTTAAATGCCATAATTATTAAATATTCATAGACAAATGATAAATGTATAATTAAAGGAAAAGAAGAAAAATATCAATATCTTAATGAAATAAATAAATAAATAAGAGTCAATGACCAATTTAATCTTAAATCGAAATTATAATGATTAGTTAAATAGGTCCCTATAATTAATAAAACGATAAATAATTCTTATAACACAAATATATTTATTTGATACATTAAAAACATCTAAAGAGTCACTTAATATCTGTACTTGATATAAGAAAAAACTAACCAAGCATATTTAAATAATCACTTAATATTTGTACTTAATATAAGAAAAAACTAATCAAGCATAGTTAGTAAATATTAATAGATAAGACATAAATATATTAACAAAATAATTTAAAAAAAGACAAAAAAAATTAATATGTCATAATAAAAAGTTAAAAAGTATTACTCAATAAGACACCTCCTACATTTTTCTATGTCATGATAAAAAAAAATCATTTTGATACATACTTTCTTAATTAATCTATTATAATAATTAGTTTTCATTTTTAATCCATTTTAATAAAAATCCCGTCTATTTCTCCTAAACTGGATCATTAAGACAAACACAATTTTTATGATGCATTAGAATAATGTCAATATAATCCTTTTCATACAATTAAGAAATTAGTGTTGGAATAGAAAAGTGTATAATCTAAAAATATATAAATATGATTTCGTAATTATGTATTTTTTTACACTCCTTTTTAATTCATTTTAATGGTAAGTTACCTTTTAAAGTTAATTATCATTTTTAATATCAATATCTTTTTTAATTAATTAAATGAAAATTACCATTTATAAACGTAACCAAATTAATTACGTATGAATTACCTTTATTAAGAGTAATCACATCCATTTATGCCGATAATTTATATTATAATTAATAATTAATTTGATTATAATTAAAAACGAAGGAGAAGAAATTAGTGTGAGAGAAGAAGGAAGATGGTGGGCATGTGAATTTTCCTGAAAAATCATGAGCTAGGAAGACTGGTACGTACACACATAATAACAAATTAAGATTCAGAACACATTCTGAGTAACTTAGCATAAACTTTTATTGGGTCCAAAATGATAATTAATACATAGTATAAGACAAGAACATACATTATTATTAATAGTAACTAGGAGGTGCATCATGAACAGGGATAAAGGAAATAAGGTTCATGTAATTTTCCGTCCACGGCAAATTCCAGACAATGGCTTGGTAATTGTTGGAGGAGGACTGATCATCGCCGGCGGCGACGATGAGTCGAAAGTAGATCCCATTTACAACTTGGCCCTGCATTTCGGCTTTTAGCAGCTTCTGCAACTTGAAAGTCAAACCAGCCCACTCATTGAATGCTGTCACAGAAAATTTAGCGATCTCTATTAGGGCAGGATCGTTGATTTTAACGATGGGGATCCAACCTTTGGGGTCAATTTCCTTCCTAGCAACTGCAGAAGCAAAGAGAACAAAGGCCAAAACAACAAGGCACTCCAATTTCATTGTGCTTGTGTAACTCATCACCTCTTTTTTTTTTTTTTTTTTTTTTCTTTCTTATTTTAACTTGTGACAAGTGAGTTATGTTTCTACCATTGCCTTCCAATTTATAGCTCAATTAGTTGCACTGAAACTCCAACATGTTTTTTTTTTTTTTTATTAACTTCAATTGCATACGTTTAAATAGCTAGACCCATGTGTAAATCTTCAAAAATCATATATAATTTTAACATATTTTTATTAAAATATTTTGAAATATATTTTAGAAGCCTTTTTTTATTTTTTTTATTTTTAAAATATATATATATATATATCTTAATAGTATGTAAATTCAGATATTAATTTTATAACAATCATTTATTTAGTAATAATTTTTAATATATATATAAAATATATTAAAAGAATTTTTTTAAAAAGATATATTATAAATGCATAATACCTTAACTTAGTATAATATATACTTAACATTATAATATAATAAATGCTTGACTTAAAATATTGTATTTATAAAATAAATTAATTATTTGAATTTTAATATTTTATGTATCTATTAAAAATACTAAAATTCAAATATTTATTATATTAGATTTAGATATTAATTTTATAACAATTAACATATATATTATATTGTAAATATATTATTTGTCAATGTTATTAAATTAATTATATATTATATTCATTTAACACAGTAATTTTTACTCTTATTTTATTTTTTTAAAATAAAAACAAAATAACTCAAATCAAGCGTTACTTAAGTAATTTTCTTGATTCAAACATGAGTTTGGTTATCGTTAATTCATTTGCCTGTCTATTTTTTTTCTTCCTGGAGGGAGAAATTCTTGGATAGGTGCAACCTCAACACCTCATCCTTATACATAATTAACAAAAAAAATTTATCTATCACTAGTAAAATAAAAGAAGAAAAATGTTTATCATTTATTATATTTTTTTTAATTCTTCTAATAAGGACATCATATAATTAGTTTTCTATAATAAAGATTTGATCTTAACAATATTTCAACATTAAATAGTAGTTAAATACATATATTCATTTATTTAACATTTTTTTTATTGACAATGATATATGTTGGGACTAATCTAATTATAGACCTTTAGTCGCATATTGGTGGGTTTTGGCCTTGGAGCTTCACACATAGCCTATATAATGAGTGCCTTGATAAAGCATTCTAAGCATCTCAGGTATATATGTTCTCCTTCTCTTGTATTTTTTTTTATTCATAAAAGTTGAACATATTAGAGGATTTACAACAAACATATATTTTATTTAATTAATTGAACTAAATTCCTTTAATTTTTTTGGTTATATATAATTGTACGCATAAAGATCAATTAAGACTGAATAATTAGTTTCTCCCTAAAAGTGAACAATAAGAGTGAGTGTTATTACAGAGAGAAGTGAGAGACGAGATGTTGTAATTTCTTCCCCTTAGTATATCTTTTCTAAACAGACTAAGCAAAATTTAAATCACCTATTAATTCAAGTGATGATTGGTATGTCCTTTTTTTGTTTATCATCTTGAATAATAAGAAAGTAATTTTTTTTATGCATAATACGAAAGTAATTTTTGTCCAATCGCGACTAAAATGGTCATGAGAAAAATATTCAGTGGGCAAAAGATATTTTTCTTGTATACACTCATTAAATAGAACTATTTTATGAAAAATACTTCTAATCATAGAAATTTTAGAAAATATCGATTGTGCGTACAACATCTATTTTATTTTTAAATATTATCTCTCTATATTACTCTTTTATGTAAGATATTCCCTCTTTCAACTCAATTCTCACATGGGCTTGATAATTCATTTACTTAACAAAAAATTTAACAAAGTTTACAACAAGTTGGTACCCACTGATAATATTAATTATATATTCTATCTCATAATGATTATCAGAATGGTATCATGACCAATTCTTTTGAGTGCTTTACTTTTTATCATCTACCAGTTAGACTCGTGATTTACTATATGATGTTGATTTTTTCCTGATTTTTTATGCTAAGTAATAGACATTAGTTGCTGAAAAATGCAAAAAGGAAATATACGGACAATCGTTAGTGCTAGTTGCTTAATTTGTTATTATAAGCAGTAGAAATACAATCAGTGCTCACTTCTCTCACTCAATCTCAATATTTCAAAAAAAGGGAATGGTGAGAATAAAAATGAAGAGAGTTGCTCTTGGAGTGGTGAAATTTTTTCTCTCTCATAAGAAAAAAATTCAACTTTTTTTTAAATATTTTAATAATATTATATCTAAAATACCTTCATTTAATAAAGAGTTGCGCTTAATATCAAATTTCATTCAAGAGTAATTTAGAAAAAAAAAATATTTTTAATTGGAAACAATATGATTTAATAAAGTAAAATAAATTTCTTAATCAATATAATTTTTTTTTTCTTGTACAAAAGAACACAAGCAATACATTATTATTTGATAAACGAATATAAATTCATTATTATTCATATTCATTTATAAATCCTGGGCATAGGTGTTAAATTAATTAGCACACGTCCGATTGAGGGTGCCCTATAGCACCAGGCTTTCCTTTTGAGGGGTTGGAATTTAAGCATACTTTTTTTGTTCATGCTTGCAACTCTAGCAAAGGAGTAGTTAATTTTCAATGGTGGCCTAAGTAAAAGTTGTCTTGCCTCCATTGGCATGAACTGCATAGGAACAAAGGGAAAAGTCTCAGTGATTGTTTTTTAGCGGACATATTATTTGTGTTTTTATTTAATTTATTATTTATTTTTAGTCTATGGTTCTCTCCATTTTCTTAACTTTTATTTCAAATTCTGGACGAAAAAAACATATACAAGAAATTTTTATTTAAAATTTAAAATATTTTTTTGGAAAATTGAAAATTCCCTGTTTTTTTAAAATCTTCTTTTTCATCCACAATTTTTATATTTATTTTATAATTCAATTAAAAAATTAAACATTAATAACTTTTCCTTTTGTTCAATGTTCTGGCAAATAATGAAGATAAATCTTCTAGGAATATGCAGTAATAATTCCCTTCCACTTCTCCTTCTCGTATCTCACGTGACTCATTTATTCAATTGTTTCTTTTAATAGAAATATTCTAACTAGTTTGGTACAGGTCTACAAATATATACTTGATCTTAATCTTATTGAATTCCATATATAAGGATAAGTCATCGATTTATACCAAGACTCCATTATCCTAGCTGCATGCACATAATTGTTTCTTTGAAGGCATAATTAACTTGTTTTTATCTTAGAACCAGAATAGTTTTTATTTTATTTTTAAGAAAGAACTAGAAGACTTTATATCATAATTATTGGACGGAAAAAATTCAACCTACCTTTTTTTGCGGAGGTTCATGCTCGCTACTATTGAACTGAAACTATGAGCTAGCATGAATATTGAAGACTCTGGCTCTCTAATCCAGCCAGAAAATTAATCGATGAGTGGATCAAAGAATTCAATCGTGATGAGTATATGTCACTTCTAAAGAAAAAAATATGAGACAAAGATGAGATGCCGCCGTCAAAAGCACAACTTAATTAATGAACTTATAGATTGGAATGGGATGAAATAATAACTTTACGAATGTGAAACATGTTTCATCCCTATGAATTAATGTTCATCATAGCAATTAAGTCATATTTGCACGACGACAGTTCCAGGTTACAAGTTAACACGTCCCCTTTTTCCCTTTTTTTTTCTTACTTCTTATAGGGATCTGCATGAACTATTTCTTTCGATTTAAAATAAATATCATCTTAATTTATTTTACACATATCACAAAAAGTAATAAATATTATAATTTACCATATGATATTATGTGACTTCAATTAACTAATTCACACTTTGATTTCATAAACATGAAATTTTACCATAGTGTTTTTGTTTCTCTTAGCCTAAAGATCTGTAAAAAGATTTGAAGGCTTTGGTAGAGTGGTAAGTATTTTTGTTTAATGATAAATGTTAGCTTGTTATTTTTGTTTTTAGAAATTTTTAAAAAAATTCAAATTGGTGATCTCTTTCCTCCTTTATTCCTTCACTCTCTCCACAAGACTAACCAAGGGTGAACCAGGATTGTAAATTAGAGGGGGCCAATAATGATAACTTTTTTCAAAATTTATTTTTATTTGTCACTAACAATAATAGAAATTAAAATAATTAAATTATGTAAACAAATATTTAAATTAATTAAATTTTTATACATACAATACAAATTAATACACATGAAAATAAATAAAATACTTCATTTTATGAGATAAGAAACAAATAAAATTAACAAAACATATTTGTTAACATTACAATGTGAGAAAAAGGAATATGCACCAATATTATATGATCATTTAATTACAAATTAATTTGTAATAATTAACTTAAAAGTTATATAAATACTGAATTAAATTGTGATTGAATGATAATATAAAATTTTATATTATCAATGCATAGTTTTTCAATTCTTATAATATACTTGTGTAAAATTGTTTTATTAATAAAATTTTTTATTAGAGTATCTACAATGGAAGTTGCTTAACAAAAATATATATTTTTGGTGGTGTGAAAATTGTGATTTTGGGTTGCTTAAATTTGGAGAAAATAACTTATATAAGCAACTATTGCTCATGAGTTGTTTAACTATTATCAAAGGAATTTAGCTCAAATAAAAGACATAAATAAATTATTTATGAGTTAAACAACTTGTTAATAGAAATGTCCATTAAAAAGAAAATTGATTGAGTTACTTATATCAAAATCATTAGATATGTTGTACACTTTTACTAATAAAGGAATTTAAAATTTTCAAATACAATAAAATTAAATGAATTTTCAAAAAAAATTCCTATTTTTTAAGGATATTTATTTAACATTTATGGATGGCCTGGAGCCACAAAGAAAAACCAACAGGCCATGTAACCAAACCTTTAAAGTAGAGTAAAATATTATCTAATAATTAAAAATTAGCAAAATAAAAAAATTATAATTAAAATATGTATTAATTATGAAACTTAAAAAAAAATGAGGGGAGTCGTGGCGCTTGGCTAACAGATAGATCCAGCCGGGGACTAACATTATATCTCGCAGAGAGGTAAGAGTTAAATTATAAAACTTTTTTAGTTCTCATCTATAACTCAATTGATAATCTCACAAAATTCATCCTCAAAGAAAGATAGAGAGTTTTAAGTGTAATTATACCCTAAATTCTTGATAATTAATCTTATAATCAATCCAAAAAGTTAAAACTTATGAAAATATTTTAGATTCCACCAAAGACCCAAATGTGATGACTGTAATGGTTACTTAAATAAAAGAATTTGGCCGAAGTCCATAAGACAGAGAGGGTATATATAGTTTGAATTTTGAAATCAAATAATTAAAATGAAGTAGCTAGAATTTTATTTATTTTTATATAAAATTTCAAGTATTATAATAATACATTAGTCACTCGACTAATGTAAATTTAGTTGAAAAAAGTTAATAATTTTCTAAATTTTTTATGCAATAGAGTTTAAATAGACGTCATATTTATACATTTAATTACTTTCTTTAAGGGAAATAAATTTAATTACTTGAGAGAGATATATCTTGGAGATTAATTATTCCAATAAAAATTAGGAAAACTTGTCATCAAATAGTCGACGAGAATATATTGTCATGTCAAAAATCAACTTAATAAAACATAACCCAAAAAGTAACGTATAAACACCAGCTAATTTTTCGGGAAAATATTTGTTGTACAAACATGATATAAGTCACAATTCAAGTAGATTCATGACTTAACGAAAATCGAAAGTGTGTGAGAATATTATTTTGATGGTGGGATCCAGTTAATTAAGCAGTATCCATTTTATAGCTTGCATAGTCTGTTGTGTTGAAATTGCATTTGATTATGTAAATAACTAGAGTACAGTGAGCCGTACCACAGGTAAACAGAATATTTCCATAAAATATTTTAAATTTATCAATTTTTTTTTAAAATTTGCATTAGAAATTATTTACATTTTAAATTTTTTATAACTTTTTTGGTGGGATTTTTTTTACAACTGAATCTTTTGTAGATTAAAATCCAAGTTATACTTTTTAAAAATAAAATCTTGTCAACAAAATGAACAGCGAATCAAATTTACTGTGCATAGTTAAAAGTAAAAAGAAATATAGAATTAAAAAATATTAAATATTTTACATCATTATTTCCTTATTCAGTATTTGTGAAACAGCAATAAGCATTTTCTTTAAAGTTTATTTGTTTTACGAGTTCTTCAAAGTTTAAATAAAGAGCGTTTCATGCACTCTTTAAAACACTAACAATCAACCACCTTTTATTTCTACTAAGACTCATGCGTCTTGACAGCGCGGTGAATAAATTTTATGTGGTGGAGTCTTTAACTAACTTCATAAGTGGAAAATTAAACAAAATATTTAAATAAAAAGCATTCCGAGAATTTAATATTCACTAACTAATAACAAAAAGAGTTTTAGAAAACAAGTGTGAGGGTGCAGTCAACGAAATTAAAGTAAACTGATATTTATTAGATACAAAAACTATAAATTTTTAAATTTAGATATCAAAATATAAATTAAAAGAAAAAATACAAAGAAATATCACTATTGTTAAATAATTAAGGACAAATAAAACATAACAAAAATGTCTTCTTTGTTATAAAAGAATATTTTACATTATTACATAAAAATGAATTTAATAAACATTTTAAAATTATAGCAAAGTTTGAAAATAAACTATTAATCTAAAATGATATGTCAAAGTTTAAATTTATGAAATACAAATTTATTTATAAAATTTTTGTTTCAATAAATAAACAAATTAGAATAAACTAAACAATCCTCGTTTTCAAAAACTAAAGACATAATTCATAAGTTTAATTCATAAAAATGGTTAAATGCAAAATGATAAAGAAATATCACATTTAATATTCCTTTCAAATACCTAACTAATATAATAATTTTTTTTTTCTATATTTCTCTTCCTATTACCTTCATTTCTTTCTACTTTCACCGGGTGTCACTTGACATATAAGATGCTCAAATATTATTTTTCATGAATATATTGTAAAAGTACATATATATTTTTGTATAAAAAGTTAAAATGTATAAATATAATTTTCTTTTAAAATGGATAGGAGGGCCAAAGGCACTTTTTGGTTGGTTGGGGTCCGCCGCTGTGGACCAGTAATCCCTGTATACCTTCGGCTCTTACGAATCAAGCTGCTAATAGTGTTTCTTACGTGTTCTATTCACAACTCATTACTTCTTATCTCCTTTCATTACTTTAATTTGTTGAATTCGCAAGGTCAAGATCGGAAAAGCATTATTATTCAACATTTCATTTTCATGTGAAGCCTGAAGTGGGCCTTCACAGGTTTTCGTTTCTATTATAAATACCAGTGTGGGCTTCATTTGCTACGCCAGAAAATCCACGGATCAGTGAACACTCTCACTAATCCACCCATCTCCATAATCGCTCCCCGCAACAAAAACCTTCTATTCTAATCAACTACTTCCTTCACACTTCACACCCTTACAAATTTCTATCAAACCAATTCATATTCAACTCAACACACAAAAGAATCATCAAATCATACATATATACTCTTCTTCCTCCTCCTCCAAAACCTGTGTGCACAACAACACTACTACTTTATAGTAATTTTTTCTATCGCTCGCCGCATCTTTGACACTGACGGTACGTACTCTTATCGTGGTCCATTTAAATTACATGTGGGGTACTGTAATTTCTTCCATTTTTACTATACTCTTCCCTACTTTACTCCTCCCCTGCTTTAACCTCTCTGTTTCTAAGCAAACAAAACATCTTTCATTCCCTCCATAATCCATATTATATATACACATACTATTCCTATATATCCATTTAGACTAAGCTCCTTTTGTAGATTTTTCCTCCTTCCTCCATCTCCCTTAGTAGATTCTCCTAGTTTTCTAATAGGTTAAGGAAATTATAAATCAAAAAATCAAATTTGACTCGTCACTGGAGTACTTGTCCATTTGGTGATCGATTAAAATTGAAAAAAAAAAAAAACCAGTGGCAGCAAATTGTTTATAAATTAATACTAGCATGAGGTGAATTGTTTAAATATAGTGACATGGATTACGCAAAGTGAATTAAAAAAGATGAATGTTTGGTGAACTTTGCAGGTATAGTTTTTTTTTTTTTTTGATTAAAAAAAAAATGAACATCTCAATATCAGCCTGCGCCTGCAAACAGGAGCTGCCCCTAGTAAGCTTCCAAAAGGGATCACTATCGATGGAGTCGTTGTTTCATAATAGGAATAAGGAGAAGGTGGTGGTGATAATGGGGGCTACTGGTACCGGCAAAACGAAGTTGGCCATAGACGTGGCCAAACACTTCCAACCCGCGGAGGTAGTGAACTCAGACAAAATGCAAGTCTACGAGGGCCTGGACATCACCACCAACAAGGTCACCGAAGAAGAGTGTTCTGGGGTCCCACATCATCTGCTTGGCACTGTTGACCCCTACATAAATTTCACCGCCAACGACTTCTGTCGCCACGCCACTTTGGCTATCGATTCCATTGTGGAAAAAAATGGCTTACCCATCATCGCTGGAGGCTCTAATTCTTACTTAGACGCGTTGGTCAATCATTATCCCGAGTTTAGGTTAAGGTACCAGTGCTGTTTCCTCTGGGTTGACGTGTCACTCCCGGTTCTCCATTCTTCCCTCCAGGCACGTGTGGACCGCATGATCGAAGCTGGTCAAGTCAACGAGGTTCGTCAATTCTTCGACCCCAGTGTAACCGATTACACTAAAGGGATACGAAGAGCCATTGGTGTGCCCGAATTCGATGACTTTCTAAGAGCAGAGGCTAATGGAGGCGTTGATGAGAGAACAAAACAGAGACTTCTTGAGGCCGCCATTGCAAGGTTGAAGATCAACAACTGCACGCTCGCCAACCGTCAGATTCAGAAGATCCACCGCTTGCACGGGCTGTGGAAACGGAACATGCACCGCCTCGACGCCACCGAGGTTTTCCTTGGGTCACGTGACGCCTGGCACGATCACGTGCTCGCCAAGAGCTTGATCGTCCTCCACAAGTTTCTCTACGGGGAGAAGAAAACGCCGCACCACGTCGTCCCTGCCGGAATCGTCTCTCACAAAGATGTAATTGCGGCGGCGGCGCCGGTAGCAATGGCCGCAACGCGTTAAAAGAGGAAGAGGAAGAGGAAGACTAGTAGGGCCAGAGAATCTATATTATACACTATATACACCATTGGCGCATGCTGAAACACTATGCCATTGCATATCTTTTTTTTTTTTCTTTCTTTTTTTTTATACCATATTTCAGGTCATGTCATTGGTAGTAGTAAATGTTTTACTTACTATATATATCTATATCTATATCTATATATATATATATATGAATCACATAGACCCTAACTTCTTATCGTATTCGATGTCTGACACGCGTTCATGTCAGTGTCCAATATCGACACAACATTCGTATTACATTTTATATTTTAGATATTACGATATTCACGTGTTCGTATCGGATTTGTGTTGGTATCGGTACTTGATAAATATATATGAATATAATATTTTATTTAACTTATTGACAGATTATATATATGGAAAATATTAATGGATTTTTTCTTTATTTAGGGTTACATCAGTATCAGGAATACTTAAGTGTATTCCGTATAAATTAATTAAATAAGTTGTTAATGGAGCTTAGCATATACAATCCCTGCTGCTTTGTCGGCTAACGTTGTGGACCTACTACAGTGTAACCGTTGCACTCGGGAAATGCTTGTTAAATTAGATACTGATGTGACGGAAATTTTTATTTTATCTTTTCGCGCATGAAATATGATCTTCTCACTGCATATTGTGCCAGGGGATGTTATTAATAATAATCATTAGGAAAAAATCTGAAAAAAAAAATCTATTTGAAGCTGGGGAGATAAGTTGTTGTCAGTATCAATGAAAAAAATTATTAAAGTATACTTTTTTTTTTCTTGAGTTCTTTTATTTTTAACTGAGTAATTTTAAAAAAAAAGTAGCATAATAAGAAACAGTTGATGTACCCTTCAATTCTGTGGTATATAGCCTGAAATTACTTAGCAACTTGCTCTATTTTTTTTATTTTTTTTCAGTTCTTCAAATCTTGTAGCTACTAGTTTTAAAACAGTTGAAAAGTATGGTTATATTTAACCAAAACACTTCCCTAAAAAAAACAAAAACACTTTTAAATTTGAAGGTAACAAGTGTTTTTTAATCCAAGGGGAGACTCATATTCTTATAAGGAGAGAGAATAATTGAATGGGAAAGAAGTGAAGCATACTGTGAGAGATTAAACGCACTCATTCAGAGTTTATACTTCACATTGAATCTTGCGCTTAACTAACTGAGTTAAAGAAAAGATAACAAAAAAGGGTTTTTTCTTACATGTTTAGATTGTTATAATTTAACAAAATAGTAATTTAAGTAGAAGTGAAAAAAAAATTACATTTTCATTTAACAAATTGGAATTCAAATAGAAGAGAAATAAAATCAACAACTATTAACATAAGTGATAACAACTTATATAACTTAATTTAATGATTCAAGATTCAAATTTTGATTGAATTTTTCTGACAAAAAATAATTTTAAATCATTTTATGCTCATATTAATTAAAAAAATAACAATTTTTTTAAAATTATATATAAATTCCGCACCTCCTTTCTTTATTTTAATTCAAGTATTTTTTCTGAATTCTTTTTTTTTTCACACAATCAAATTGTTCCTAAAAAGTTGTAGCATAGTACTACTTCTTGTGCGTTTCCTATAGCATCTTGTGAAAAATTTGCATCCCAAGTCCCCAACGTTGGACTTGGAAGTACCTACATTTGGTGGCCGTACAGAGGAGAAGCATTATTGGGATCCGTGGAAAAAACGGTTTGAAGTGGCGTAACTGTAAACTACTATAGTGAAAGATCAAAAATGCTTTTTACTTTCTGCAACAAGGAGCTTGATCACCTTTTTCCGTACTGATAGTTTGTGGTGCGCCTGCATCAAGCACAAGCAAAAGTTTGGCTTCTTTGGAGTGGGTCCAATTTAAAAATTAGAAGGTTGAATTTGATCACAGTTACTACTTACTGGTGATTGATTTGTGATAGGAATTGGAGTATAAGTCCCCATGCCCCACTAGTGGTGTGTGGGGCCCCAGAAGGGGAATAGGGGTGTTTTGGTCTTTTCCATAATTTCTCCTGATCCAGGATTGGATTTGGGGTTGGACTTGGTTAAGCCATGCCTCCTTCCCACCATGAAAAAGACATTGTAACATGTACTCCACTACGTACATTTATTATTCATATGTCCGTTTCATCGACTTAATGCATTCTCAATCACCGTCTATTCAAGATCCAGCGGGTGAGAGAGCCCAACCCCAGTGCAAGAAACAGCAACGCATGATTTGATTGAACGTACTTGATAATATATATATTTTTGTGATGATGGATAGATATAGATGGATCAACATGAGTTGAGTTGATCGAGCTAGCTGGGTTGTGATCATTTTCAACTAATGATGGGTACAATTCCTCTAAAGTTGATACTAAACTTTTCGAATGCGGTATACAATTCCTCTAGAGAATATTTATTTATTATTCACGTTTTAGTTAACTACTGGGTGTGTATAATTATTATCATTTTTTTATTACGTGAAACAAAGTTTCTATATATTAACTGATGCGTGAGTAAAACTATTCAATGAATTACCCACTATATTCTTATGCTAAGTGTTTATTGGGAATCTTGAAAAAGAGACAAAAGGGGAAGAAAAAAAAAAAGGTACGTGGGGGCAATACTCTCGCAGAAGCCCTATGTCTTCTTCATCTCACATGATTCCAACCAATATATAACACACAGCTCGCCTTTATACTCCCACTCACCACCCCATATTTTAAAAGCTAAAGTGGACCCATATTACGGGCATATTTTTTTTTTTATATATAAAAAATACACCTTTTGTTCTTAATTCCCCTACCTCCCCTTTGGAGTATAGAGAATTTTACACCAAAAAAATTGCTAGTACTAAATCTGGGAAATCCTTGAAAATTTTGACAAAAGGAAACGTTTACATATTTATATTTTAACAATGCAATTGTATGGTCAAAATCACCTTTAGTAAAGTCTTGGCCTTTGCATCCCATATAAAAAGAAAAGGGAAAAAAGACAGTATGAGTAATGATTTTCCAACGCTTCCATGAGCATCTTGGTCCACATCAAACATGCATAGAATATATATTTTCCAAAGGTTATAATATAAAAAGTATAGTATCTGTTCTTATCAGTTCAGTAACTAGTATGAAAGTGATTTATAGGCATTTTCATCACTATCAAATTATCTATATTTTAATTAGTAGATATCATTATCAATTTAAGGTAACTATATAGGGCTTCTTGTGCCTGCCATTTGTAAATGCTGGAGTACACAACTTGCAGTATATTATCAATATTACATTGCAGCCAACGGGGTTCCTGTCTTTACAAGCCTCGGTGGATCACTAATTGTCTATTGAGATCGATTGAAAAGATTATTAAGGAAATGCAAAATATATTATCCATATGTATGAACAAGTTCGTATTGTATTACGATATTTTAAAATTTAATTTAAATATGTCACTCATCTGAACAACTATATGCTGACGAACTCTGCGTCTTAGTGGTGCATCATGTACGATAATGTATTTTTCTTTTGTTCTTGAGTTTGGTGCAGTAACCAATATGATTTTGTAGTCAATAATAAGCTTCTTAAAGATAGAATCAGAGAAAAAAAAATCATAGGAAAATTACCAATTTCTTGTACGAAGTCATACGTGTCTATGACAAGCTATAAACGTCAATTCAAAATACCAAATAAATATAAGTCCGTCGGTTTCGTTAATTCTGTATAACTCCACTTGATATATTAATTTTATGAGACACGTATACGAAGCTGTTTGTTTTAATAGATACAAACAGGATCAATGAATTGATGAATTGTTATTAAAGTTATAAAGTAAAAAAAAAAAACACTTACTGTATTTTGCCAAGATTTATTGATTTTGCTCTTGTAGAATGCGAGTAATTAATAAATTAAAGCCTAAATAAAGTAAATATTTGACATGCATGCATACACGTTGTGTATGAGAACAAGAATTATTGTTTAACAAGTGTGCTCCCTGACTTGAAAGATGCTAGATGGGAATCAACAAAATAAAGATGAACGAGAATTGAAGGAAGATTTATAAGCACTTCTGCCCTACAGCTTTCATGCATGCTCTTCCTTGCCATCTGTCATCACAAATGCTACATAATCTCTAACACTGTTGTAGCTTCTTTCTCCAAAAAGACTAATCATCAAGTAACACCAAAGAATAAAAAAAATCGGGAATTAATGAATCTAAGCTAATAATAGATGAGCTAGCTCTAACATGGGCATACATTCTATATGCATCTTCTATAGTAATCAGTTCCATTGCACTTTTTTCATAATAACAGAAAGCAATATATGCATGAATATATAGAATATCTTTGTAGGTCATGAGTTAGACACGGTACAAAATGCTAGCCACGCACGGAAGGGTAAACAAAAGAGAGTACTATGAATTTTTCCTCCTTCATTCTCCCTCCATTTTTAAATTTTTGTCCTCTTATCCTGAGTGATCACAAAATAACAAAGTTAAAGCTTGATTGAGATAGGATATCCAAAAATCCCCTTTGTCTCGGAATGATCGACGAGCGAGTTGTGGTATATATAATGAAATGAACTTGTGTGTGTATACCATAACCGTATATGGAACTTTTACGGCATTCGACTACATAAAAATCAAAGGGTACTTACGTACAATGTGAACGCTAATATAGTGATAAAACAGTGTCTCCATCAGTCGCTATCTATGTGATTATAAACATATTTTGAGTACACACAAGAGGACGCAATATATTATTCTACTATTCACGAAAAACGTTAAAACTTCATCGTATAATAAATGTTATGCAACCTTTGTCCTAAGCCAACCCGACATAATGTTCCGAAAGGAAGTACTAATAGGCCTCTACGTACTATGTATACATAATTCGATCGACAAGAAAATATATTTTAAATTTAAGTAATTTATTAAGCTATTTAAACTTGCTTATAGAATTAAATCCCTGAACAATATTCATAAATAAAAAACTTCCCAGAACAACTATTTCTATTTACTATTAAATTAAAATACGTTCATTTGATGATAATTAACTTAATTTCTTATTTTAGTTGTTTTTAAGACACGCCACGTATTATTTTTAATTTATTTTCTAAAAGATAAATTCAAATTAAGTATTTCAATTTGACATTGTACATCTTTCCCATTTGAATTTAAATTCAAAGACATTTATCTTTTATATATTACATATTAATATTAATTAAAATAAAAAATAAATAAATAAATACAAATGTACAATGCATGAAATACTCATTGTCACGTGTTCGAAATATATCACAACCAGAGACAAAATGAAATTTTGTAAAATTAATGAAGTTGTCATCAATTAATTTTTTTTTAAAAGTAATTGAAAAATCCTTTTACTTTTATAGAACTGGTTTTTGAAAGAAAGAAAAAAGAGTCCAAAACTTAATTTTATTACAACTCAAATACACCTATTAAAAATAACCACTCTTAGTTAATTTATAAACTATTAATTGTTTTAAAATATTCAGTTAATTTAAACTAAAATATTAAATTAAATAAAAATAGAAAGAAAACAAAAATATTATCTCGACCAAGAGCTTTCCTATTTCAATGCATTCGTCAATATAATAAAGAACTCAAAGATACGTTATTTTTAGAAAATGTTTGTAGCTAAAGAGAGATATTGAGTTGAGGAAATCCTCCCCCCCCCCCACCCAATTGCTCAGTATTGTATCTGATGATGGTAGGCCTATTGGCCCTTCTTCTTAATAAAGCATCGTCATTATAAAAAAAAATTGAAGTTAGTTAAATTTAATTAGTATAGTATTATCATGTTATCACAACTCAGGTTATCTAACTCAGCAAAGAAAAAAACAACTCAGTTTATCTTAATTTAAAACATAAAATTAATAAAATGCCACGTCTAAATTAAATCTTTTTAATTTTTAATTTTCAAAAAAGACAACAACAATAACGTAACAACGAAAATGCATGATAATCATAATAATGACAACAATTTATTATTTTTTTAGAAAAATAAAAGAAACTTCAAGAGCATTAAATTGACACATTTTAAATGTCTGTAATTAAATTATTCTAATAATAAAACGTCATACTTAAATTAACATATCCTTGTCATTATGCTTTTTTTTAATAAGAGTAATTTTAATAATAATGACAAGAATAAAAATAACAATTTATCATATTTTTAAAAAATCAGAATCATCAAGTTTCATAATAATTACCACATCCCGAATTTCATTAATTATGAAATTAATAACGCATGACTTTTAAATTGATTGCTTTTTTTTTTTCGTAGAGACTCTCTAGAGGATTATTGCATGTCCAAACTACAAGTAATTCCACCCAATTACAACTGCTCATCTAGTTCCTACGCGCATGAGTGTTTTCCATCAAGCAGGAAAAGTGACCTAAAGAGTACATTCATGATCTCTTATCCAAGATAAAAAAAATTATAAAAGAGAGACATTTTTTTTTGACAAATTGTAAAAGAGAAACTAAGGAGCATCAAACTATCACATATTAGATGTGGCTAATAAATCATGATTAATTAGTTTGGGTATTGAAGATTAATTAATGTGAATAATCTAAATAAATAATTGGGTTTTAATTGATCCTTTTGTCATTATAAGAAAACCTCCTGGCCATTACTTGTTCATGTAACCTCATTTAAGCTTCAAATTGGCGGGTTCAATGTTGTTTAAGAATCATGTTTATATAAAAGAAAAAAGCCTTTTGAATTGAGTGTTTTGTTCTTGAAAATTGAATCCAACCACAATGCAAAGTCCAACTCAGATGCAAACTCAAAACAAGCAATCTCGGGACGAATGGAAAGGAAAGCAAGGAAAATAACGGAAAGGACATGAGAGGAGAAAATGACTTGTTGAGAAAGGTATGGAATGCAAGAGAGACAATGATCCCACCACTCTCAATTCCTAATCTTCTCAGTGCAGAAAAGATTCTTACTAATGTTGAATGTCATACAAATGCTCATCAAGAGGGTTTTTTTTTTTTTTTTTTATCGAAATGTTACTGTAACTTTTCAAAGCGTACGTTTTAGCACTCAGAAAATACACTTTCGCTACTAATTCTTCAATGAATTATCTAGTCAATTTATTGCTCCCTAATAGTTCATAACACAGTGCCTACCATACATCTAAAAGTCATCCACCAAACTATTTTCCTACTCTAAAAATCATTTACTATTTAATTATCCTTCTCCCTTGTAACGTGAAGGTGATTCATCCCTCAATGAAAGTTCTAATGTTATTCCTTTGCATATGAATGCTGTTTTGATGAAAATAAATGGAAAAGCCCGAAAAATCTGCTTTTGTAGGTACATCCACATTCCACGTTGCCCCCCTCAAGCTTTCTTCCAAAAAGAGATTTAGACTTCTAGTTAACACTCTTCGTCTACCATACATCTAAAAGACTCAATAAATAAAATGCATGAAGAATAAATTCTAGATGTTTGCTAAATGCATGGGCATAAAGTTACTATTCTATGTTTAACAATGATTTTCTTATGATATCTTTTTTTATTGTTCTATTAGAAGTTACTCTCTCCCAAACATCTAACTTCTAAAACTAATGCGTGCATCTTTTCTTTAAATCTTATTAGAAGTTATCCTTTCCCGAGCATCTAACCCCCAAAAGAATGTAAAGATGAAAATGCAAGATAAAATAGAAAAGATCATAGAATAGAAAAACCTAGAAAAAAATCTTTTTGTATTGATAAACCTGAAGTACACCATACATTGCTTGGCTTTTTAGGCCTGTCAGATCCTAACTAGAGAATTAGTCACTCATGGCCATGAGGGCTTTGCAATGAGAGGGATGAAAGAAAGAATGGATACAAAAGAAAGAAGAGAGTAGGAGTTCTCAAGCTTTAGGTAGTAGTGAGGATGTTCTGAGACTCAGTGTGTTGTTTTCCCTTGGCCTGATTTTCTATTTATAGCTACCGAAGTCGGTCTTGGGCCTTGTTAGGCTCGCTTAGCATGACATCCCTCGCTTAGCGCGTGTAGATTGTGTGCTTAGCGAGCTCCTCTCGCTTAGCGCGTTATGTTCTGTTAGATCGTCGCGCGCTTAACACATACTATTTTTGTTTTGCCCGCGCTTAGTGCCTGTTGCGCGCTTAGTGCATGTGCTTGTTTTGCTCGCTTAGCGCCTGCTGTGCGCTTAACGCCTGTGTCTCCAGTTACGTTCGGCACGAGCTGTGTGTTGAGCGAGACGTTGGGTTGGGCCTTGTTGTTGGTTTCTTCTTTTCTTCGTTATTTTTCCAACTTTTTGTTTTTAGTACCTCCAGTTTTTTATATCTGCAGCCAAAATTCAATGAACATCAATTCTTTAATATTTAAGTGCAAATAATTACTAAATAATTATTTTTTAAGATAATTTTGCTTGATTTTCTACTATCAAAGTACAATTATTTAACTGTTATCATTCTTGCTTAACCAAACAATTTTGTTTACTTCTGAAATATCTATACATGCTAAATCTCTCCACCAATAAATACTCTTTACCTCTCCCATATATTAATTCTTGTAAATTTTAAACCCCATGACTCTATTCCAGAATATCTTGGCCTTCAACCAAATCCATTTCCCGCCGTGCTAAGTTAAATTTCCATAAATTCTTTTACGCCAATTGCCTCCTTCCTCCTTAGGGCCTACAAACAAGTATATCAACTCATGAAATTTTCTCTATTTCTTCATTCTTCTTCCACAAGAAATTAATGTCTTTGATTTTTTAATTTGAAGAAAAGAGAGGAAATAAAATGGGAGCTAAGTATATATGGACGACATTGATGAGATTAATGAAGCCAACCAAAGATAATTTTTTGTTTCTCCATCCTATCAACCTATTTTGCATCAAATCAAATAAAGCATCCCATGTAGAAAATTTTCTTGGATTCAGTCCTGTAGAAATACCTTAAATACTTAAAAGGAACATCCCAAATGTTACAATTTAGAATTATAGCAGCTTGGGGTAAGGTTAGCTCAGTCACATTAAATTCAACCATACTAACTTTGAAGTAATGATCAACCTTTAAAACCAGAAAGTCAATTTTCAAAAGTCTCAAGATACATTTCATAACCTATACATGAGTCACGTCAGAGTCACCCACGAAGATGCTGTCATTTGCATGCTGGAGGTGATCAGAAACACTGTCCTCCCCATGAATAACGTACACACAATACTAGAAGAGTCCTTGCTATATATGTAAGGTATGAAAGAAGATTATTGTACATAGCCTTATCCTTGTATATGCATTTGTATGAAGGCCATTGACATTAACCGTTGAAAATAACACACTTATATAACTTCTGCACTTCTAACTAAGATCAGATAAGTTTCTTTGTAAACACTAAAAAGAAAAAATGAAATAAACTTTTTTCTCGTTAGCTAAATCTAGCTTAACAAAAAACGTGTCATGGGATCTTGTTTGTCCAAGTTTGGATACTGTTAAGAACAAGAAAAAGGTGTCATGGGATCTTTTGTTTTGAACTATTTTTGTTGGTCTGCCAGTACAAATTGATACTGATAGTGATACTATAAGGATCAAGCGCGCCTGAATTCACAATCTCCACTTGTCACTAAAGCCAAATCTATCAAACATATAGGTCAAAAAACCCAGCTAACGGAATCGTACGTTTTTTGTTTTGAAAATGAAACACGGCCTTCTATGCCTCCCAACATAATCAACAATCACATTTTGTGACATAAAATCGATTTGACATTGCCAAATCATTAAATTAAATCCGAATCCCTATAATTGCAATAATTTTAGCAGCCTATAAACCGTCAGTGCAATAATTGACGATAGAATTTGCACTCATGACACGACACTTTTGCATTTTTGGCACGAGGATTTGATCAGAGCCCAATTTTGAGCAGGTTCTAAGTATGTGCGAGCTATACATACATACATGACGAAAACGAAAGGGGTCATCATTTATTAGCCTGTTCAAAATGCATACTTGGATGTGGATATGACCCTCTAACCACCAATCCAGTAACATCAAAATACATCAACCAGAATACTACACGTGTGCATGCTTTTGCAATAAGAAACAGATTAAAAAGTCAAAAGTGTGTCTAGGAACTTCCAATTTAGGTCATGTGTTCGTCTCTATTTTGAGTAACTTGATGCCGGATTAATTGTGGAGCATTCCATTGCAGGGTTGATCCCTTTGTTTCCTTCGTATATCCTTGTGTACTTCATATTCTTCGTTTGGTGAATAATTATAAGTCTATCCAAAGCATAATTTAAGTTGTGCATTATTCTAAGTCTTTTTCTCTACCCTACTGTCCCGGCTGCTATAATTTCGTTTCTTAATTTTGGGCTAATTTGTGGCATTTTGCTAGGCTAATTAGCTTCTTCGTAGCATGTGTCTTTAGTGGGTGAGAGTGATTTGTGTAGTCCACATTAGTTGATTCTCATCACTACCAAATTATAAAAACGCGTTAGCTAGCAGCCTAAGATTCTACGAGAGATCAGGGAAAGAAAAAAACACGCTTTTGGAGGCACTAGAATCTACAAGTCTACACTCATCAAATCATTGTAAGCTCCAAAATCAACAAGTTTTTGACGACATGCAGAAACAAAGAGAGCAGAAAATATGATACTACACCGACTTATGGTGACATGATATATATGAATTATTATATGAGATAAACCCTTCAGTCAAATAAAGTTGGCAGGGACGTTCTAAAGCAACATATATAATCACATCAGGCCATCAAGGTAAGGATCAAAATATACAGTAAGTTTATAAATATTTTTTTTATAATATACAAAGTTTGCAAATTTAACCATTGAATTATATTATACTATTTTAATGATTATACATGTTAAATTTTAGATGAACTAAACATTCATAATTTTATAGCTAATATTTATATATATTTTTAAAAAGTATTGTTTTATATTAAAATAAAGTTAATTAATTGATAAAATATCAAATAATTTTTAAATTATATGAAAACTTTATATTTGATTTACTTAATGCAATCTCTTTAAAATGGTTGGATTAATAAAATTCAATGTTTATGAAAAGCTAATAAGTGGACTAAGTTAAAAATGTTTATGAAAAGTTAACAAAAGAGTAATTTAAACACAAATTAACAAAAAAGTTAATCTTAAGGCAAATTAATTTCTTCCTTGAATATTAAGCATATTCAATCAGTTTGGTGGTATAGGCTCAATCAGCCTGTTCGTTCGTGAGTTTGAGGCCAATCGTGCCATAACCCAGGAAGATACAAAAGGGTTGAATTACTGCATGTTAATTCCTTTGTATTATATTGAGGAGTGTTAGGAACAGAATAATTTTTTTATTAGTTAAAATATATTTAAAAATACAAATATATAGAGATGTCTATTAAATAAGATAAGTTTTATAATTGTCAACAATTTCAATGAGTAAAAAAGTATCAACTAATAAAAGATCGAATGTGTTTAAAAGAGTGTATCATATTTATCTTTTAAATTTCCCACTATAACAACAAAACATTATCTTAGTAGATAAGATCAGTTACATAGATTACACATATTATTTAACTAATCTAAAAATCAAACCTGGAGAATATTATTTACCATAACATCTTCCTTTCACTAACTCCTCTAAAGTTCTTCTTGGTCTTTTTTCTTTTTTCTGGTAAGACTGAAAATCATATAATTCACTATTCTCACTAATGTCTCACGTGACCTTATTTGAATTTGCCAAAATATCTTTATTATCTTTTTTTGTCATTTTCTCCTTATCAATGTTATATTAATCCTTTTTTTTTTATATAATCATTATTATCATATTCTTTCTTTTGTGGACACACATCAATATTAACAATCTCATTTTTATTATTTCCATTTTTTCCCTCACACTATTCTTTTAAAGTTGAATATTCATCATCATATAATATATAATATATATAATATAGTTAGATATAAAAAGTACAACAAAACTTGTTTTACTTTATAAAAGTACGATAAAATTATTCTTCCCTAGCCTCTTGGAGTTCTTAGCCTAGTATTTACTATTTTTTAGCCTTTGGCCCATTTGACATAATAGTTGGTTTTCAACCTAAAGAATAATCTAGTCAGTTGTTTTTTTTTTAAACTTTACACTAGTATACATTCATGATTCATCTTTATTAACACCTCTTATATTCAAATTCCACGTTGCAATATTGAAAATTTTGTATTTACTTTTCTTTTGATAAATATAAAATAAAATAAGTTCAAAAATAATTAAAAAAATATACATATATAATTATGAATTTAATTAAAATATAAATTTATAATATAAATATTTTTTTTATATTCTCATTCAATTATAAATTTTATATATGATAAATTTATCAGTTCTGTGGTAATTATATATCTCAAAAGTTATGATTAAGGTTATTTAATTTTTAACTCAGTGATAATGTACAAATGTTTACAAAAACGTTACATGAAATTTTATACCTATCATACATGTATATAAGAAGATCCATTCTCATCATCATTGTTTTTTATGCTTTTAACTTCTTGTTAGTTGATTCTTTGATGTTTTAATGCCTTGACGTTGTTTTCAAGAAACCAATAAAAAATTGTTGCATAATTTTCATTCCTTTGTTTTTTTTTTTTTTTTTTTGGTTCGGGTGAAACCTTGTAAGTTTACGAGATGTTTTGACGCTAAAATATTTATAAAAGCAAACATTTTTTATATTTAAAAGGATGAAAAACTAAAATTGACTTATAAGATTTTTTTCAAATTCACTTATTTTCTTTTAAATATAAATTAAATTTATGATTATTATTTTTATTTTTAATAAAATAATAAAATTTATTATTTATCATTTTATCTAAAATTAAATTATTTATTTTGATAAAATTTTCTTTTATCATTTATTAATTAAAAAATATTTTTTAAATTGGATTAATTAAGTTTTTTATATCGAAAAAATAAAACACCTTTTGATTATTATCTAAAAATTTATTTTTTTATCAAATAATTAGTTTTATTACCTGTAATCTTCATTTTATCATACACAATATTAAAGAGTATCAACTCTTTAATATCCACGCATCCAAACGAAAAAGGTCCTTGGTTCCGCCACGTGTCCAAGGAGGTAATTGCGAGCTGCACTGTTGCTGGCAGTGGAAGAAGAACACTCCAGACCAGAGAACGAATAAGAAAATAAGAAGAAGAAGAGCGAACGAACGACGATGAACGTGGTGAGCGCGTTAATGGTGACTCGGAACCAACTCGGAGCACCTGAAGGCATACCCTTCGGATCGGTATGGTTGTTCGTCTACGCCGGGATCTCCTTTTCCCTCGTCATCTTCGCCGGAATCATGTCAGGTCTAACCCTAGGTCTCATGTCTCTCGGCCTCGTTGACCTTGAGATTCTTCAAAGCAGCTGTTCTCCCTCCTAGAAGAAACAAGCAGGTTTTTCCTCTTTTCTATTTTCCGTCTTCTATTCCGTTTCCTGTTTTTCAGTGAACGAATTTAAATATAATCTTTTCGGATTACGAAATTACGAATTCTCAATTTATTTGTTAATTATGGAGTTGTATATAAAATTTTGTCTGTGTTATGTTTTGTGTTTGTGCATGCAGCGGTTATACTTCCGGTGGTTCAAAAGCAACACCAGCTGCTAGTGACTCTGCTTCTGTGTAATGCTGCTGCCATGGAGATAGGTAATTAAATGAATTATTGCGATGCTCCTTTTCGAATTAGTTTCTATTTTTAAGTTAGAATAGTTTGAATAACATGCCTTGTTTTTGGAGGAGAGGTTATTATAATTCCAGTGGATTAATTTATGTTTCATGCAATGTTTTTACGAGAAATTACTTTGGAATTACGACTTCTGTGAAACTAGCTTCTTGCAAATGGTTGTAGGTGGTTAAATTGAAACAATGACGTGCTGTGGAAAAAATGGATTAGGCAGATTAGGATAAGTTGTCCAAAATGGTTACGTTGATTGGATTTGTTCTAATAGATGAATCTGCTGATTGGATTTGTATATAAATTTCCTTTATCACCATATTGATTTTTCTTTGGTCAGACTGCCGAAGAGGCCATGACTCCTATAGTCCTATTGAATCAACTTTTTCCTTGGATGTTAATTCAAAATTGGACTGGTAAGTATCTTGAAGCATCTTAGTGTATCTTCACTAAATTTTTTCATTTGGATTACAAAGACATAATTCTTCATTAATGTGCATGTTACTATTCAGGTAAATGTTTCACATGTGGTCTCCACAATATGCCCTTCTTATTTCCTAACTGGGTTGTTCCCTTATATACCTGACATCCTTCTCATTAATCCAAATGCCAGCAAGGCAGCAACTGATGAATGCATCACTCAAGTCACTGGAAACATAGAACCAAGAGATCATTATCTGATATATTTGTCTATTTACTTATTAAATCACCCATAGGCTATATAACCTGCAAAGATTGATCAATTCAACTGACAGTGGTTAGTTTAGTTGGCAGTCGAGTAACTTATTTGGTCTCACAGTGGATGATATTCTTAAATAGAATAGGTTGTAAATAGTTTATTGAAATTTACTTGGAAGATGGATCTTTGATTTGAAGAGGAACATTTGCTTATTTTGTAAGGGCTTTTTGGTTGCTGAAGATATATTGTCCGCTGCACCATTTACTGGAACATGTGACTAATATTTACTCTTGCAATTTTTATCCTTTTAAACTATGTTGTGAATCTCAAATCAGGGAGGCAATGGGGAAAATTCTTGCTCTTGGGCACCGTCGAGTTCCTGTCTATTCCGGAAATCCAAAAAACATTATTGGGCTTCTTCTGGTGGGTGTTAAATCCTCCCCATTTTAACTTTAATTTAGTCTATCCCTTTTTATTACTTTCTAAATTCTCATTTCTTCACTTAAGTTATATTTAACTAGGTCAAAAGTCTTCTCACTGTACTACGTGAAACAGAGACACCTATCAGTGCTGTTTCCATCCGGAGAATCCCACAGTATTTTTTTGTCAAGGGGTAACTCTCAATGTTAAATGGAGTCACAATCATTATTTTTATATCCTTGACTCGCTCTTATGGAAGAGCCCTTTGTATTTGTGTAATGTTTCTCATTGATAAGATTATTCTCTCTTGTTATTTATTTTAAAAAAAATTAATGTCGAATATCAGTAATTTGTGTAATGTTTTATATTATATTACTGAGTTCCATCAGATATGCCTCTTTACGATATACTGAATGAGTTTCAAAAGGGAAGCAGCCACATGGCTGCTGTTGTTAGGGCTAGGGTAAAGGAAAAATGATTCCTAAAACAACTGGTGAAGGGACATATGAAGAAAACATAGGGGTTGGTGGGGATTCACGATTGACTACTCCATTACTACAGAAGCAGAATGAGATGTCAGAAAATGTTGTTGCCAACATTGACAAGTTTTCAAGGCCTCCAAGCATTAACAAGTCAACTGGTTTGCAACGTAGTGATTCCCGGACAAATGGTTCCTTTTCAGATAATATTGAAGATGAAGTGATTGGTGTTATCACTTTAGAAGATGTATTTGAAGAACTTTTGCAAGTAAACTACAGTAATTTGAGATATTCCCCCACCCTGAGTACACTAGTACATCTTTATTCCCTCAATACTGATTATATTTGTTTCCAATGATGCAGGAGGAGATTGTGGATGAGACAGATGAATATGTTGATGTTCATAAGAGGTAATTAAGAATATAAACTTTCAAAACTTAGTCAGCCGAGTTGTATGAAACTGTTGAAAATCAGAATTTGAATGTTACATATTTTATGGCTGCTTCCTCTGTAGCACGGGCTCCATCAATCCGAAGATTGACTGTCCAAAAGGGAGCTGTAAGTGACCAATTATTACACCTTTTAAAAATGATTTTCTGCTTGAATTGAGAAAAACATCTTTTTACCGGGAGTGGGAGGAGGGTGGTTATACAGGGGTTTGGGTTAGAGCTATTAATAGGGGCCAATCTGGCCCACAGGTGAGCCAACCCAACCTGGCTCACCTTTGTTGCAAGCCAAGAAATTGCCAACCCAGCTCAACCCATTTAAGTGTGTTTGTTTGCCTGTTTAAAATCCCTTGCCCACATAATGTGAAAGGAAAAAACTGATTGATTCACGTTGAACAATTTCAACTGATACAGAATAACCTCAGGTGAAAGGAAAAAAATGATGTTTTGTGGACCGTGACCTATTTTGACAGTTATAGTGTGGGTCTGCATCTCTGCATGCCCTACTTTTTTTTTAATGTTGAATGGTTGCACTGACGTTTGAACCTAGGACCTCATGCACTGAGGTTATAGTCTGGGTCTGCATCCCTGCATGGCCTACTTCTAATGCAACTGTAAATGATTTATTTTATTGCTGGATAAATTGAAATGATTTATATCTTGGTATACTTTTTTCCATTAAATGCTTCAATGCAGGACAGAAGAATTAAAATGAATTTAAAAGTGATGGGTTCGGTGATGAGATTAATTGTTTTGAAGTTTGTTTATGATGATTCCAAATTTTTATTCCAGATAGGCATTGTGTGTTTGTGTAATGCGTATATCTTTATAATATCTGGTCTTGATTTTAATCATTCAGGGAGGTCAAAGCAAGCCAGGGCTAACTGGAAGAAATCTGCAGAGGAGGAGGGATCGAATACAAGGACACAGTGAGCTCGTTTTTTGTTTTTTATCCGGAAGGGGCTACTATTCGTACATTTGTGCATAAAGTGTTATAGTGTATATCAAAAGGGTGTTCATACAAAGGTGATAAATGTTAAATTTAATGGTCAATATCTACCTTTCTTCTAACAAAATGTCTTTTCACTTGACATGTATCATATTTCACTCGTTAAGTTTCATTTACTCTAAAATATACTTTAGCTATGAATAACATCATATAATTTTCCCTCACTTTTTAAATTCATTAAAATAAAAAGTACTCCTTAGTTATATATTTGTGTTCTTTTTTCATATGCATGTTAATCAATAATCATTATATTTGTGTATTTTATAATTACGAATTATCATTTTGATTAGTGAAGTGTAAAAATTCAATTTAATTGTCAGCATTGGTTTTGTATAATATCATATATTCTTTTTTTCTTCTGAATCTTACTGTTTCTATTGTATGTTTTGACATACGCGTATTAGTTATTTTGAATTTTAAAATTTTAACATTAACCTCCTTTAAAAACTTATTATGATATAAATAGATATGTAAAATTTTCATTATCTAATACATATTTCTAACGTAATTATAAATAGAATGTAAAATTCTATTTTTGTTGTTTTGTTGAGTTTCTTTTTTTATTATATTAATAATTAATAAAAAAAACTGAAGCAAAATAATTAATAATTAAAATATATTAGTTTAGTGTTATCATTATAAAATAATGCTACTATATGAGATAATGTCATTTAAGGATGATGACGATATGTAAAATTAGTGAAATCTTGTGATGATATATAATCATTAAACAAAATTAATATACTTGACATCAAAAATAGGAAAATATTTCATGATAATTCAAACAAGTGTTTATGTATTTATTTTTATAATAATTTTTATTGCTCCAAATGTATTGATAATGTCAAGGATTGACGGAGCACTAATAAATTTTAATGGACCAATAATTTTAAGTAAAATAATAGCGGCTGAAATAATTAATTATTCCAAGATTTAAAATATTGACAAAGTACTAATATTTTTAATGGAAAGCGAAAAAAATGATTAAAATAAAAATTTTGAAAATAAAAAAGATAAAAATAATTTTTTTAAAATTTATTATACTAAAATGATATATTTAAAAATATAAATGATCAAAATGAAACTTTTAAAATTTAATATAAAAAATAAAAAAAAATACTAAAACATAATAAACTAAAAATGACATTTAATATTTTTTTTCTTCAACTATTGTTTCTCATTTTGGATAAAGCTACTCAAAATTAGGATGGATAAGGAAAATTATCAAGTTTATTTGCCCAAGTTATTATTATTTATCTTTTAAAAATTAAATAAATTTAGATAATAAAAAAATTATTTTGACCTGACTTAACATGCCAATAAACTAGGCCAAGCAAATAAGACATTTGAATTATACACCTTCCAAAGGAAACTAAATAGACAAAAATATCTTGCCCTATTTCTTTTGTCTTCTTTCTCAGATAACTAATAATGTGTGTTGATCCTCCACACCACCTTATGCCACCCTCCTCCCTGCTCTCCAATATCCTCTAGTAATGTCATCGTCCACCATTGCACCAGCTTCAAACTTTGATCCCATTGCACCACATACCACTCATCATTACAAAAACCACGGATCAAAATAGCACTATCGATCGTGCCACACACCACCATCGTGCAACACCTAAAAGGGAAATCAGAGATCCAAAGCTTCATGCGTTTGCTATTTTAGACTAGGAAAAATACTTTTCAGAATAGTTAGTCTGAGAGTGTATATATATTTCGTAATACAAAAAATTCTTTCCAAAACACTATTTTGGAATAGGATTTCTTTTATTATGAAATAGTTATTCCCGAATAAATATGTACTTTTGAAACAGCTATTTCATATTAGAAAAAAAAAATCCTATTTTGAAATAGGAATTTTTTTTTCAGTAAAACTATTCCAAAATATGATTTTTTCTATTATCAAATAGTTATTTCAGAATACATATATATTTTTGGAATAAAAAAAAACCTCATTCTAGAATAATTTTTTTGTTCCGAAATAATTGTTTCAAAAGTTTATTGGGAATGATCCTTCTGGTATACACATAGAGGCTAATATGAGTTCTCTTTGGGGCTTTGACAGAGTGGGAAGGAATGGGGAGCAATGAGGCACAAGAAAGAGGATCAGAAAAGGGTGGGAGGAGCTCGTGGAGAAGCAAAATGCTCCCAACAACTGGTTGCCGCAACCTTACAAGGTAATTTGAGAATATTTTAAAATTGGGAAATGCATAAAGATTCAACGTTTCACCCCTTTGCCTGTCAGGGCCACCCGGCCTATTTCATTTTACAGTTTTAAGTTTGTAGGTAACATATTAAACAACACCATCAAAAATTCAACTTTTAATTTGATTTTAATGGAAGTCACGGGGTTTGTGGTCCAATTTCAAAGTTAATGCTCTTTGATTTTTCTTTAGTTCAGAAGATCATGGTGGGTCACCTGAGCGGTGCACCAGTAACCTTGAGAACCATTTAAATAAGCCTTACAATTGCAGTTTGGAAAACTGACATTGTGAGTGAAAGGACCTGCAAATTGTGAGGAGCTGCACTCATTTTTTTTGCTTTCCAAATTCCCACATTTTTCATAAACTTGATGCAATTGGTTGCATGCTTGCTACATCAAAATGATTGAAATAAGAACGTAGTCTCTTACATATATACGGAGTTGCCGAGTTGGGGAAAACATGCTTCACTTGGGAATAAAATGGAAACCAAAATGATGATCCCTCTGAATTCAATGTCCTTTCATAATCGATTTAATGGCTATGTTAATTAATTGACTCATCAATTTGACTTCAGATTCTTTTTGGCTGTGTTAATCAATTATTCGACATATACATACATATATATAGAGAGAGGTATTTTAAGGGAAAAAGAGTCCTTTCATGTAATATTTTAAAAAACAATTTGTTCACCTTTTTATTTTTATTTATCTGAATAACAATGTTTTTTATCCTATTTTTCTTTTATTTTAATCTATCTTGTTTTATCTAAATTTTCCCCTAATCTAAAGAAAGCATAAAGGTTAACATCAATTATTGAAGTGAGATTTTAACTTTAATTAAAAACCAATATCAAAATATCTGTGATACTCCATTTAAATTTTATATATAAGTGGCTAGAATAACATTTAGTAGAAAGAATGTGGTTGGTTGATTCAACCAACAAATCCTTTAATATTGTGATGAGTACAACTTTTGATATCATATTACAATACATACATATTCAAATCTAGAACCACTTCATTGGACCATGCTACTGAATTGGTATCAAATCAACTCAACAATATGTCCATTTTATGATCTTTTCCCTTAATCATCAGACACCTTCATTATCGCTCCTACCACCTTAGAAGAATCACTAGACACCTCCATATGATATAAAATCTAGTTTTCTGCTCCCGGAAATGCCTTGAAAACCTTTTCCATAACTGAAGCTTAGGAAATCTCCATGACAAGAAATGTCTGGCCATGCAGTTAAAGGCTAGACAACAAAAAAGTTTAGCTCCTTGGAACTTGATATAATTTCTATATATATAAAAGAAGGTGGTGGAGAAAGTAGTATGAAATTGTGTAATACTAGGTGCGTGTGGCTTGAATGGGCTTGAGTGGAATATTAGATGTCAAAGTGGTCTTTGTCACACTGTCCCCCTGCCAAAATCACCCTTGAAAAGGACTTGTTTCTTTTCATCTTAATTAAGAATACTAGAATAGCCAACCCTGTCGGTATTAGCCTATATATATTATCTACCATGCACCTCTCTGACTTTATATGTAGTATATTCGCATAAAAACTGCATTGGCGTCTTTATTTATTTCACCATTCCTTTGTCTTTGTATGTATTCTCTTAGATAGTTTCAATCATTGCACAATTAAAAACATTTTATTTAATAATGAAAAGACATTGTCCCGCAAGGATTTCACCTGCGATAGAGAAGCAATATAGCATTTATAAGTGAAAATTGAAAATTATTTGATCGTATCCTGTTGTCGATGTGAGGATCTTATTGGAAGATAATTTGTAAATATATTTCTGTAAGCCCTCTTGAGACTTTGGTCTGTCTTTGCTCTGATATACTCTCAAGAAGGACATTAAATTATAATTACCATTAACAATCCTGTCTAAGTTACATCAGTTTCTGCTGGAATGAATGAGTGTTTCTAAGCATATTCAAGAAGTGATACAAGATTCAAGCAATGGTTTACACAAATTAAAAAAGTTCCTTTGAAAATATTATTTTCCATTTGTATGTTTTTCAGACTACACAAACAAACACTCAAACACAGAGTTGTTCTAGTGGGCGGGGGGCCAGAGAGAGAAAGAACGAAATCGAGAGAGAGAATTTACACTTCTGAGTTGATTTTCAAACCTCAACTTGAATACACTTTGAAAAGTTAGATACAAAAGATCCTTGATTGCTAATATAAACAGTCAAGTAGAGTAATCCATTGAGGTAGATACATACAGCAGCACTTAAATGCTGATTGAAAAATACTCTAAAATATGTTTTTGGCTAAGAGTACTTATGCCAATTAAGAAGCATAGAGATACATATCCTCATAATATAAAGCTTCCCTCTTTGTTGCTGCACGATTCTCCTCCACTTGGCATATCTTCTACCACCCATGATTTTCTTCAGTAGTACTCTCCAATTGCATAACATGTGTTTCTCCGTTGCTACTACAAACTGGCATGCCACACAATTTATGGAAGGTTAAAATCCGATGTGGCAAGAGGGAATATCCGAATTAGATTCACATTTAGAATTGCAATGCCTCATCCAATGTTAAGACTCCACCTATGCTTGAGTTGGACACCAATACACGTGCTTCCAAATTTCAGCACAAATGCATATAATATAGCTTTTTTAGTTTAATAATGCCGGCCATTGG
Source organism: Glycine max (assembly GCF_000004515.6). Classification (NCBI taxonomy): domain Eukaryota; kingdom Viridiplantae; phylum Streptophyta; class Magnoliopsida; order Fabales; family Fabaceae; genus Glycine; species Glycine max. Next base: position 31,736,558 of record NC_038249.2, read on the forward strand.
TGATTTGTCGTTTCTATGAAAAAGATTAGCAAATTCAAAAACACCACTACCCTTATCTTAAACAGTGACTAACCTCATCACATCATAATCCAATCTCAAACATCAAACAAGAGTCTCTTTAACTTCTTTTCAAGAATTTCAAACGAGAGACACATGCGAGGGCTTGTTTTTTCCACAACCCTTTGGGGATGATTCCAAAACTTCACGTGAGATCCACACCATGCAGGCTCATTGGTTATAATGGGAGGAGCTGATGAGTTTGTTCTTCTTCCTCAAAGCATGTGACTTGTAAGCTTGTCAAATAATAATGTCTCACTGTTTTGGAAAAGATTTGAAAAAGGAAAAATTAAACGCTCCCCGTATCTTATCTTAAATCACAAGTATCATAGATAAGATATATGCAACTAATTCTTTGTGGCCCTGAAGGATTTATCCATAGATATCCAGCTATATTATGGGGCCTAGTTAAATAGTCATGATCAAATTTGAGCCACTGAGAGGACTAGAAATAGTGGTGCACCAATGAGGGTGGTGCATATGGAAGCTAATAGCTGAAGGGTGAGTATCAACCCATGGGGACATGTTATTTCAAAGGGTTGGAGTTTTGTGCTGTTTTTCGTCCGAAATGAAAGAAAAGAAAGCTCCAGGCTGGTGGCAAGTCTTGGCATACTGTGCCTTCAATTTGTTGGCTGTCTTGTGGGATATTCAATAATGAGCACTGAGTTAGATGATCTGTGCAGTTTCATGATGTGACTAACTGAGACCACACACGAACAGTACTGTGTCAGCATTCCTTTTAGGATAAACACACCATGCATGCAAATGAGTTTTTAATCCGTGTGTCAAGAAAACCGGTTTATCAGAGTGATAGAGAAAGATATTTTGTCATGTTGAATTTGGAACACATTCAGTAGACCGTAGACATATAGAACGGAATAATTAGCACATATACAAGTTTTGTATTGTTAGAAAATCTCATATTATTAAATTTTGTAGTATAACTTATATATTTCAATAATTATATTTAATTTCAATTAATTTCAAGATGAAATTTAATATGATATTAGAATTTATAATAAGTGTTTGTTGTCTCGTCATGATGAGACTTAAACGTAAGAGTAAGGTTTTATATATATATATATAGACCTATAAGCCAAAGGTTTAATTAATACTAAAAGCAGCCTCTTTGTTTGCATGTAATGTATCTAACTTAGAAGGTGGAAGCCTAGTGCATTGAACCGCCCCATTATAGAGGTCCTATCATATTGATTATCGTTAGGAACAAAGGCACAGTGAGTTTGACAAGTCTAGGATTGAGAATTTTTCTTTATATGTGAGGAGTGTGGTCTCAGCTGATACCCATTAGTCATCACATGGACATGCTGCTGAAGGGTAGGTGAGATCATAGACTCAAGTATCACCACAAGGGTAATTAAGCTAAGGGAATATTGCTACAGGTAAAGAAGAAAATTGATGTTTCAGTAATTATATTGGTCATTTGCAGGCTGGCGGCTGCAGATTTCCATGTCATATGATTAAATTGGTGGATTTTCTTGTTCTCTGTTACTTTTAGTATTTTCTCCTTATCCAAAAAGAAGACATAATCCTGCGATTGACGCATATGAATTTGCATTATATACATAGAGATAGATCTATTGACAGTACCAATAAAAATAAAAATTGATCTAGTGGATAAAAATCAGATTTATATCTCATAAGGATATGATGTGAATTTAAATCCCGCTATTAATAGGCTATTTGTAAGTATTTCTCGTTGAGCCTTTTTATACATGTTCTAGTAAATCCATAAAAAAAGATTCAGTACGTCTAAAGATTTACACTAACTGTATACTACTTTGATATATATTGTTTTCTTGATTTCTTATTCGACATTTCATGGAAATCGTGAATAATATTAAACTTTCTTTTTTCCAATTCTAGGATAACTGAAATTTGTTTTTTCAATTGTGAGATCTTCTAGTACTCTTTTGTACTTTGGTATTTTTATATTGTCGGGGTATATTCAATTATTGGTATTTTGTTAATCAGTACAAAAAGGTCTTTTGCTCAATTAATAGAATAGTATACAACCAATTAGAGCAAGGAAAATAACACTTAGACACCCAATAATATACTATTAATTAGTCACTTAATGATAGAAATAAAAGAAAAAAAAATAAATATAGTTAGCTAGACATCCAAATGCTATTCTACAACTAAGGAGAGAGAGAGAAAAAGAGAAAAATATAAATATAATAAGTGATATAATATGACAGGGAGAGATAGAAAAAATGACACTTATTGATAGGTATTAAAATATTATTGTTAAAAAAAAATATGTATTAATCATAAGTAAAAGTCTCAATATTAAGACACCTTTAAAAGCTCAACATCCAATAGATATTTTTTTTGTCTCTTCTTATCAAATCACAATAATATTTATCATACATACATATCTCACTTTTCTTATCCCATCGTACTACCTATCATACATACATCTCTCTCGTCTATCTCTTTGTCTCTAGATGTATAATAACATTTGAGTGTTTATTGATATTTTTCCTGTAAATAATATGATATTATAGAAAGAAAGATATAGGAAGAAATTATGGGTATAGGTTAAATGTCCAAATTAAATATCATTGCTCTTAGAGCAATATCTTTGTATTTGTCGATTTATTCTAATACTTAGTAGTTATATAACAAACTCAATGACCACCGAGTAGCATGAAATTATTTTAGTTTATATTAACCAGTGATTTCAAACTTAAATTCTAAATGTGTGTAATGTGTTTTTATCCAATTTAATGATGCCACTACTAAGTTACAAACTTGATTCACACATCCTAAAATCACTTTAAGCATTATCATGTAGTAATCTTGTCAATTTAAACATGACTAATTACATTATCAACATATGATTTGTGTCAATACAAATAACGATAAAGTATTTTTGCAACACTAAAAGACTCATTCTGCTGGTTACATTGATTTTTATCTAGAAACTAGAAATATTCATCATGACTACATATTCATGGCTTTTGTAATTCAGGGATACATATATATACCTTAACATTCCAAACTTTAGTCAGAATTGAGCCTTTATATATGTTGGATTTTCATAAAAGTTCTCATTAAGTATACAATACGCATTTGCCCCTAATGGGACTTTAGTACGTTTTTCTTTATTGTTGTTCATAATAAGTTCCTCATTTATTATTATAGGTAGTATGTTAAAGTTGTCTAAGATTTAGATCCATTAGATGGATGATTCAATTGTAAACAATTTAACATTTTTTGATAAGGCTAGCGAATTAGAAAATATTGCATAATCGAGTGACATGATTTTATATATTATATATATATATATATATATATATATATATATATATATATATATATATATATATATAATTTCAATAATGACCACTTTATAATGATTAATTTATAACGACAACTAGTTGTTTAAATCTCTATTCTAAAACTGTAAAAAAAAGTCTCCATTCTAAAATTAAGTTATTTATTTTAATTATTATACTATTTATTTTTAGTTATAAATATTTAATGATTTTAATTTATTTTTCATTTAAATATAGGTTAATTTCAAAAGTAATTTTTATTAATTTTTTTTAAAAATATGCGTTTTTTTTACTTTTATAAAAAATAAGACCCTAATAATTTCTTAGAAATTTTTTTATTCTAAACGTGTTTGATAAAAAAAAGACCCTCTTTTTTTTTAAAAAAAAAAAAGAAACGAAACTAGAAAAAAGAGCTGGATAAAATCTATTCAATTTATTTTTTTACATTATCTATCTTTACCTGACGTTTAATTTTTTCATGGCGTAAAGTTTTTCTCTCTCCCCTTCATTTTTACTGTATAAAAAAAAGGCGGGTAAAAGGATAAAGTAAAAAAATAAAAAATTTGATCGCGAGAATATCAATTTCTGTTGTGGAATAATGAAATGTTTCGGAGTGGATAAGAATGCGACAAGTGTTTCCTTAAACGACGAAGGGAAGTTGTCAAACGACACGAGCAAGCTATGCACAGAAGCAGTGCCTGTTAACTCGATCAACACGGTGAAAGGAGAGAGAAAGTGTAAAGAAGAGGAATTATCTGCATCAATCAACCATCATCATAATCATGTCTTGCTGTTTATCTTGCTGCGCGTCTTTGACCTGTGGTCTCTGCACCTCCACTGCATCTTGCATCTCCCAAAAATCCGCTAGAATCGGTTACTGTGGTCTCTTCGGTGTCTCTCTCGTCGTTTCGTGGATCCTCAGAGAAGTTGGAGCACCCCTCTTGGAGAAATTCCCATGTATTTTGCATTCTTTCTCTAAAGTTTTCAATTTCCCAATTTATTTCCCATTGGGGTATTTGTTTTCATCACGAGTGAAGTAGGATTAATTGGATTACTATTGCTTCACATTCATGCCCTAGTCTTTCAGAAATTGAATGCATTCATCCGTGATGCTGAATTTGACTTCTGGGGCAGCCTCATTTACCACATGTCTAGATGTATATTCAAGTTATTAGAAGAAAGGTTGAAATTTTTGTCTAATAGAAAAATGTAGATAAATATTATTAAGTCTATGTTTGGTTTTGAACTTTGGATAATATCTTAAGAAGAGATTGTTTAATTATTCTTACTAGTGCAAAAAAGGCACTCTGTGCCTGGATTTGGAAGTTACACACACACGCATATATAGTTGGGTGTTATTTGTTTTGAAAGATATAATTGCTGTTGGAAGTTTAAATAAAATTTTGTAGTGATTTATAATACTCGAGGGTAAAAATGTTCAGAAGAAAAATGACATCAACTGGGGTTATTACCTTTATATAGTGAATTATTGAATAATAGTTATAGATAAGGTGTTTTGAACCCCAAAAAAAATGGTACATTGTTCGTGGAATGAATTGATGTTTTTCATCCTTGAAAACCTTCTTCTGTGCTAGGCATTTGAAAAATTTTCCTTTTTAATGTGTTATTGCATTAATTCTTAACTACAGGGATAGGTGGCACATCCGATACCAACACAACGGAATGGTATCAAGCACAAGCGGTTCTTCGAGTGAGCTTGGGAAATTTCTTGTTCTTTGGTATCTTAGCCCTTATTATGATTGGTGTGAAGGACCAGAATGATAGACGCGATTCATGGCATCATGGTGGTTGGACTGCAAAAATTGTGATCTGGCTTTTGCTTGTGGTCCTTGCATTCTTCCTTCCAGATGCCATAATATTAGTATATGGTATGTTTTCTTGGCTTTACTTTCTTGCTGTCAATTCTTAGTGGCATTGGTGATTGAATATGCAGTCCGACTCTTGAATTATTAAGTTCGTGCAGATTGTATTTTTCATTGAAAGGTAGTTTTCTGGATATATTTGATGACTCTGAAATTGAATTTCAGATGTTTGTACCCCGCCTTGCCCAACACCTATCAGAATTTTTGTTTGATATTTTCATTTTGATGCATTGTCAATGTAAAACTCTTTTACCCTATCAACCAATGTTGATAACTCATTTAATGTCTAACTATGTTAACAACGACATGATATATCAAATTCATTACATTACGTAGCAACATATCATTGGGTGCAAATACGAAACTGCTCGACCTCGGAAGCTAATTCACGTGTAGGCAGTGCTGTCTGTCGTACCATTGACTCTATCTATTCATTGAATCACTTTCATTCATTTTTTTATAGGCTTGCTCCTTTTACATCAATATTACATCTAAATCAAATTCATTTTCTTTCGGGTCAGAGATTTGTTCTTTTGCTCCTTATATATTGTAGACTCTGGATTTGGAGAAGAAGCACTCATGAACAGCTTAGCTTAGAATAAGATTTCCATTGCAATTATTAGAAATGGGTTTAACTCAGTCCTAAAGGCTAGTTCAAGGGAGGAAGATTGGCCAAATTCTTTTATAAGAGTATTTTGGCCATGTTTCTAACTAATGTGAGACATCTTAACACCTTGCCCCCATAGTTTTGAGTCTCGATAGCAGCTGGCTCCAAAAATGCTATGGCAGGATAGTGCTGTTTTGAAATTTTTTATAGTTTATATAATGTATAATAATAATAAAAATAATAATGATGATGATGATGCTGCTGATTGTGATGATATATACTTATAAATTCTCAAAAATGATAAAAATTACTCAAAACTAACGACATTCATAATTAATAATAAAAAGTCATAGGTATCTTAAAACATACAAGTAAATACCAACAGAAGTCAAATACAAGTTTCCTAGATAGGAATCATCAATCATCATCTTTAAATCCAAATCATCTTTAAAATTTTCACTAGTATTACAGCTGTAGATTTCATTTTTGGAAATTGAAATCCCAAAAAAGCCCTAACTTATTTGTTTAGAGGACCTTTTTGGAATCAACACATAGTGCAGCTATATTGCTGCTACGGCCATTATTCAGCCCGCTATGGCTGCTAAACTAAACCACTCTGCTACAGAAACCCCTGTATTGGGCAGGGGCCACTATGCCACTATAGTGGTGCTATAGCATGCTATTTAAAACCCTGTTTGCCCTTATGCCTAAGACTGGACTTGGGCAGGTGTTCAACATCAAGACTGTACAGACTCTGATATTACATAAAAATGGATTGAGTCTAACTCAACCCCCAAAGCTAGCTCAAGAGGGGAGGATTGCCCAAGGATTATAACTAGTATTTTGGCCATATTTGCGGCCAATGTGGGACTTCTTATAGCAACAAACAAATGTCCTTTTCTGGTTTTACTATTGGAAGTATGATATCAAAGGTTAATATATCAAAAGGAGTCTTTGTGTTAAATTTTTTCATCTTGTTAGTTTGGTATATATTGCTGTCTAATTGCATACCGTACCAATATAGAACTGTATGGGAGGTATGATTTTTGAATGAATTCTCTTTTTAAGAAAAAAAAATTCCCAATGGAAATTAAACCTTAATTTTAAAATTGACATGTGCATATCTGTAATATTTACAGGATTCATAGCAAAAATTGGGGCTGGCTTGTTTTTATTGATTCAAGTGATAATTTTACTTGACTTTACTCACACTTGGAATGATGCGTGGGTTGAGAAAGATGAACAAAAATGGTATGCTGAATCCCCCCCCCCCCCCCCTATGATTTCTATTTTTCCATTGTTGTTCTAATAATTGTAGTTGTTTAGGTATATTGCTTTACTTGCTGTATCAGTCGGATGCTACATTGCAGCATTTACAGTGTCAGGAATCCTTTTCATTTGGTTCAACCCTTCCGGATATGATTGTAGCCTCAATATCTTCTTCCTTGTCATGACCATGATTCTTGCTTTTGTGTTTGCAATTATTGCCTTACACCCTCAGGTAAGGACTAGAAAAACTTGTAAGTAATTGAAACTCTATTATATTCAATGCTCTTGTGCTATATGGATTGCTAGGTGATGAGAGAACATCTGAGGGCTCTGCAACTTCCAATAATATATTGTTTTGTATGGTTAATAAAGTCCTAAAATCCTGTAAGCCTTTTGGTGGCTTCTTTGACAATGCAGAAGATGCCTGTGGCTTTCTCCCAGTTTACTGGTTTTCATATCTCAAGCTTAAGTTTGGCAGTGGGACACATGATTTCTCTTAGTATAGGAAAATTATTAATTTTCTGAATGAGTTGTGAAATGACAATTAACAAAAATCTACATATAGCAATGATGCAGTGGTAAAAAGTGGAAGATGAAGTTACCAAAAAAAAAAAGTGGAAGATGTAGCTTAATGTTGAAAGAAACATCACCCAAAAGATAATTCTTTTAATGAATGCCTCATATCTTTCTCTTTTATGGACTCATGTCATATTTAGATGTTTCTGTGGTTTTGTGCTTACTATCTTGATATGTATCAAACTAATTAATCCTTAACCCAGAGTAGCTCTAATACCTGCCTCCTTCCTAGCAACATTTGTAGGAATGATTACAATTTACAAGGTTAAAATTCAATTTCCCCCCCCCCCCCCCTCTTTTTTCCTTTCAAATGAAATTCTCTGGATTTTTGGTATTTTGGTATGCTGTTTACGTAAAATTGGAAAATTACAGACATCATCAGTTTTGGTCAGGGATATTACCAGCAGGTAATACCTTGTTAACATATTCATTTATTGGAGTACATTGTGCCACCTAAGAATTGTTTATTAGCATAACTTGTTACACCATATTGTAGAGTGTAGACAAAAATTAGAAATGAGGTCAGCAAATTACTTTGAATAATGCCCTTCTATTTCTCAATTTTATTTGGTTCCTTGGGAATTATATTTGATAGGTTTGTAAAGAAAGTGTGGTACTTGGTTTTGTCCATGTGGACTTGTGTATTAATTTAGTTTTATTAGTGAACAAATAAATAATAATTGGTGTGCAAAAACAGGTGAATGGGAGCTTGTTGCCTGCGGCTGTGGTTTCTCTTTACTGTGCTTATGTGTGCTACACAGGGCTTTCTAGCGAACCTCATGACTATGAGTGCAATGGTCTCAACAAGTCCAGAGCGGTCAGCACAGGCACACTCGTTCTTGGCATGCTAACAACAGTGCTATCGGTGCTGTATTCTGCTCTTCGGGCTGGATCTTCAACCACATTCTTATCTCCACCATCTTCACCTAGATTGGGTAATAAAAGATGTTTGGAATCCTTTATGATCTCTTATCTTATGATATGCTGTTATTCTGAATTGTGGATTTGATTCAAGTTTTTTTTTTTTATAATAAACCCTAGCGAGAAATTGAGTCGATAAAAATTTTGGAAGTCCTGATGTCTCAATTTGCATGTTACAACATATTTCAGGTGGGAGCAAACCTCTTCTTGAAGAAGCAGAAGAAGGAAAGGCAAAGAAGGAGGAAAAGGAAGCACGCCCTGTTAGCTACTCGTATTCATTCTTCCACCTAATATTTGCCCTGGCTAGCATGTATTCAGCCATGCTTCTTTCTGGATGGACCAGCACATCTGAGAGCTCAGATCTCATAGATGTTGGTTGGACCTCAGTCTGGGTTCGAATCGGCACTGAGTGGGTCACTGCTGGGTTGTATATCTGGAGTCTATTGGCTCCTTTGCTATTCCCTGATCGTGAATTTGTTTGACTCTCTCATCGCTAGATTACTATACTCTATGACATTCTCGTTGTTGGTGTTTTGGTATTGTAAGTTATGACCTTCAATGTCTACATCTTGGAATCTTGTGTGTTGCTTGCAATACATGATATATGTATAGATTCACCACTTCATGTGAGATGTAATGTAATGCATTTTATATCTACTATAAGTACATAATAATACTAAATGGGCTGAATAAATTAATAGTCAACTGACCATAGTTTTGCTGTTTGATAACTTTTTTTACACCAATATAATTAACATCAAATTTTAATAAATAACCATATAAGATTTATTTCTTATAATTTAACTGCACATGTTATTGCATTTTTAAAAGTTTATCTTATTATTTAATTATACACAATGCTGAATCTAAAGGAACGCATGGTCTTCTAAAATAGTAAACAATTAGATAAAGGAACGTGTGGTTGATGGCAGGATTCCGTGGATTTAAATTAAAGTCCACTATGTTATGTTCGGTTTACTTGCCTCTTCGTGATCCTCACCAAAATGTCAGTAATATATCCACTTAAAAATGTCGACGACTGGAACTTCCTTTTAGGTGCATAATATAAATAAATCCTGACCAAAGTTTGAAATGCCATAGTTGGTTGTCAATGGCAAAAAAACCATCATCAAGACAAAAAGAATCGTGGCATCACCAGTAAATGTCATGCATTTTTTTTCTTTGAACAATGGAAATGTTTCTATTCAAATAAATCTAACCAAACTAAGAATGCCCCCGACACATTAATATTCAATGAAAATGAAATGGGTATCTTGGTTCTTGACATTCATTAGACATTTGGTCAAGCTGAAACGTTTAAATGGCTAATTCGGCACTCACTTTTGACACATGAATGGTCTGTCTAGATTCAAAAACTATGTCACAAACAAAGCCAAATAATCACAATCACAATCACGATCTTAGAACATTCCTATTAGAGCTTTCAGCTCGCCAAACTTTAGTAGCATTGCTCCATCTACCTGAATCCTGATCTCATGTGCCTTTGCATTTATAACCACCGCGCATACCAAATCAAAAACCATTCATTCACACATGAAATTCACAAAACCCGTCGCTGAATACTATATTTGAAACTTGCAACAAACGGACATAACACGCTCTTCATCACAAATATTTATATCACTGTCACTTTGAACCTCCTCCCATCATAGTCAAGAATCATCATGAATAAATGTCTCAACTACCTGTCATTCCTTACCAAGCATGGAAAACAATCAATCACTAAGATCTATAGTCAACTCCCATAATACTCAAAATAAAAAAAGAGAAAGAAAAGAAACCATAATAAACAAAAACTCGTCTTCAATCCATACTCGTACAGTTACAACTTACTGGTAGAAAAAGCAAAGGAGTTGAAATCCTCATTAACCTATTAGCAATCACCAACACACCTATAATAGAAATACAGAAGGCCTGTACTTAACTACTTAAGCATGTTAGACCCATCCCTTATGCGAAGAAGAGAGAGTTAACCACTTTTTTGTAGTTAATTTGCCGGAAACTGTAGGTGTTAAAGGTTTTTAAATATTTTTACTTTCTTTAGTAAGTGTTATAGATTTTTAAACATTTTTTCTTTCTTCACAATACGAATTTAAAATAAATTTTAAGATTTATTTTGAACTGTGAGTGATCCTAATCTTGCAAGATGTGTAAACTAATTCTAAGCTGCGTTTAATTTTTAACTTTTTTTTTTATTAGATGAAAAGTTTATTTGAGTGTTTGATAAATAAAATATTTTTAATAGTTTCTATCATTTTTTTAGTCGTAAAGTAATATTTTTTGAAATGTTAGATTCTAACTTTTAATTTTTTATATTTATTCTCTATTGGTCTTTTAAATAAGCTTGGTAAAAAGATTGGGTTTAACGTGCATTAGCATGCTTGGGTCTCTCTTTGCAAGGTGTTGAATGTACATTCACGGAATCAATTCTTCTGTATATTTGAAACTCAACGTACGTACAAAGATTGGAGAACAATTTTTCAAACATTTGACTGAATCAAATTTGTCAATCCGTTTCATTCAACGTAACGCCAATCCAAAACTCTCCTTCCTTCTATGTTTTTGCATTGGAACGTACGAAATTTCTATTCAATATACTACTGAAATGTATACTTAAACATATCCTTAATCGATCTTGAAAATGTTAATGCTTTATAGACACAAATCACATATAAAGTGTGTTTTTTTATAATTATTTGAGTGTTTGATAAATAAAATATTTTTAATAGTTTCTATCATTTTTTTAGACATCACTTGAAGTAATATTTTTTGAAATGTTAGATTCTAACTTTTAAATTTTTATATTTATTCTCTATTGGTCTTTGAATATATATTAAATTTTCTTTTAAAAAATTTCTATTTAAGATAAAAATTTATTATTTTTAACTTTTTTTCATATGATAGGGTTATATCATTTTTCACCTTTTTATTATATATGAATATATGATATCAATAGTGATATATAATAAGTTTATGTAGTTTTTTATAATATTTTTTAGATATTTTATAAATAAAAAACTATAACTGTTTAAAATTAATTTAATATAAAATTATAAATACTATAAAATATATTTTTTATCAAGAAAATCATATTAAAATTTATCTATAAAAACATTACTTAAACATGTCAATTTATGTAATTTTACATTTTCAATTATTCCAACAAATAATTTTATCTAATACTTATGATTTTTGCTATCTTTTTAATTTTCAACTACTTTTGTCCAATATAACCATAACATCTGGTTGGATATAATAAGATTATGTACTTTCCATCTTAGCTCATATTTGTATAGATTGCTTTTATTTTATTTTCATGTAAAAATATTTGCTTTTTATCATGAGGACATATGTGAGTTAGACTTTGTGTGTGTTTGATTTCACTTTAAATTTTCTAAAATCACGACAAAACATCAACTGACGTGACTTTAGGTAAAACTTTACATGTTTAATTTTTCATTAAAGAATTCATTTTGCAGTCATGATTGATTTTAAGTTGTAGGAGTAATTTTTCATTGGATTAAAAGATTTATACCGAATTTTCTGACTAAATTACTTTTATAATAAAAATATCTAAATTTAAAATTATATTACTTCAAACTAATTTTGACCAAAATTAATTTTGCCAAACAGTTTATTTCAGATTTGTAAAAAAAATTGGCCATCTTCGTTTACGAGTCAAATGGAGAATATTAAATTTGATAGCTTTTGATTATTAGAATTTTATTTTTAAATTACAAAATCAAATTTTGGTGGTCACAAGCTACCATAAATTATGAATTTATTATTCTCTGGTTGACATTCACTCTTTGCATTTGCATATACGGAGAGGGACTAAAGAAAATATTTTTCAAGTTTGAGGGACTGAAAAAACAAATTTTAATTTGAAAACTAAAAAAATTATGACTCTAATTTAAGGGATTAAAAATATATTAAAGTTATAAAAAATATAATTTTTCTTCCATACCGAAAAGATATAAAAATATTAATGTATTCTTATGCATTTTCTGTTAAATATTTTTTAATTAAAATGCGAGGATGATGAAGAAGACTTTGTCACAGAGCTCAACAAATCACAGAATGGACGGAAAGAACCAACTTTTAAAAAAAATGCTGAATTTATTTCACATAAATACCACAATAAATTGTTATTAAAACTCGTGAGAAGACCCACTGTTACCCTCTTTATGAAGGCTCTTGACAAAATATAAATATTTCTTAAAAGATCCTCGTTAAAAACATTCAATGGAGGTGATCTTATACTCACATTCAAGGGAGGAGTACAAGTACACGTTAAGTTTAAATTTTTATAACTTCTATTTATGTTGGTCCATAACTTTAAAATAAAACATTTCATTGAATGTGATCTCATATCATACGCTTCTCTTTTTAAGTTTTGATATACAGTATGTTTTTCATACAGATTACATGTGTATCTTTCATGTAAGTAATCCTATTCAAACATATTTAACATAATTATGTACTATTCAGAAAAGAAGAAGAAGAAAAAACATAATTATGTACTTAGTATTCGAACTTAACACAATAGTTAAGTAAAATCAACATAGTAATTTAATTTCAATATATTATTAATAAAAGATATCGTTAATTAGTTGAAAGCAATTTTTACAATCTTTAAAGTGTATTTTATTAGGATGTTATAAATCCGGGAGATATTTTTAGAAGCTTTGCTCCTTTGAAGTGAATGTGAGGCTAATTTTTTATTCATGATTTACTCACATTTAAAACTTCTTTTGTATATTACTTCCTCAGTATAAAAAATAAGTGTGTTTCCAAGTTATTTTATAAATATCAAGAAAAATTAATAAATAGGTAAAAAAATAATAATTTTATAAAATTAATCTTATTAATATTAGATTAAAAAAATAAAATAATATTTATTAGAAATATTGATAAAAAAATAAATTAATGGTACATTAAAAAATCAAATGTAACACTTATGTTAGGATGACGGTGTAGTAATAATTTATGATTGAATAAAAAAATTTAAAAAATTTGATGATTAGTCCAAACATCCCTAATAGTAATAATAAGATTATTTCTAAAAATTTATTTGTTTTCTTTATAATATTTTTTATTAATTTCTAAATTTATTAATTACTTTTTTCTGCATATTCTTATTTAATTAATTTTTTTAAACATTAATTATAAATAATTAAATGAATATAGGAATAAAAAATAATAATTTTAAAATAATAGTATAAATAATTCACATATTTAATTTAATACGATGAACTAAATTAATTTTTTGTCAAGTAGGTGAATTAATTGAAAAAATATTATAATCAGAGAGGGGACGGGAAAAAGTAGTATTTTATAATTAAATCATTCAACGTTTGTATTTTAAAATATGAATTTAAAACCCTTATTTAATTTGAGTTAGTTTAAGGTTTAGTACATATATTAATAATAATAATTAGAGGGGTTGAGAATGTATAGGGGGAAGGTAAAGACGAAGATGGTGCAATGCAAGAGGAGGAGGTGGCATATGAGCATGAGCATGAGCAGAGGGATGATGGTTCAGTGCAACAACACTAATAACAACGTGTGCAACTGCAAGCACTCTCCCTCGGCCACCTTAGACCTTCTAATCCTCCTCCTGGTCCTCTTCTCCGGCGCCTTCCTCCTCTCCTCCTACCTCTGCTACATCTTCAACTCCCTCTCCCTCCTCCTCCCCTCCCTCCCCCTCTCCTACCTCCTCCCCTTCCTCCTCTTCTTCTCCCTCTCCCTCGCCGCCTTCTTCTGCGGCTCCCGATCCCGCCGCTGCCAGCGCCAGGGATGCAAGGGCCTCAAGAAGGCCATGGAGTTCGATTTGCAGATTCAGCGCTTCGGCTCCTCCTCCGCCGAAATCGATAAGCTCCCCTGGAAGGGCGGCACTGAGGCCAACCCCGATTACGACTGCCTCAGGTCCGAGCTCAGGAAGATGGCTCCCCCTAACGGCCGTGCGCTTTTGCTCTTCCGGGCGCCCTGTGGCTGCCCCGTCGCCAAACTCGAGGCCTCCGGTCCCAAAAAGGGCAAACGCCATAAGAGGTGATTTTCTTTGTTTCTCTTCTTATGATTTTTTTTCAATCGAGTTTCAGATCTGTTATTACGGGCGAGTTTGAGTTCCTGATGGTGTTTTCTGTCATTTTGCCATTTCTGATTTTTCTTTTAAGTTATTCATACATACATACTTATAATTAAAGTTTTTAAATCGATTGTTTGTTGAAGTAATGAATTCTTCGAGTGCTTGATTTTCCAGTTTGTGGATATTTGTTTTGCCTTATGGAGGGTTTTATTTAAGTAAAAGATCCGTGTGAGTTCTTAGAATTCACTATAGAGGATTAGATGTAGGATGAAATTGCACTGGAATATTTGATTGACCTCATTGTAATTGTTTCATTTTATTTGTTGTACAGAATTGGGCCAATTAAGCTGAATGCTTTGTCGACCTTGTAATATTCTTTCCCTAATTATGAGAAACCCTTTGTACAGATTCTTTCTATATATATTAGGGCTGGGAGACTAACTCCCATTCCCAGGAAAGTTTTCTCTTGTTCAATCCACCTTCTGGTTTTTCGGCCGCTGCCGTCCTTGACAGTTCTGTGTGGTTATTGGGTGTCCAAAATAACACTCAGGTTTGTGTGACATCCTCACCACACGCTGCCTAACCAAATCTTGACAGTCTCTAGTATTCAGTTTGGCAGAGGATCTTATTGATTGTCTAATTGGAGTTCCTGCTCTAGAGGCAACACCGGGAATTGGTTCATAGATAGGTGCCGAATCTTTAACTTTAGTTTCTTTCTTCACAAGCCATGGTTTTGAAGGACTTGGTCATGGTGGTCGAGGAGGATGTGATAGGGAACATCTTCGACACTCATATTGTAAGCATATAGGCCATACATACAATTGTTGTTACTCTATGCTTGGTTTGGGAGGGAGATTTAGTATAGTTATTTGGAGTTTGGTATGGCTCATAGTGAAGTAGACAACTTTGTGTTCTACAAATCACAATGTTCATCTAACCAATGTATTTATTTAGTTGTTTATGTTGACATTATTGAAGACTTCAAACACCACTTAGTTTGTCATTTTTAACAAAGTATCTAGGATGGTTGTAGTATTTTCTTCGAATTAAGGTAGCTCAGTCAAAGGCAAGCATTGCTATATCTCAAAGGAAATGGATATTTTGGATGAGACTGGTATGTTGGATTGTAAGCCAATTGACCCTTCTATTTACCCGAGTGTTAATCTTTTACTGGGAGATATTGGAGGTTGATTGGGAAGTTGAATTACCTAACCATGATGAGGCCTGATATTTTGTTTGTTGTAAGTGTTGTTATTCTGTTTCTTAATTCCCCTTATGATAGTCATTGGGATGTTGTGGGTAGAATTTTGAGATATATATTAAGGGATCCCTTGAAAGAGTTTTCGTATATGCTGATAGAGGTCATTTTGTTGTTGTTGCTTACACAAATGTAGATTGGGCCAGTCGTCCAACTAATAGACTATCTACTTCTGTTTATTTTGTTCTAATTGGAGGTAATCTTATTTCCTGTAAGAGTAAAAGCATAACATTGTTGTTAGGTCTAGTGCAAAGATAGAGTATCGAGCTATGACCATTATCACATGTGAACTCACATGTTTGAAGCAACTTCTCCAAGAGTTACAATTTTGTTAGGTAGGCCCCACGAGTCTCATTTGTAATAAACAAGCAACCTTGTACGTTGCTTCAATCCCCTTTTTCACGAGCAAACAATGCATTTTGAGATTGATTGTCACTTTATTTGTGATATTTATTTTTGGGGAGATAACGGCATCATTTGTTAGTTATCCCTGATCTGTGTCCCTGTCTGGTCTGGGTCTGTGATTGCCTTTACTAAAGCTTGGAATATTTTTATTCTGGATTCTGGATATGCACAATAGGAAGAGGCAAATCTGTTTTTAGTGTTAAGTTTTTAAAATACGCAGAATGATTGAGTTTCTTGCGGTGGTATAAATGGGCTTGAGTTATGTGGACTCAATATCTATATCAAAAGAAAATCCAATCAGGATGTTTTAACTAGACCAAATTTGCCACAAAAGATTTCAACCTAGTTATAGCTCATTTTACAGAAACTATGCCTTTGTCTGTGGTAATTACAAAATTCTATTTTTTTTTAAGTGTGCTCCAACTCCTAGGTATGATTATATGCTACATAATATTAACTTATTGTGTGTTTTGCTATAACCTTTTAGAATTTTTTGATGATTTTATGGTGATTTTATGAGTCCTATTATTATTTATACATTTATGTTCAAAAGGTTAGGATCTTATATCTGTCAATTTGATCTTACAATTCTATCTTTGATGACCTTGACTGGTCCAAGGAGATATCTACTTTAGCACTGCTTTAAATGTCAAGGATAATAAAACTACTTTGCTCTGTTTGTGATGCCCAACTTAGCTTTATAGCTATATACATACATATATATATATATATATATATATATATATATATATATATATATATATATATATATATATATATATATATATATATATAGATTGTACATTGCATAGGTGGATGTCATACAGAGCTATTTTCCATTTCCCATGGAAGAAGTGGAGGCTTTGACCCATCTATGAAATGCTACTCTGATCTCTTTGCCACTATTACCTCCCCAGTTGTAAATGTAGTAACCTCAACCGTGAACAACTTTTTTCAGAAATTTGATGTGATTCTTACAATTTTGAATCTTTTTATCTTTTCACTAATAAGAATTGTTGGTGACGCCAGATACTTTGGTACAAAAGCACGAAGCCTTAACTGTGTTTCCCATGTTCAATTATCAGTGTTTTATAAATCTGTAAAAGCATATATAAATTCCAATTTTCAACCTGTTGTGCTTATGTAACTGACTATCATCCCGTCCCATGTAGTTTATCTCAAATTGTTTTCTCACAGTGCATTTGACTCTGAACTTTGTTGGTAAATTATTCTCTGGAATTGTCGTAGTGATATTCTTTTCTGTCATAACCTTTCCTGTTTTATCCACTAAGGTACTTAAAAAGAAAAGTACTTTAAAGAACTCTAGAATATAAAAGTACCCTTTATAATGAAGAAAAAGCTAAACAACAGAGCTTCCAAGAAAGCCAATTACGGGAATTTCTGCATTTAAGGGGTTAAGAAAAAGTTGGGCCAAATGTTACCCAGTGGAATTTGTTGCACTTGTTGTACACTTGAAGTTTTATTTGATGGACTTGAGTAAACTTTTGAATGGTAAACCTGAACATCTGGTTTTAATGATTTGAGCAGGACCCCACCCAGTGCGACTCTTAATGGAGGAGGAGATCATCGTTGATTGACTGTCATGTTTCCCCCGCTGGCATCTCGTTCTCATTCTCATTCTCATCATTTACTGCAAAACTTCTGATCAGAACCATTTTTTAAGAAAGAAAAATAGCAATCAGGTCTAAAAAATCCTTCCTCATATATCTGCATTATCTAGTAGTCTATAAACTTTGGAAGGATCGTACAGAATTAACTGCAATAAATATGTGATTCGTCATCGAGCCATTTCATTTATTATAGATGTCCTAAAATTGCTGACTTCATTTTCTCTTAAATCATTTCACCTAAGCCCTTAGAAAATACTATACATTATGGATTGAAATGGTCGTTTAAGTCATGGATCATGGATGGACTAATTCATGGTGTGAATAACGTGATTGTACCCAATGTAGATTTTTAGGCATTTGAATCATGCACTCCGTTATTAGTATTCTGCATCTCCTATTGGATTTGAGAATGTTCATTTCGGAATGGACTTTCTGAAACAAAATGGGAGGTGATTGGATTTGAGAATGTTCATCTCGGAATGGACTTTCTAAAATAAAATGGGAGGTGCTGGATTTGATAGTGGAATTGCAGGAAACAAATGTGGACCCTCTGTGTTTCATTACCGTATGTGGACCCTCTATCATGCAAGAATCCGTGTTTTTACTTACCAACTCGGCTATTTCTCCAATTGAGTGAAATGTATGCCGGGTCTCATTTTTAAATTCGTGAAATTTACATGGATTTTAACTGAAAAAAGTGTGTTAGGAGTAGAGGTTATAGAGAGTATTGTTTGCATTTTTCTTTATTAATTTATCCATAACAAACATTAAATAAATGGACAAACCTTTTCCGTTATTGATGAATAAGTAAAATTTGGCTGACATATGTAAAGAACATAGGGTGATAAATTTCGATAAAGAGAAAATCTTCGCTTATAATAGGCTTGTACAATTCAAACTGAATTAAATGGATTATTTTTTTCTTCTGAATATATAACATAACTGTATAATATATTCAAGATTTGAAATCAAAACTATTAATTAAGAAGACTCTATGTTAGTTGATATATGCATTCTATAATGAATTAAATAGATGTTTAATGTAATGTTTGAATACTAAAATCTTCCTTCAGAAAAAAAAAAAAACCTTCAGCAAGAAAAAGTAATACTAATATCTTAAACAAAAAAGAAAAAAAGAGAAGGTTTTAATTGTTTTATAAGTTTTAAAATTTTATTAAATTTTTAAATAAACGCTAACAATTATGTCTTTAATGAGTTTTTTTTTCTTTTATAAAAAATACTAACAACACACTCTTAAAAAATAATAATGTAATTGTAAGTTTTTAAACTATTAACTAGTATGAAATAAGTGTTGATATTACACTTTAAGTATTATAAAAATTAATAAATTTATTATAGATGATGATGTATTATTTTATATTATAATTGAATATATTATTTATTTAAGTATAAAAACTAATTTATTGTGTAATTTATCATTTAAAATTCTACTATAATTTATCTAATTTTTTAATATAATTTTATAATATTAATAAGAATTAATAGAGTCTTAATGATTATTTTAGTGGGTAAGAATTTATTTTAAAATCTTTAGAAACTTTTGTTCAGAAATTTTAAAATCGTTAATCATTTTTTTAAGTAATGACGTGATAGGTGGAGTAGCACATCATCACCTTATCACAGAAACCTCATTGTCATATCATCACCTTCAATGGAATGACAATGACGTGTCAATGGGTGCGATGGTGTGACAGACGATTAACGACAGATAATAAAATAAAAGTGAAAATTTATTTTGGTAAATATTTGACAAAAAAAGGATTTTTAGGTATTAATATGAAAGCGACTTATTTTTCAAGTATGAAAAACTTATTTAAATCATATATAATTAGTGTTTTACGGTCTATGATCAATGTACATATGTAACATGTCATGTCTTCCACTCTTTCCTTTACTATTCTCTCGACCCAAAATATCTATCTTAGCATTTGATCTTGTTCTCTTTTAGCTTTGTTTAGCTATTAAATCTACGCATCTTAATTCTTTTATTTTACCTTTAATACTATTTTATTAATCTAGTTTAGTTGATTAAACATGATAAATTGACAAGAAAGTTATTGTAAATTTCAAATAGTGTTTTTTTTATTCTTACCAATAAAAATATCTTATTAATTTAATGTATTTCTTATTTTGAATGAGAAATTATCTTAACAAAAATAAATAGAATAAATTTTCTTAAGTCTATATAAAATTAAATTACATATATGTTCATCAATTTATTTTAATTTATTTTTAGTTTTTTTCCACAAGTTTACAAATATTTGATCAAATAAAAGTATTTCAGAAACGATTTTTTCTTATTTACTTATAAGATTTACTTTTAAATATAACTTAAATTTAATATTATCATTTTTATTTTTATTTTCAATAAAATAATAAAATTTATCATTTATCATTTTATCTAAAATTAAATTATTTATTTTGATAAAACTCCTCCTTATCGTTTGTTAACTAAAAAATTATTTTTCAAATTGGCGTTCATACCTGAAAAAATAAACTATTTTTAGATTACTACCTAAAAATTTATTTTGTCAAATAACTACATGAAGAATTTTTGTTTTAACTTGTTATTTGTCGTTAATCTCTCATTCCGTTAAGTGATGAAGTAACAGATGGAGTGTCACGTCATCACTGATACATCATTGCCACGTATTGAAGGTGATTACGTGACAATGAGATCTATATGTCACGTTATCACTTAACGAAGGCGACTAACCATAGATAATAGACTGAAACTAAAAGATGAGGTACTTGGTTAAAAAATGAAAATATTCATCTTCCCTAAAAAAAATATTTCTATCCAGTAGGGTCTAGTTATAGCAAAATCAAATTTGGCCGTAAGTGAACTTTATTTACAAAATGCATTTAGTTGAAGGAGTTTTCTTTTCAAGTCTAAAAATATGATTATGAGGAATCATGAATATTAGAAATTAGAAGTGTTTTAAATTTAATTTAAATTTGATTATATTATATTTTAAAATTAGATTTAAAATTTATTTCAAACGCATTTTTTATTTTGATTTGTTTCATTTTAGTTTTTCGTCACATTTTTTCACAACCTATCTTATGAATATGCATAGCCATACTATTGTGTATATTCATTCATCTTTTTCTTGCCTAACAACTGGGATTATATATGCTATCCCAACCATTTTACATCCTAACATTCCTTGCCTAACAACTCATTCACAATCTATAATATCATAAGTTGCAGGGCGCCAGTTAGCTAGGATTTCCTTATGAGAAAGCCCTATCGGCTATGTCAACTCAACTAAAAAAAAATTACATTAGAGAAGATCTATCACAATTGGCAGAGGCCCATCCAATCTGATGTTTCTCGTTGTCATAAATCACTAACTTATCTTGAAAAGAGATATCTGTCAAGAGCAAAATAAAATGTATTACAATCAAATTATCAAATTAAAAAAGAAAAAAAAAAGA
This sequence comes from Glycine max, assembly GCF_000004515.6. NCBI lineage: Eukaryota > Viridiplantae > Streptophyta > Magnoliopsida > Fabales > Fabaceae > Glycine > Glycine max. Next base: position 31,758,038 of record NC_038249.2, read on the forward strand.
TTTCCTCATGTTTTATTGGTATCTGAAATTTTTCTCACCTCCAATTATATTAGTATTTCCTAGTCCAATTTCAGTGCCATCTAGAATCCCCAAGCAGACTTTGCCATGTTTCTGGAAAAGGGCAGCAGGTTAGACAATAGACACATAATTTCTTTTGTTCCTTACATTTAAGACAATTGATCATAGTCTTAAAAGGTGCTCACAGTGACAATTAGATAAGATTCTGGTTGTAGTTGCAGCAGGGAATTCTTTGATTTTGTGAACCTCAGTGCTATTGGCTTAAAATTGCTAGTGACATCATGTAGAGATTTGAAAGTCTTCGTATCCTTCCAACAAATTGGCAGCGATGAAATTATATGTGCGTTAGCCTCGCATGGACATGCAAGTATGTGCCTAGAGGTTTTCTCTGATATGCAGAGGTATAATATTAAACCCAATCCAACTACATTTATAGGAGTCCTTAGTGCTTGTTGCCATGCTGGGTTGGTGGAGCCTGGGCAAAGAATATTTAGAATCATATAGAGTGCATATAATGTCAAACCAGATATCAAGCATTATGGTTGTATGGTTGATCTTTTGGGCAGAGCTGGGCTATTAGAAGAAGCTGAGGAAATGATTAGGAACATGCCAATGAAGGCTGACTTTGTGATATGGGGAACTTTATCAGCAGCATGTAGAACTCATGGAAATGTCAATATAGGAGAGAGGACTGCAGAGGGTTTGGCAGGGTTGGCACCATCGCATGGTGGTGGTAAAGTTATCCTATCAAACATATACGCAGATGCAGGAAGGTGGGAGGATGTATCAATAGTTAGAAGAGTCATGCAGAATCAGATAATGGAGAGAATGCCTGGGTGCAGTGGTGTTGTAAGGTAGCTAAAGGAGTTTCAATTCGCTTAGATTATTTCGCTAATTTTTTAAAGATGAAGATGCTGATCTTTCATACGAAATGTTTTTTGAGAATCATCTTGCATTCAGATTTGGTAAATTATTCAGAAATACTCTTTACTAGTTGTGCTTTAAACATACTATTACTTATCAGTTATCATTTATATGAGCTTTGCAATAATTTGTTTGAAACTGCATAGTGGAAATAAGGGAGTACCTGTTCTTATCTGCTAGTCCAAATATAAAATGGTCAAGGTTGCTGATATAAAATGAGGAGGATCCTGATCCAATTTCATTCGTTAGATATGGGTAACTAATAGAAATGTTATTAACGGTCAAGGATATCTTCAATTGCTATGCAATACATAGGTCCTGTAATGTATGATTTACATTTAATATATCTGTTAAGATCATAGGTAGAGTATATGAATGCTGACCGTTTAGTAATTTTTTTGTTTCTTTTGATATGTTGAGAAGCTATGGAGTTTAGATAGATGTATGTGAAACATAATTTGTCGATTTGTCTAGTGTGTAAAACTAACCTTGGACATTGGTTGACTTCCACGAGCTTACGAGATCCCTTTAGATCATGAAGTAATCGTTTCTTGCTGTTTGCACAAGTCTTCAGTATATGTTTGTTTTTAAGATATTATTAATCAGACTAGTATAATCTACCTTCAACGCGCAAGCTCAAATTTGAAGGGATAGATCTGAATAAATTTACCATTGACATTTCAAGTTTCTGCCCTGCATATCTGGTACATATAGTAGTTTGTATTAAAATTTACATACTGTACACGTGGCAATTTGCAGCGGCACTTAAAAGGTTAGTTACACTTACACCCTCTTAGATATGATTAAAAAGTTCAGAGATGAGTAAGGCAGTAAGTATGAAACAAACTGTTGTACAAAAGTTGTCGAGGACTTGCAAGCTTTAGCTTGAAGGCTTGGTAGTTTTATTTTGTGCTGAAATTTAACTTAATTAGGAAGAATGTGAATCTGGACGCAGTGTACCTTATTCATTAGAGCTTGTCTTGTTAGCATGTGTATGAAATTGAAGATAAAGAATAACTTTGTTTTTTTTACAGTAATTCGACCCAATTTGAGTTAGATTGTCTCTAATGGATGTCATTTGTAAAAAAATAATAATAATTAGAAATCGTAGTTAAAGTATATTAACAATATTTTTCAATAAAAACTTCATATTTTTCACTCCTTAGTCAATACCTTAAGCATTTTCCAATTGAGTTTAAGGGATCGGTACAACAATTGTGGAGATGAGATTAATCTCTTCTACATTGTCTATGTTTTGGAGGCACTTCTAATAGTTTTCTTTTCTAATGTTTAAACTTTTACTTTATCCAAAAAAGTAAGATTTGGTACTTGTTTGGATTAGTTTACTTAAAAGAATAACTTTCTTTTACATTATTAGAAAACAAACTAACAAGGTAATTGCTTTTTTTTTTATATATAAAAAAACTGTAAACAAAACATGCATTTGGTCACAAGCATCTAACCAATATTGATACTCATAAATTTAATGAATTTAATAATGATTAAACTTATTTAACATTAATAAAATACTTGTCCAAACTGTCAAATTTGATGTTGTAAAGTTTTTCTTTTGTAATATGGTTGAGAAGTGACAGTCGTGGCATTTGTAGTTCTTGACGTGAGCTTCATTAACACGATAGAATGCCCCCCTCCCTCTGTTTCTCCAATTGCACATGCATCGGCTACGATAAAGATAAAGTACGTTACTTTCTTTTCGCCCCTTGTTTTTGACTTCGCTGCTACAGCGATTATTCAGTGCCACCCATTTTTAGTACGTTTTAAGGAAGAAAGCAACGTTGGTTTGATGGCAAAAGAAATTAGTCTAAATACGGATGGCTATCAGAAAATTGCTATTTATATTTATAGAAATTTCCGTGAACTATTATATACTACGTACATTTTTAGATTAGAGAATATATTATCATTTAAATAAAAAGTATATATACAAAAGTAGTATAAATTTTTAAACGTGCAAATATTATTCATGGATGGTTAAACTATGGTAACTTAGTCTACTGTTTTTAAGTGTTTAGAGTTATGCTGTTCTATATTTTTAATTCATTCACTGTATAATATGTAAGTAAAAAATTTTACTCAACTTTTTTTTAAGCTAGCGTACACGCAGCCTTACAAGTTACAATCATTTTACGAGAGTCACCTTACCACACATTTTTTTATGAGCTGGCTTGTATCCACAATTGACAGCAACAAACTATTCTTTCAAAAAGTACTAAGATTTATGGGCCTCAAGATCAATCATTATTAATATCTGTCAATATGTATCATTTAAAATGCAAACAAGTTATAAATCAATTACGTGATAAACTATAGTACTAGAACCAACGCCCCCCGGTTTCCTCCCCTGGCAGGTTGCAAAAGCCAACAGAAGTAATAGATACAAGTGATAATTAACCCAAATTGAATTGAATGTATGAGTATGAAGGAATTTTTTTACATAATACACCACTGCAAAAATAGTTTTTACATATACTCTTTTTTTTTTAATGTATGAGAATTAAATCCGATATAAAAATTTTATAAAACTCATACATATTCTTTCTCAATCAAATAAATTAAATTCCTTAAATAAAATCCTTTATATATTATGATCCAAGTACACACAATCTCAACAGATCATCCTCCTATGAAAAATAGTATAACACAAACAAGTTTCCATGAGCTAAATTCATTCTTGCTGGTTCAATTAATTAATTTACAAAGGACCCCACCACGCTAATATACTATTACCATTAATCCCACTGTACACGCACCCACTTAAACCCAACCAACCAGTAATCACAATTAATTCCAATTAATCCGTTCAAATTTTCGTTCGTTATTCTTCTACCTTTCTATGTCAAGAGGCAAAAAGTTTTTGCCAACACGAATAAAACTCGTGGGGTTGCCAAGTATGCTTCTCTTTTGCGACTCAACATCGTCACTAATTTCCTCGTCCCTCAACGCAACATAGTCAACTTTTTCACCGTAAAACTTAACCAAACCCAAATAACAAGCAACACCAAAAACGGTGACACCAATGATGAACCAGCTGAAGAGAATGTTAACCAGCGATATGGCGCGGTGGAGAGAATCATGGTCGGAGCATCTAACAACTTGGTGGCCTTCTTCTTCGTTGATGAAGCAGCCTTTAGGGATAAGCCCCGGCGTCCAAAGCATGTACCCCATAAGCACAAGCCATAAACCCTGAAAGAAAATGCTTAGAGAACGAACGAAGCTAACTAAGAAGCTTTTGGGGAAGGGGATTCCCAAGAGGGTAGTTGAGAGGGAGATTAAGATAAGGAGCTGAAGTAGCAAGTGGTACTGTCCTTCGGGGCCGTGGTGGTCGGCCGAGTGGAGGTGGAAGAGGAGGAGTTGCTGGGCGAAGGCGATGGAGCCGAGGAGTTGTGTTAGGGCACGTTTGGCGGGGGAGGGGAGGCGGTCGAGGACGAGGGCGAAGGCGGCGTAGAGGAGGAAGGCGAGGGAGATGGAAGAGTGTTCGAAGTTGTGGAGGTGGTTGGAGGGGATGGTGAGGTCAGGGTCCAAGGGCTGGTGGCGGTTGGGGCCGATGAAGAGTTCCATGGAGATGGAGGCTGCTGAGCCTAACATGATGAGGAGGAGCTCCAGGTACTTGTGTTTGGAGGTTGGGAACCATGGTGGTGATGTGTAGGAGGTTGGGTTTAGGGCATGGAGCTTTATGTGGTTGAAGAGGTGCCATAGCCCTATTAGCATGAAACCCATGCCTGGAGCTACGTGTCCTACTAGAGTGCCCATAATTGATTTGGAGGGAATAATTGTGTGTGAATGAGTTAATTGATGTTTGGTGATGTTGGCATTGAGAGAGGGAAGGGTGGGGGAAATTTATATTACTTGGGCTTTTAGTTTTAGGTCTAGAGGGTTCTATGGAAGAAGTGAATTTTGAAGGATTTGAAGTCCAAGATGGGTGCCTTGGGGAATAAGGGTGTTTAATTTGTTTCATATTATGACCATTTGAATATGAATCATGAGATGACGAGTGGGATGAGGTAGAGCTGACTTTCTAGATGACTAAATAACAAAACGGCAGGAGGAGTAGGAAGACTACTACTACGCTTGGCAGCTCTTGTGTTGTGCTTATCCATTTAATATTCATTAAAAAAGTTATCTGTGCATATAATATAAATGAAGGGATCAAAAAGCAAAAAGTAGTACACAAAAATAAAAATTAAGTAAAAGTAGTAAATTGCATAAACGTGTTAAATGTTGTATTTATTAAGTAAAATAATTTATATACTACCTCTTTTTCATGATTATTAATATTTAAAGTTAATACATATAGATTAAAAAATTATGCACAGCTTTATTACCCAAACCATGTTTATTTGATATGGGTGATTCATTTTACTCAACTTTTTTCTATATCACCTTTACGCCCATTAAAAATTTAATGACCAACTCAAATAAACCTAAATAACACTAAATGTTAGTGCATAATAACCACTAGGAGTGGTGGGGTTAATTTGAACAATAAGCATCAGTTCATAAGTTTTAATTTCAGTGATTTATACACACACAAAAAGACTGATAAAATGTTTGGTTTGAAAATAAAAAATCATAATAAACACAAAATTATGATAAAATTATCACAAAAGCAACTATTTATTATTTAAAAAATTATGACAAGTTCAACACACCTTGTTACCAAACACATGCACTTGCACTTGCACATTTGCACGTTTGCACGTCCTCATCTCATCTCTACACCTTGAATGACTAAGGTAATAGCTTTTTGGAACACATATATAGCCATCTCATCAATCCAATTTTCTTTAATTTGAGACCTTGATGAGGACCTTGTATCCTAGTCTCTTGAATCAAAGACGGAGGCGGCGATTATTGTGTTTGAATCTCTAGAAAAGGATATTGAGAGGTGATTGATGATTGTGCTGTGGTGGTTATTGTTTAAAAGTCAACTATTTTATCAAGCTAACCTTTTTAAGTGCTATTTCATATCTTTCCTCTTATTCATCCATCTCGCTTTCATCTATGTATTAAGGTTATCACACACTAACATTTGCATAAGTGTATGTTAACCGTTTAACAAGTGTATTAAAATCTCTAAGTAGTAAAGACTCGAAAGTTTGAGTGTCAATTTTCACATGAACTTTGTTATATACTTGTGTTGGATAATTTTTAATTTATAAAAATAGAAGATGAGCTGAGGTATAAAAGATGAGTGTAAAAGAACAAGATATAAAATAATAACTTTTAATAGAAGACAAATGAAATAATAGGGAATTCAATGAGATAAGAATGTTAGGACCTAACATGTCTTATTTGTCTAAGATATATTATTTTATATTTTTTTCTATCAATTAGGTGAATTTTCCCTTCCTACATCTATTAGGATACTTGCCCCTGATGTCTCATGATGACAAACATATTTTACCTATCTATCTTTCAAATGTCTTTGCAAAGACTCAATAGAAAAAATGCATGAAGTCCTAATTCTAGATGCTTGCTTTGATGCATGAACATAATGCAATCACTCTATGTCTAGCAATAATTATATTAAGATATCTCTTCTTTTTAGTTCTATTAGAAATTACCCTCTATCGAACGACTAATCCCTAAAATTGATGCATGTGAGACCTTCCTTGTATTTCTATTAAGGATTACCCTCTATCGAGCATCTAACCCCTAAAGATGATGCAAAGATGAATGATACATGAAATTAAAGTAAGAAAGGATAATAGGAAATAAAATACTTGTTTGCATTAATAGATATGAAGAATACAATACATCTTTTGGCTTTTTAGGCTTGTCAGACCCTAACTAATGGTTTAGTTTCTCATGGTCATAAAGGGTCTTACACTGGAAAAGGGTTATAGAAACTGATGGAGGATAAGGGATGGAAAAAGGGAATAAAAAATAATGGAAGAGAAGAAAGAATTTTCTAAGGAAAAGTTCTCAAGCTTTATGAGTATATTAGAGTGCTCTGAGACTCAGTGTGTCTTTTTTCCTTGGTTTGACTCCTTTTTTATAGTTGCTGGAGTAGACTTGGGTCTGCGTACTCGCGCTAAGCCTGCACTGCTCTCTTAGCGCATAATTCCTGTATTTGCGTTAAGTCTGCGTTGCTCGCTTAGCGCGGGTGCTTGTATTTGCGCTTAGCGCACTTCTTCTTGCTTAGCGCTAGTGCGTGTTTTCGCTCTAAGCGCGCGTTGAGCGCTGAACGTGTCTTGGGTTGAGTCTGATGCCAAAATCTTCCTTCTTCATATTTTTTATATTTTCGACATCTTTTTTGCTTTTAATATTTTCTTTTCATATCTGCAAGCCATAAATAGAAAAAACATCAATTTTTAACCATTAAACATAAATAACTGCTAAATAAATATTTTTAAGGTTAATTTCATTATAAAAAATAACTCATATTTAACAGTTATGAGTGTACAGAACTTGTAATTCCAACCTACTTACTTAGAGAGGATGCTAGCTAACTCATCTATATCTCCAAATTTGCATCAAGGTTATGATGAGTACTCCACTAACTCTAGGATGGTGTAATATTAATATATATTGCATAAATTAAATAAAAATAACAACATTAAAAATGCTTGAAATTTTGCATGTTACGATCAAACTAACTCAAATAATAATGATACAGTACTTTTCAACTATCGTCATTGATTTTGCTTGCTCTATAAATATCGATAACTGTGAAATTTGAATTTAATTGATAGTTAATTTTGATTATGTCATGATTAAAATTTCTTTACTTTACTATTGTTTTTAAGGAAATAATGAGGATTTTAATATCATTTTAATTTTTGTTTAGTAGGATTTAAAGGAAGAAAATTACATGTGCTTTTGAGGGAAAATTGATGCAAAAACGTGAAGAAAAAACCTTCAAGAAAAAGTTGAAGATTGGGGTAACTCACTTAGCACACAAGACAGACCCAACACATCAACTCGCTTAGCGGCCAGCACAAGCTTAGCGCGAATCCCGTGCTAAGTGCGTGATCATTGTCATACCCACTAAGCCTAGAAGGGCGCACTTAGCGCGAGGTCGCGTGAATTTCAAACTACCTTAAGCCTATAATAAAAGGAGTAGGAAGCAAAGGAGAGAGACACACCGAGACTCAAAGCTCTCTAATAGCCTAAGTATCTCAAATAGGAAAAACCCACTTTCTATATCCATTATCCCCTTCTCCTCCTCTATCCATCCCTCTTCTTCTTCTATTCCCATCAACTTCTAAAGTGTAAAGTCTCTCATGATTATGAGAGTCTAAACCCCCATTGTTGGGAGTCAAGCGATCAAACTCTTGTAATGTAATTCTTTCATACTATCTATTTAATGCAAGTCTGATTTTTACTATTATTTTTTATACTTTATTGTTGCTGATTGTGGTCTGATTACCCATACTTATGCATTGTTTAGGAAGTAATGCATTAGAAAATGGTTATTTTCTAAAGAAGTGAGAAGGAACATCTAAATGAAATCATGTATAGAAATAGAGTGATGTTTGTTTAGCCTATTTCATGCATCGTTTTTTAAATATATATATATATATATATATATATATATATATATAATTAATTAATAAAGGTCAATCACTTGAATATATTTAATAATGATTTTATATGTCTAATCTACCAGAAATATCCTTGATTCACTGAGAAAATAAGGATTTTTCTGTTTTGACCGGACATTAATCTACGTGGCTGAAGCTGACTAACTTTTGTTTTTCTTCTTGTCTTTGTGAATAGTCCATTATCAAAGACGTAATATAAGATTACCGAATCGCTTTGCTGAGTGTTTTAATTTTTAAAGAAAAATTGCATGATTGGATTTGACTTCATTCTTGGCCGCCTCATACTAATTACGTCAATTGAGTTTTACCCATTTAATTTACTTTTTTAATTAGCTAATTTTATTTCAGTACTACTGAGATATGACTAAATACTATTTTGCGACTACAACTATTTATTATTCAATTGTACTTAAATTAATGTTGTTTATCAATTCATGTTTCTTTATATGATAAATAATTTGACTTTTTTTAATAAGATAGCGAGTCACATAAATAAATTAAAAACTTATATTCATAAGGCTAAACTATATTTTTAGTTATTTATGTTTTAGATTATATTCAAGTTGTTCTCTTATTTTTTTAAAAAAATTTAAGTAGTATTTTATTTATTTTTAAATAAGTTGAAATAATTCTTCTAAAATAATGATCGTATATTAACAGCACCTACAAAAGATTAAACTTGTAAGGTGCACATTTTTGTGTTAGAGTTGTACTCTCACTAGTAATCTAATTTAAATTGAGTTTGATAAAATGATAAAAAAAACTAAGACTTATTCTTATATTTACAAAACTTGAAGAAGTGAAGACCCTTTAATTTACATTGCCTGGATTGGTCGAATGGTATGGTATCAAATAATCTGAACTTCCAAATCAAATGTTAATTTCAATTTTGTTGATCGGGATGACACAAAAGCATACAGAAATCGGTCCAAATTGGTCATTATCTAATTGGACAGTAATGTGACTGTTGAGACTTGAGAGAAGAGTAATTTCAGATAGCAAGTTTCTGAATGCTGAGTGCTTCTGGATAAAGATTACATTTCAATGTTTAACGTAGACATTTGACAATACTCATTTACTTGTCTGTGACAAAAAAAAAAATAGAAAAAGTCTAGGGGAATATGATTGGTAAGTGGTAACCTATTTAACAACTAATGTGGAAAGGACAATTTACAAGGAAGGTTGTGATACGAGCAAGCTTATAATCCCAGAAAATAGAGGAAGCACCAGCAGCAAAGGTGCAAAGAGAAGAAGAGACCAAGAGAAGAGTGGTGAAGCCAGCATACCTTGATGATGACGTCTAAGAGGCAGAATTGGAAGACCGGATTAATAGAATCAGCACCAAATCCTGCTTGGGGTGTTTACTCCCTCATAGACATACATGCATAACAAGATCTGTTATTAGAATATTCCTTTTGGATAAGAATTGATACAAATCTGTTATGTGAATTCCTCTATATATAGCCATGTAAATAAACAAGCAGGATATGAGAAATAGAATTTCCTCCTTACCATGAGCTTGTCTTCTTCTTATCTTCTTCTTCTGGAGGTGCTGGACCCTCGAAAGCAGCAACCACAAACCCAGCACCTAACAGGTTGCTAGAATGTAAAAATGTTAGCATATATTCAAGGTCTTAAATAATTTTCTATCTAATTGCAACAAATATTTTGCAAAAATAAATGGTTATAGCTTAACGATATATCACGTAGAGCTTGTTGCTGGTGATTGCAACTTTTATGGGCCGGCATGGCATGTTTATCCTTCTGCTCAAAGCTACTATGGAGGCAATAATAAAATGGTGTTGTGACCCATAATTTGTTGAATAAACATAGTTTTATTGAACTCAGTCTATTGCAGACTCAGTTGAATACTACTCAGAATATTTATTTTTATTTTGGCTTAACAGCATTCTTCGATTATTTCATTTGAATTATATGTAATTTTATTTTTTAATTTAGTTTATTAATTATTTTTTTTTAAAATAGTAAATTTGATTTTACTAATTTTTTGTTTCAAATTCTCATTTTATTGATTTTTTTTTACAAAGGGAAATAATTAACTTATATTAAGCATTTTTCTACTCAAAACCAACCAACCAAAATATCAAATATCACCCAAATTAATATATATCTATCTTTTTTTTCTCTTCAAATCCTAATCATTCGTCCTGCAAAATCTTTTAAATTTATCAAATTTTCACTAAATTTCTTACTTCTAAATTTTCAAATTTATTTTATATCCTAAATTAACAGAAACTCCTGATTTTTTTTTACCGCAACTCCTGAATATTTAAATACTACATACTATTTTAAGAATTCTATGCACAAAAAAATTGGCAATGAAACAAAATTTATTTAATTTTAAAAATGAAGAAACGTAATTAACCTTTAAAAAAACTAAATTACATACGATCCACATAAAAAAAATCTACAATTGAGAATTTTATTTTTCACCTTATAAAAAACTTTTTCAAGAGCCAATTTTTTTGTCATCAAATAGCAAGTGCGAGAGCTATTTTAATTTCTCTAGGCTAATGTATTGTAATAGAAAGCAAAAACACTTTAAAATGATTTTGTGTGATCTAGTAGGAAAAAACAAACCTTTACAACCATTACAACAAGAACTCCTTGTTCTCGACATGACTTCCGTTCCTAGTAAAATGTTTCATCCATTGAATATGGTCTGTCCTTTAGGCCAAATATTTGAAAAATAATCTAAACAATTTTATTCAATTCTTGTTCTATTTTTTTTCTCTCGTCATTAACAAGAAGGCTAGAAACATACCATTAAGCAATTTGTTTTGTGGATGTAGTAGAATTTGGGTAATTATTTAAGACTACCCAATAGCCAAACTTCACCATGTAACATACCATTGTTGTTTAATTTAGACACTAATGCATTTTTATTCATATATTGAGGATCTAGTTCGCCATTTCTCCAAGGGAAAAAGTTTCATTTTTTGTTTGATTATTCTAGCCGAGACATTTCTTTTCTATTGTCTACCAATAATTTTGAACTTGTTGTTAACTAAATGATCAGTAAAACTTAAGAGTGGGTGACTTGAATTTCAAAAACATTTTGTAAAAACAATTTTCCCAAATCGTGAAGGATAGATTCCAAAAAGGCGAATATAAAAACTTCAATTATCATAGCAAACCCATAATTAAGCAACCGAAGTAAAACAATAAATATAGTACTTAAGGATTTATAGTAGTTCAAAGAAATCCACCTTGAAAAACCATCTTGGAATAGACCCATTAAACATTTTAATTATATCCACTAAGGATTATACATCCTTCAAATCTAAGAGAATCTTAATTTTAAGTTCAATTTTATGATAAGTGAGACTTAAAAGAAATTTTAAATAGAATTTTTTACTTTAAATATGTTAGATTCTTTTACTAACATATGACTTTTTTTGTCAACATATAAGATCCCTTTTCTTTATAAATATTAATAATAAATATTATTTTTTGTTGGTAGACCTTGTTATTTTATTTTTGGGTCGATTTTGCTTAACTCTTAGTACCTTTGAAACCTTCTTACTAAAACAACCAAGGGAAACCACCCACGTGGAGTACCCACTTATCTTGTCATATTTTGATAGATTTTCCATTTCCAATTTGCCAAACCAAGCATATCCTTCTTCAAGTACCCATTTCACCTCCATTATGCTCTTCCAAATGTAGTTTTGGTTATGGCCTTTTGTTGCCTACAGTGGATGGACCTGTGGAAAAATATTTAGCTTCAAGGCACTTAGCAAGCAACAAGTCTTCAATCTTCCTTATCCAGTAGGCACCACCATTGCTTTGTAAGTAAGGCTAAATAAAACAATCTTATCGTTTTGAAATCAATCTCACCCTTATTTTAGGTTTTCCTAAATTTTTTTCCAACACATTCGGTCTAATTTCCTTCCCTATAGAGTCGGATAAATAGAAGCAACTCATTATATACGTAGATATATTATTATTCATTCACAAACGATCGTATATAATAACAACTTTTATATTAGGCAAAATATGATTTTAATCCCTTGTCTAAATTTTTTGTTTTAGTTTGCCCTCCAAGTTTTAAAAAATTATATTTAATCTCTTAAAATATATTTTTTAGTATACATATCTATTTTCCGGGTACTCAGTCCCAGTTTTCAAGTATGGTCTTCCATTTTAATATAATGGTAAACATTCATATTGAAAGATTAATATTAATATATAATGAATAAAATTAATTTTCAAGATCTGGAAAATCAAGTGATTAGGAGGAATTTAATTTAATAATTAGGCTATTTGGTAACTGAATGAGACGATTTGAAGTCCGCAAGCATCAAAATAGTAGCCCCAAAACGAACGAGAGTGCAGTAGCAGTTCTGAACAAATCGAAACAAAAATACAAACACCTAAACGATGTAATAGCGAAACCGAGCAAGCAAGATCCAGAAACGATAAAGAGAGAATCGAACCCTGCACTTCATGGCGGTGATGACGAGGAAGCGCCGGCGCATGATGGAGGAAGCCGCGGCGGCGGTGACCGCAATCCTGCCGGAGGATCTGATGATCGAGATCCTTGCCAGGGTTAGGGTTAGCAACCCCTTGCAATTGAGGTGCGTGTGCAAGCGGTGGAAATCCCTAGTACTGGATCCCCAATTCGTGAAGAAGCATTTGCACACATCGTTCTCGGACATCACGGATCTCGCGTCCAAAGCCATGGAGGACATGAACGCGTTTCAATTGCAGCTCAATTACGCCCCTGCCTTGGCAGAACCAGAAGAAGAAGAAGAAGAAGAAGAAGAAGAAGAAGAAGAAAATGAAGAAGAAGAAGAAGAAGAAGAAGGAGAGGAAGAGGAAGAGGAAGAAGCGCGTTCGATGGTGAACGAGTTGGCTCAGTTGGATAACATGTTGGTGGTGATTCGATCCCTGAAAGGAACCTTGGAAACGATTAAGGTTGACGTTCAAGCGATCAAGGAGAGAGTGAAGTGTCTCCAGAGTTTTCTGCAGATTTATCTCAAGACAGCAACAGCTTCTTCCTCCTCCTCACACTCCATGTGATTGATTATTCTCCTTTTTTTTTTAATTTTGCAACTGTTTATTTATAAATAATTTCACACGGTTGCTTCTTCTTTTTTTTTTTTTTTAAAAAAAAACGATTTGAAATCACGATGGTGAAGTAACGTTGGAGTAGAGTAAATTATTTGGGGGGTTTTGATATCATTGTTGGTGTTCAGAGATGAGAGATGGGTCATGTGAAATTAACTTCTTTTTAAATTTATTTTATGTGCTTAGTTAGTTGTATCATGAATGTGAACAACAGAACAAGTTTGCTTGAAAACCGATGTCATTGTCTTCTTCTTGCTGGAACAACAAAGCTATTCTTGCTTAGTTTAATGTTGAATGAATTGTAAATTAGTATTTTGTTTCTGCCTTCATTCTGAAGAGAGTGTGGGGTCTATATGTTACAAATGTGGAATTTTTCTATTATTTTTACACATTATTTAATTATTTGAAAGGCTGATGCGATAAATCATGTCTGAGAATTTCTCATTGTTGCTTTCTGCATGCTGAGTTTAACTCTTCCATGTTAAATATCAAAAAATTTCTTTAGCCTTTGTTTATTTCTTTTATGTTATGGCCTTTTATTTTTTATGTTTTCATGAATTCATCTTCGTGTACATATTCGACTTATACTTGCTCTACACTGTATTTTGATTTTACCCTTGGGAAAGGTTCATCAGCTCATACTTTTGTCTCCGTCTATCAAAACAAGGGGAGATGCTTCGAAAAGAAAAAGCACACAACGTACAAAAAGTTCACGCACCTTAACCAACTGATGGTTACTTAATCTTAATCATCCATTAAGTTTTTATTAGGGAGTTTTTTTTTATGATTTATCCATAAATTGCATCACGTGCAAAGATTTGTAAAATATTTAACAATGTATTAGCTTAATGTAAAGTGATAAATGTTTAAAGTAAGGAAATACTCTTGTTTCTTAATATAAGACCCATCTAAAAGGAATTGATGACCCTTTTTAATAGACATTTTACAATTATTATGGAATATTTTTTTTATCATTTGCCCACCTATTACACAATTTTATTCCTATTCCTGTTTCAATAACTTGAAAAAACATAGAAAGAGAAAAGAAAGAAATATAAAATAAAATAAGTAATGTAATAGAGATAAAAAAATAATAATTGTAAAACATATAATAAAAAAAGTTATAAGAATGAAATAACTTGTACTGACACACCATAAAACAGAGGACATTCATCGAATTGGGGATGGATATACCAAGTTACTAACATTAGATGAACGTTATAGATACAAAATTTTCCATTCTAATACGTGGTACTTTTAACAAAACTGTTAATTCAACATGCTGCACAACTTTATAAACATGAAAATTAACTAATGTACAACTCATCCTAAAAGGCAAAGGTGCCCTCAGAATAGTGAAAATGTTTATATTTCAGTGTCTATGATGAGCTCAGCTGCAGCATCCATTGTACCTACTCCACCAACACCCAACAAAGCAAGAGCAAGCTCCTCTTCGTTCAACTGCCTCAACCCATTGCTCAGTCTCTTCAACACGTGCACATCAACTTCCAGCACCCAGTTAGGTGTGCAACCTACCA
This sequence comes from Glycine max, assembly GCF_000004515.6. NCBI lineage: Eukaryota > Viridiplantae > Streptophyta > Magnoliopsida > Fabales > Fabaceae > Glycine > Glycine max. The sequence goes on from NC_038249.2 coordinate 31,773,180, forward strand.
TCAAGCTCACAAAACCTGACACATAGGCACGCCAAGTAGCTGAATCACATCCTAGTGATATCTTACCATCAAGTGCACTTGCCAGAAACTCCATGTGGGTACCTAAAACCTTCGGACGTCGCTTTGAAGCTGATGATGATGAATCAACCCCCCAAGCAAAAGCACCACAAAGAACTGCAAAGTAAGCAAGTGCATATCCACCAAGCATTGCAACCATTCCACCAGACTTTTCTTCTTGGTCTAATCTCTGAACAGATATAAACCAGGATGGCAAAGTTTCTTTTATTAATAATTGAACCAGCATCAACCCTCCTGATATCCATACTAAAGAGGCCCCGAGGGCAGCAGCAAGCTTCACCCGAGTCATTGAAGCAGCGAGGGAAACCTGTCCATATTTTATGCCATCTTTGTTTGCTTTCAACTTTTCCAATCGATCCCTTGGCAGGCCACTGCATACAATTTCCCTCACAGAGTGCATCAAGATGGAAACAATTTCTTCCGTCAAGAAAACAACATCTCTGATTGACCCATACGCACGTAAATAGAGAATTCCTGGAGCAACAGGGCAAAGCCCTCCACATAAGTGGTACTTAAATCCATGTCCAAGTAGGGCTCCAACACCACCACTGCTTGAGATAGGAGAGCTATTCATGCCAAGGGTAGCTGTGAAGCAGCTCTTTAGAAGTTGAACTGCTGCATCACTGTTGTGGAGGAAGACAGTTCTAGATGCTGAGAAGATAAGGAAGTCACTCCAACGTTTTGCCTTTAGGGTCCACAAGGAAGCTACAATTGGCATGCAAGGCCATGGACAACCTGCAGCGAGGCTCTCCAATGTTTGGCCAGCCAAATTAAGAAAACGCTCTGATGCCTTATCAACTTTGTAGGTTATGGTAAGGCTTGTGAAGGCAGCCAAGGGCAATGGAAGTGTTGCGGGACAGCTGTCTCCTGTTAAAATGATGACCATTGGTCACAATACTAAATAACAACTTGATAATAATGTTGAAAGAGATAGGAAGATGGAGGAAGACATTTCCTAAATGGAAATCGTTTGAATACTCATTCAAGCTGTGTAAAAGATAAATTTAATACAAAAATTTGTAATGAATCACGAGTTGTAAACGTAATTTTCCCTCCTGAAAATGCATTATAAGTCAGGATTTTAGAAAGTATATAAAATTTAGGGTCATAAAAATGGGAAAACCTGAAGCAAGGCTAGGCACATCTACACCAGTCGCAGCCAAAATTTTCCTGATCTGTCCCTCAACATTCAGTAGATTCGCAGCGGGGCTAGGCCAATCTGTTCCATTCATAAATACAGGTTTCCAAACTCCTCTAGTTACTTCAGCAGAGAAGTAACTTATTATGGTTGCCAGAGATGCAGGAAGAAAATCAGCTAAATCTTTAAGCCCTGATATTAAAGAAAGGCATTTTGGTATCATGATATTGTGGTGTACATCAAGGAACTTCTACATGAACATGAATTTGGTTGCTCTTGCTCTATGTTTAGAGGTAAAATACATCAACAAGAATTTTGAAACTGAATTCTCTTCGGTAATTTAGAGATCAAGAGTTCTACTAGCTATTTGGTGTGTTTCATTGGATTTTATCTGATCAAAACACACATACCTGTTGCCAACTCACGTGGAGACAGTCTTCCATGAGCACAGGCTGTAAGAGCAGCATCAACCACAAAGGGAATGGCTTCAAGAATATCCCAAGCAGGCAACTTTGGACCTATAGAGGCATCTTCATTTGCAGGTCCAGAAGAGCTACTGCTTCCAGATGTAATAGTAGTCTGGCTTCCTCTATTAATCTTTCTGAACATCATGTTAAGAAGCCCCTCAACAATCTGATGAAATGGGGTTCCATGGACAAGACCAGAGAGTGTTGAAGCTATACATGCTTGATGCTGCCGATACCACACTTTTAATTTTGGAAAGGAGTCAACAAATACAGAATTAGGCGATGATAAACTTGCTATTTCTGAGAGTCTCCTCCTGTTGCGATCTTTGTGGATGTTACCAGCTGACATTAAGTGGGAATTACGTACTAATAGTAAGTATTCAGGAGTTAATTGAGAACCAACTGTGGGTACATCTCCAATTCCATATTCAAGTGGAGGCCGGTTAAATCTCCATAGCTTTAAAAGAAGAATAAATGCATTTGAAAACACAGCATGGGCAGATATTTCTTCCCCTGATGTTAGTGTCCATGAGATATTCGGTACACATGACCCAAAAACTTCACAGATTGGCATCAATGAACATGCAAGCTGTGGAACCTGGTTGGAGAATAGGGAAATGCATTAATTCAAATAATAATAATAATAATAATCCAAGCCCGTGTATCTATATAAGACATACACAATAAATTTGTCTACTGAATGTTTCTTAAATAGCTGCCTTTTAACCAAGTTTATAGTAGGAAAATGGGAGCTAAGCATGCTGGGATGTTTAGTTATAGGCCAGATGCAGTTGGAGGAGAAGATTAGGGAGTAACCAATTACAAAGCTCTGGCATGAGACTAAAGTAAAGGGACTAAATATTTGGGTGTGAATGAGGAGAAGACTTGGGGATGAATGGAGAGAGGGAAGGGAGAGAAAAAAAACCTAATGTACCCCAGTGTCAGAGGCTCCTCACTTCGCAAAGGTATAGGGGAGGGTCATTGTACGCAGCCCTTCCCCTTGCCTATGCAAAGAGGCTATTTCCAGATTTGAACCCATGATCAACCGATCACTAAGGAACAATTGTACCGTTGCGCCAAGGGTCAGAGATGGGAATAAAAAAAGGAGACAATTGAAGGAAGCTGAAAAAAATTAAAGTAATTAGTGGAAAGGTTGAGAGTGGTACTAGCCTACTAGGGTTTGTGTATGACAGTCCTCTAGGCCATCTTATCTTCTGCAGAAGTTTTTAACTTTATTATTCTGGTGTGTTTGCAAAGGTTTTCTTCTGTTGTAGTAGCGAAAATAACATTTTAAATTAGGGATTGAATTAAACTTACCAAGCCATGGAGTGAAAATATTTGCACACAATCAACAGATGCAATTCCAACAAAGAGTACATTCAGTATTGGAGCATAATTAATCAAATAGTTGTTTCCTTCAGTGTTTTCTGCAGGAACTGGTGGAGATAACAACCTAAGAATGAAATGTACAGTGTGTTCCTGCATTAAACAGAAATCCAAATTCTATTAGGATGGGAAGGTGGTTAGAAAGAAGGATGTGCTCTGCAGTTTACACAACTGAACAAATGATAGTTTTTATATGCTCTACTGTCTAACTCTTCACTACCTGTATATTCCATCCACAAATTAGGGATGCCCCGCAAAGAATGGCAGCAGCAGATATCTTTTCATCTTCTGATCCCTCAATTGCAATTTCAAAAATCTTCTCCAGTTCTGCTAAGCTTCCATCAAATCCAGGAGCGTAAATTCAGTTGCTTTACCTTTTGGTAAATTTACAAAAAAGAGCATCTGACATACCTGGCTTCAGGAAAGAAAAAGAAAAACTGAAGACCAGGCAATAAAATTTTACGAATTTAAATTCTACCCACTTTTAGTCACCCTTGTTATGTTATAAAATTCAGTTTATGATGAATCATTGTTGCATTTAGTATATGATCTCATGTTTCAGCATTTTAATTTGTCCATACAGTGATGGATGCATTAAAAGTGAGATTGGAAACAAAACCTTCACTTCACCCCGTATGATAGATATCCCCAAAACAAATTCGTAGAGGTTGGCCACATGAAAAAGCTTATAATTTTCAACTGCCAGCATTATTTAGGACTTTGTTTAAAATATAAAAACTTCCAAAAAAATAGTTTGGTAAAGGTCATAGCATTGTGGCTATGCGCCTACAAAGAGGGAGCACAATAAATACTATACTGGAACACCTTTGCCAAAAATTAGAACATTGCAGGTTTTCAAATGTATGCGAACCAATTGACTGAATAAGCCAAAATTAGATCATACCTTGTAGCAGGACTTGAAACCAAAGCATTAACCATCACTGAAGTAAGTGGGGTTCCCTTCATAAATGATGACCAGCCAGGTACTTGAGCTGGCATACACTGAGGTATTTGATTGATACGTCCGTTTACATAACCTGGCCATAGGTATGCGGATGTGTCCAGTAGATTGCGGGCAATACAAGCCTCAACTATCAGATGACGCATGTTTCCAGCTGAAGAAGAATAAATAGTTTAATTAATTTAGTTTTCTACACACACATATACAGAAAATTACAAACAAGAAATTCTTGGTAAAATTATTACAATTTTGGAAGATGTAACTACTCAAATGGTTAATTAGGTCAATATGTGGTTACACATTAACTGCTCTTTGAATTTTGTTATCAGTAGGACGCCAAGAAGTTCCTAAATGTGAAATACTTTTACCAAGAATTTTTATTTTTATCTTTGCAAAAATATTTAGCTTCTGAATGAAGCACCATGTGAAGAATATATGTTCTTTCCAAATTAACCACCAAATATCAAATACAGAATCAACAATTACAGGAAAAGTGAATTGCTAAACCAAAAATTCGATGGATTACAGGAACAGGACAACCCTTAGAGAGCGGGTCATGATTTTACATAATTCTACAATGTAATGATTTTGCTTATTACAATATTTAGCAAAATAAGATCATTTCTACTTTTATACTTTCCAGCTGCTTTATAATCAGTATAATTTTTAAAGTGTAGATTTATGTAAATTAGATAACAGATTACTTTTGCAGCTATCAGAAACATTATCATACACATCTTTGGTTGTTACACTTCATTACAGCATGTGAAATATCAAATATGAGGCATATACTTCTCCAAATTTGGAAGAAAATCACACAGAGAATCAGAAAATGCAAACAACATCCTCAATAATGCACTGCTGAAATTTAGAAAAGTTGTTCTAACTTACAACAGTCAACTGGCATCTCTGTCATGTTGAGACAGTCAAAATATGCACTCCCTATTGTGATGCCAGAAACAAATAGCATTGCTTTTGCAGCAGCTTGATTTGCAGCAGCAAGAACAGGTTGAGGTGGAGTGAGCAAGCTTTGATAATCACCCAATACCTGGAGACTTGAGACTAAATCATCACGACATTTTCCTGCAACCTTTTTCTCTTTCCAGAAACCTGTAGGACCATTGTCTTTTTCATCAACCGGTGTCCTTTCCTCCTCCTCCTCAATAAGATCGCCAACAACAAGAGGTATGATACACAAGAGCATGCATAAGCGAGTTTCAAGATGAGGCATTGGGCCATCAATAGGATCTCTTTCCTATAAACAAATCAACAAGTAAATTGGAGAAGTAAACCACTTATGCAAATTCTTTAATTACAAAGTGTAAGGTAATGGAATACCAGAAGCAATCGATGACAAGATAAATTTAAAACCACAACTTCACAGGAAAACAGATTGAGTTGCAGAGAAAGAGTTATACCCTTTGAACAAGACGAAGAGTTGCCAACCAAAGGCCTAAAAATGTGTCATGCCAAGAGGTGCCATTTATTGCTCGCAGGGTCTTTATCAAACCTACACAAAAAATTTCATGTGACAGGTACCTAAATTAAAGTTGAAAAGACAATATCTACATTTCAGTCAGATTCCAATAACTATTCTCAGTCTTACCGCTAATTGTTTCAATGGCACTTGTTGCACTAACTTGATAGCCATCCATGGAATCCTCTAGCACCAGATCAAGAGGAATCCAGAGAGCAGAATGACTTGCACCATGACATAGTGAGGCAGAAGAAGAAAGATATTCAGAAGACATAACTGTTTGGAACTTTTTCTGTGAATTTGTTTTGCATTCCCGAGACAAGACCATACAAGAATCTGAAGTCAATTGCAGAAGTGCCTCGGGACTTAGAGTTCTTGATTTTCTCAATGCTAATGAATTTGCACCCAGCAGCTGCAGCCTCTGAGTAAAACTAAGCCAATGTGCAGGCCTGATAAAACAGTAGAAAGATGCTGAGCAAATACAACAACAATAACCAAGCCTTATCCCATCAGATGTGATAGGCTGACATATCATTAAAAAACACATGAAATCACTCCCACTATAATTATAGAATACATAATTTCATGAATACTTTGAAATCATTTATTAAACCAAAAAATGAAATGAAATAAAAAAAATAGGAAATGATATGCCAAACCAAATTTATGGGAAATTTTGGAATGAACAGATATATTCTGATTGACATTGTTATTAGTAAAAGTTGACAGCAAATGTGGAGAACAAATAAAAACATAGCAATATACTTACAAATTTTGGCGAGCCAAGTAAAGAAGCCTTGAAGATATTTTATCCTGCAAAAACTGCCCAATCATCTCAACAGCCATAAGTGTATTTGCATTTTGCAATTTCTCATGATGTTCAGTCCTTTGTTCACTATAATTATCATGCCTATCCAGTTCCATGTCATGATATAGTGTAGCCCATCTAGACTTTTTGTCAGGAGTAAATTCCAGTAAACCTTCATCATCCAATGATGCATCAAGCAACTGCCAGACAATTGAAAAAATAAATTCAACCACCAGAATGCCAGGCTCACTTTGTGGCATGCCAAATATGTTGGAAAGATGAAGAACAGCATCTATAGATTTCATGACCCTGTCCAAGTATAAGCATCAGAATTAACAAATGACCAACCAAAGCACACCACTAACACAATAAACTATTAAAATTAACAGTTCATATGTATCTCAACCATTCATTTTTACCATAAAGAAATTAGGGAAGTACAAATGCTGATAATTTTAATCAACATAAACTCAGGATCTAATGTGATAGTGATACAGTGTAGTAGCATATTCAATTACAGAACAGTTTTCAGTAATCAATCCTTAATGTACTAGAGAAAATCATATAAATTGTCAAAGAAAAGAACGTGATAGAGATGTTAAAACCATACGTAACTTGAAAGGTATAAACAAGATGAAGCAAAAATTTATTGAAGCAGAAGTGTTACATTACATCAATTAAAGCTTACTTTTGATAATCTGGCCTGTTTATCTGAGATTTAAGTTCAAAAGCATGTCTTTTGACAAGTTCCAAATATAGCCTATACGCTGCAGGTTGGACATGTCTACATGGAATAACCCTGCCAAAAAGAATAAAGATACATGATACATTAGCACACCAAAACAGCAATACATCAGGGAAGAATACCATGGCAAACCAGATTACAATAGCAATTCATCAGGGAACACAAGCATATAGATTTTGTTCCAAATTGTGAAGAAAAAACATGTCTTTATCAACACCAAACTGTAATAGTGAATAAAAAAATAAAACTATAAAAAATCATGGTCTATTGTTCATGATGTAGTACAATTAAACAACCTAAAGCTCTGGATCAAAATGCTGAGCAGTGAACAGAATCATGAGCAAAAGGTGTAGGTTGCAAAAATGAGGATGTTGCAATTGATTACTGGGCATATCTGGATGGATAAGACTAAGATGTGATTATCAGGGAGAAGGTTGAAGTGGGTTCTAAAAAGAAAAGAAAAAATTATGGAAAACCATTTAAGGTAGTTTGGTCATGAAAGAAGAGGACCTACACAAAAAAATTCAGATAATGCTCCAGTAAAGAGAAAAAAGGGAGACAAAAACCGACAAGATGGCAGACTATTAAGAAGTACTTAGGGTGCATGGAACAACATGAGTCTATGACACAGACAATAGTGTACTGAAACCCATGTAGCAGGAGCGAGGTCTGGTAGTTTTTGTTAAGAGAAATTACACTGCAAAAATCATTAAATAAATAGATGCGAGTTGGTTATGACTCGAAAGTCATAGTATGGAAAAAGTGAAGAAAAAAAAAGTGGCTAGATTTTCCTTGTATGCAGAATTAACTTGAAGAAGAAAAACATCACTTTTAAGTAGCGTATAACAAATCAAAAGTCCGTTCATATGACAAAAAATTGTACCATCCATGATTTTCAAGGCGTTAATAGAAACCGGAGGAGATTGATAATTACATCCATTTACAGAATCATAATTATTTCGTAACACCCCAAGTCCGATCCGATATTGCAAGGACAAATGAGTGCTAAATAACTACAAAAACCTCACTCCTCATTCCTCAACACTTATGGACTTGCCATGTTAAAATCTTTGGAAAAAAAACAAAAGGCACTGCAGAGCTCATAAAAGCAAAAAAAAAAAAAAAAAAGTTATGGCGATAGGACCAAACGTGAAAAGAGGTTGGTTTCGCAACGGAATAAAGTAAACAAAACAAGATGAAGAAGAAAGAGGTCCATGAAGAGAAAACATAGAAAAAGTGTAAGAAAAGGAAGAAGCCTTAAGAATTGAAATACGAAGAGAAGAGAGTTGAGAAAGGAAAAAGGGACCTGACAGAAAGGAGAGCGAGGAGAAGCATAGGAGGAACGATCTGAAGCGTCAATGCCTTTTCGAGAAACTTCCATAGAATAGGGACATTGTTATCCCAGCAAATGTAAGAGACCAAAAACTCGGCGAGTTGGAGGGAGGGTAGAGACTCTCCGGCGGAGTTCAAATTGGAATACATCTGAACGGCCCAAAGCAGAGGATCACTCCCCTTCTGCTGCGCCACCTTCGTCATCTCCGCCACACACTCCATCCCCCACAATCCCAACATCCAAAGAAACTTATAATTTCGACTTCAGATTCGTTACCCTTCCTGCAATGTGTATCTATGCATCGGCATAATGTCGTTTAAGTCAAACCAGGGAGGGGTGTTTCGGGAATTTCGGCTTCCGGTATTTAGTTCCTCGGGGATCGTGACAAAAAAGTAAACGCCCACTCACTAAACAACTCAATACCCTTCAGTTTTGCGCCACTGCGTGGTCGCTTTGAGGCCTCCACCTAGGTTGACACACTAACACTACTATATCTTTGGTTATTACTTGTGCTTGTTTCAACTTAATTGATAGTAATTTTTAGTTTGTATTGTAAATATATAGTTGCATTTGATATTTAGAAAAAGAGTTTTAACGCTTATTGTGAATTGTAATCCTACTCAAATAAATTGCCTAATGTTTTGAAGGAATCGCTATAGTGTTTGGTTGTAAGATCTCCATCTAGTTTCCGTCCATGTGAATTAGCTTGGTGCATTGAAGGAGGTATATTTGCAAAGACTTTAGCATCCAAGTTCGTGTATGATAGAGTAATTTTGTATTTCTAACAAGTGTGTTGAATACATGATAAAGATTAAAATAAGTGGTTAAACCAAGATTCTTTTTTAACCGTAAATGTTAATGGTTAACTACTCAATTAATCTTATATCTTTGTTTTTAAATAAGATTAAATATATATTAAAAGAGATCATGTTACTTTTAATAAAAAATAACTCTTTTAAAATGTTATTTTTAGTTCACACCATTTATTTTACAGGGAATAATTAATCTTAATCATTAATTTTTTTTTATAGAAAATAAATGATAAATATAAAGAGTTGATGTCTTTATATATTGATATATTGATGAGAGCATCGAAGGCGGATACATTATTCATATCCACGCTATCTAACTGAAATGATGTTACGTTGTTGAAAAAGGGTTGGATTGTAATTTCATAGATTGGAAAATTTTCATTCTCGGCGTTAGTAGGTTGGTATGGCCAAGGCAATTATGAGTTTGTAGGGAGGGAATAGAGCAGTTTATATGCTATTTTGACAATCATTAACGCGAAGAAAATGGGAATGGGATTACACTGACCAGCCTTTTTGAAACAAAAATAATAAACTTTATTTTATAAATGTGGATTAATAAAAAAGAATAGGTAGAGGACCAATTAAGCTTCTGTTTGTATTATAGTTGTACTTCAAAGTTCAAATTCTATTTCTTTGGCAACAATTAGTTTTTTCTTTGAGATTTTTGTCTTGGAAACTGTTCCAAACTTTGTTTAGAAGATATCCCATCAAAGCTATAAAAACTATAAAAGATTGGCTCATAAGATATTGCTTTTAACTTTTTCTGAAAGAGAAAAAACAAAAACTTGAAAAGTACTACCATTATAAATATTGTCGTATTTTTTACTAAACTAAAGTAAATTTCTCAATATTATAAACTTATAAATTTATAATTGAATTTAAATATGCTGTTTTATTACTTTACTTATATTTTAATTTACTATTTAATATTATGTGTGTTCGCTAAATTTTTTAATTAATGTCTTAAGTTATGGATGCGTGTAAAGATTCTCTTAAAATATAAACCAATATTTTTTAGGGATTCAACATCAGGTAGAATTTTTTAACTACTGCGACGAACTAATGGTTCAGTTGGTTGTAGCTTCCAATTCCTATTATTCCATGTATATTGGTTATACATATTTTGTTTAAGGTTGAAGTTTTCGTTGATGGAGCTTTCCAAACTAAAGTGGTTAGGTTAGGTAGGGATGAAGACATGGTGGCTGTATTATCCCCACCACACAAAATGGGTCCACAACATATTATCAAGTAAGTGGTTGGGTTTGGGTAAAGTAAAGATGAGTGTGAAAGTGTTGCCTCTTTTATTCCCCACTCTTCAATTAAGATAAGAAAGGAGGGCAAACTCCACAATCATTCATAAGTAGAAAATGTGGCCTCTCATTTGAATGGGACATGTTGGTAGGTGAGAACTAGTGCCTTGATCAGTTAGCAGCTTCATTGGCCCTTATGGGGAAAGGGGTATTGGCACCACCATGCCATGTGGCTCGACAACTATCCAAACAAACAAGCTAAAGCTGATTGAGAGCAGAGAAGAAAAAGTTGTGTTTTTAACTATAACTAAAAGTTGAGGAGAAAGTAGTTTTGTCTTGTTCCATAATTAGGAAATTTAATGAATTTAAGAGAAACTTACAAATGGGATTGGAATTAAAAGATTTTCGCCAGTTTTTTGTTATAGTGAGATTTTTTTATGAACATTGCATAATTATTTTTAAATATAAAATATCATACAAATTATTTAAAATGTTCTTATTATTAGGTTGATCCTACATGGCTACATTTACCTGTCCTCATACTAGATTTTGGCCCATTTACCTGTCCTCGTTCTTAATGCAGTAATGTTAAGCATCTAGAGTTTAGGTTTAATTTTTGTTCACTTTCATATTCTTTTTTCATTTTATAAGATAATTTTTCCTTTTCATCTTGAGATGGATACAATCGTGTAAGGTATAAGGTCTAATGCGTTCACACATTAGAAACGATCTATTTAATAATAAAAAATTATGTTCAATTCCCTAAGTGTGTAAAAAAAAATTAAGTCAATGACACTAACATATTGAGTGAAATTAATTTTTAATCTAATAAGTTGAGATACACTCGTAAGACAAAAAAATCAATTTCTCATAAATCCTCAAAGTTTATAAACATTTAAAATAATTTTTTTTTGAGAAAACAGTTAAAATAATAATAATAATATGAAGTTATCAACAAATTTAAGTCTCCTTTATAAAATTTAAAATTATAAAAAAATAGTATTTTTTTTAAACAACCAAAAAGAGATTTTTATATAACCATTACTTGGTATCAGTGATACCTAAGTCTTATTACAACAATATGTTATCAATATATAATTTTAACTTCATATATTTTTCCTCATCAGACTACAATATAATTCATTCTTAAAAGATAGATCACGTGTATCCAATAACTATCTCAACAAACTCAAACCCTCCAACTACTTAGTGTTAACCTGAAATTACATACAAGTTATACAACATATATGATGCTGATCTTGCAAGTTGTAGCAATTACCAAGCCAACATCAAGAAGTCAAAGTTTAGATACAATAACTAAGATTCACGTACCAATCATAAAAAGAGTAGGAAAAGTTCTTTACTTTCGCAAAAAATCATGACCATGCTTTGAACCGTATTAATTCCACTATTGCATCAAAATCCATTTATTCCCCTTCAAAGACAATTTTATTTCTATGACACCAAATGGACCAAGCCACTGCACACCAAACAACTCTCCACACAATAGTTTTATTCCTTTTGAACCAAAAACAGTTATATGCATAAAGAAATGTTCTTTTGGGATTCCTATGTTGAGTTATCTGAACCCCAATCCATTTATAACAGTTTTGCCAAATTTGATATGAAAATGGACATGTGAATATTAAATGGTTGTTATCCTCCTCTTCCCCTGAGCAAAATGGACAAAGTTGGTGTTGTTCTTCCAACAAGATGTTCCTACATTGCAGATTTTTCCTAATAGGTAATCTGTCCTTTGACAGTTTCCACACAAAGATAGCAACATTGTGGGGGATGACAAGCTTCCAAAATGACCTGTTGAAAAGGGGATCAACAGGATTTGTATTTCCAATTAGAAACAAGTATGTGTCTTTAACTGAGTAACACCCACTTAAGGCCAATTTCCACACCAATGAATCTTGCCCATCCGCCACCAAACTCGCCCCTTCCAATTCGTTCATGAAACTAGTGAATATGGGTAATTCCCATTGGAACCATTGTCCCCTCCAATGAAAATTTCACTCCCAACTACCATCAACCCATGACCTCATCACCTTTATCACCTCATCCTTTTGGTTCAAGTTCATAAACACCCTCCCATACCTATCCTCAAGCTTGTAATTTTTCCATCCATGGTTGCTTCCAAAATTGGATTTACCTTCCATCACCCACCCTCCAACATAAATTTTTGTCGGACCATTGGTCATGTGTCTCTTCCTCGCACGCCCCTACAAAGAATCCTTCCTAGATATCCTCTTAACAAGCAACGAATTACCTTAGCTATATTTAGAACATAACACTTGTTGCCAAAGGCAATTATGACCACTATATACCCTCCATCTTCATTTCCCTAAAAGAGCAACTTTAAATAACCTAATACTTTTTACACCCAAACCTTCTTTATCCTTTGGCAAACAAAATCTTCCTAACCTACCCAAGCTATTTTCCTCCTTCCTTCCTCCCCTCTCCACAAAAACTCACATTGTAAATGAACAAGTTCATTTACAACACAAGTTGGAATCTTGAAAAACAAAAGAAAAAATAAAGGTAAGGAAGAAAGTATGGAATTTATTAAAGTCACCCTTCCACCAATGGATAGTGATCTTTGCTTCCACCTTGACAAATTGCTTTCGAACTTTTGAACAATAAGCTCCCACGTAGAGGCTTTCCTATGATTCGCACCAATCAGAATGCCTAAATAGATTAAATATGTCTTCATGATTTCACAATTAAGTACTTCGGCATGATCATAAATGAAAGGTGTCTCTAATGGAAGCTTCATCCACCCCAATCCCCGTCACCTTACTTTTAAAGAAGTTTACCTTCAAACTTGAAGCAAGCTCATAGAATTTAGGGATAGCCTTGATGGTCAATACATTTTGCATGAAGTTATTTACGAAAAACAAAGTGACATTCGCAAATTACAAAAGAGAAATTTGAATGTTTTACTCCCCTACCAAGTACCATTGAAAATATTTTGTCTCCTTGCGTGCCTCATCAACTTGTTTAGCCCTTCCGCTACCAACTAAAACAAGAATGATGCAATAAGATCTCCTAGCCGTAGTCGTCTTTGTGCTTTAAACTTATCGGTAGGACTTTCATTGACTAAGATTGAAATTGTTGCCGATTCAATACCCCTTTTATCTATCTCGCCCACTTCTCACTAAATCCTAACCTCCCCAACATATAGTACAGGAAATCCAAAAAATCGAATCATAAGCTTTTTCAAAATAGTTAATTATATTAAAAAATATTTATTACATCTTTTAATGATTTTTTTTTTATGCTTCACGCAAATGAAAGATACAAGTTAGTGTGTTGAGATGAAATCCACCCAATATAAGCTAGTATCAGTAGTATGTTGAGATGAAATGTGCCATCTTGTTTTATTCTTGGGTTGCAACATGTCCATGTGTATGGTTAAACTAGGTTTTCAATACAAAGTTATTGGTGAAGAATCATACGCGTGAATGTAATAAGATAAAAAATTTAATGAAACAGTTCATATCATCCTTAACTGCACCATTATCTCCACGTCAAAGTTGGTATGCTCAGATTTGAAGGAGAAACAATTTTGGATTAGATACAAGAAAGATCATAGAAGATATAAAAAAGGAACATGTACTATAAAGTAGTCTTCATGATTCCTTGTCCCATCTTATTAGGAGGAACATAAAACAAAATGGCTTTATATATATATATATATATACGATTTTTTTTTAACTCTCTATCTGGATCCATTATTAGATGACTTTCAAAGGATGCGGAATGGCTGTGCAAAAAAAAAAAAAAAAAAAAATGCGGAATGAGCCTTGATACCTAAGCCAAGACGGCAAAGGCAAGCAAGTATAATTGAGTGATGTCAAATACAACCCAATTTAATATGTAAGAAAATTCATTGCCCTTCAAATTTCTATGCGTGGAAGCTAGTGGCTTACCTAAAGTGAAAGCTCGTGATGTCTTATCAGTAATCCTTTCAATATATCGGGGAATTTATTTAAACAAAAATAAAAAACAACTTAAAAATAAGTATTTTTTAATAAATAGATAGGATTTACTTATTGAAATAAATAGGAAATTTTTTATTTTAAGTAAAAATATTTTTTTAAAAAAATAAAAACAATTTTGACAAACACATCATAAAATATAAAACTATTTTATTAAAATAAGTATTTTCTTTAAAAAATAATTAAACAAGCTCATCCATTAGTGTGGTCAATATGATCAACAAAAAAAAGGGGAGTGAGAAGAGATGGGTCAGCTGATTTGCTAAGAGGTTGATTGATGATTGGGAAGTGGATGTCTTCGATCGGAACTAATTTACAAGTTTGGGTACGACATTAATTATCGTAGAGACTTGGCAAGGACATTGCTGAAATTGAGTAATGTGTTCTTTCACAATTAAAGATGAGATTCACTATCTTTGACTTAGTGGCATTCTATTAATAATTGAAACTTCAAAGATGTGAAAGAAGAGTTATAAAGTGCAATATAAAACTTGTGATGAGATAAGAAATGTAATTCACATATTTTAAATGTATTTTTAATATACTTAAATAACAAGATTTTATTGAAACTAATAAAATAATATAAGCCGTATTTTATATTTATTAAATTTGACACATAATTTTATAAATTTAAATTAATAACAAATTAGAGTTTTTAAAAAATGTTATTAGTTAGGGCGATAGTCCCTTAGGGGTTAGGACATGGAACTAATGCTTAACTGCTTATGGGTACAACAAAGTAAATCTACAATATTAAAGTATGATGTTTTAAAAACACGCGTATAAAAAATACAAAATATAAACATTTTTATTTAAAAAATTCCTTGGTTTTAATATTTGTAACGAGTGTTGTATTTTTAATATAAACACAATAGTTTATTCTTTAAGAGAATTGTGGAGAGCGAGAGATGTCTAAATTTTGTACTGAAAGCATGCTAATTGTTGAAAAACAATGTTTCTTCAATTTCTTTTAGAAAATCATTAAAAATAATTTTTTTGCAATATAACCTAATCTAAATGCTTAAGTATCATCACCATATTATATTAAAAAGAAAAAAGTATTTTTTTTTTATCAAATTGAAGTTATAAAATTTTTATTTAATAAACTTTCTTTTCCATTAACTTAGTGGTGGAGCGAGTACTCATGTCATCCGATTCAATAATCAATATATTTTTTTATAATGAAATCTTCTTATTTGCTTATAAAAAAACTACACAAAGTCATAAAAACAAACCCAATTGATAAATGATTTCAACCTGCAGTCTCGAGGTTAAACTTAAAACAACTTAAACAAGTATATCTTAATTCCTTTTTTTTAATGTTGCTAGGATCTTTTATTTTAGATTTCCATTTCTTAAACATGCTAAGTAGAATTTAATTTTTACTTAGGTGTATGACGAATCATTAAAAAAAATAAAAGGTTACTTTAATTATTTATAGACTTAAAAAAAGCTTTTGAAGCATGGAAAAGAAAAGAAGAAGAAAAATTCACGACATATAAATGTCGTAAACTTCTGTTTAAAACCTGATTCGAGGAATGGAGGGACCCCTTTATAAAATATTTGATTGAGTTATATAAGTAGACAACGAATAGTTGAGTTGATTAGTTAATTTTTAACATGTTGGTTTGACTTGATTTTTAAAATTGATTTTACGCATTACTAGATGTGAAAAATGTTGTCCATATTGAGTTGAAAACTTGAAATTAGGAAAGTCTACAAGTTTACTGAACTCAGCTAGCTTATAATTTATGAAACAATAAACAATAGCAAATTAGCAATAGGTGGTCCAAAGGAGTGAAATCTTTTCCACCGTTATAGGCTACCAACTATGTAATACCCTAGACCCTAGCTAAGTTATAGTTAGACCCGAAAAAATCAATTCTTACAATTCACAATGAGGGCAAGGCTTTGCACGTGCTTATATTTTTTATCTTTTCATATGCAAATATAATTATAATAAAATATATTATTATTTGCATAAGATCTACTATGAACTTTTATAGCATGATGACAAGGAATACAAGAGGATCATACTCTATTTTTGAATCAGACAGATAGACGCGTAAGCTTCAGTTCATGTTTATCTTTCGGCCGAGAGAAAGGAAGGGAAGCGTGATGGAAAAACTATATATATTCATGAAAGGAGAACTTTAATTTTAATGATTAGAATAACTTGGCCATTATGGCAAGTCGTTTAAAAAATGCATAGCACTAACTTAAGTTTTAAATATATAAGATCTGATTAATTAAAGATACCATGCTAGGGATGGCCAAGAATAATAATAAACAAAATTTTGATGCCCCATTTGATATATCTATAATACTTGAAGCAGTAATAACGTAATCGTGACTAGAAGTCTTCATCAAGCTTGAATACAAAGTTTTTCCCATCTTGAAGGCTTTAACATCACACTAACATATGAAATATCTCCTTACAGATGCATTAGCTTAGCTAAAATATGCTACAAAATATGAAAATAAGAGAGTTAGAAGCCGCAGGTTTCACCCGACCCCACTTACCTGATGCAAAATGAGTATTATATTATACAAATCATTCAACTCTACTACTCTTTAATCAGACAGCGTAACATGGTTGCATTCAGTAAAGGAAGTTTTTCTGAAAATCTAAGAAAATTTTCTACCGATGAAATTTATAAAGTTTTCCAGATTGAATGCACCCTTAATTTTCCATACATTAATGTCATTTTCCGCATTGGTATGTATGATATTGTTCTTAAAAGGGAACCACCACACATTTATCCTAGCCCTATTAATATTGTCACAATCACAATGCAAGCTTGTGTAGTGATTATGACATTGTTCTTAATAGAAGTAGGAGCAATAGAAACTTCTTAAAAGGGCATGCATCACCACCTCAAACATTATCCGTACTATGCAAGCTTGTATAAAAGAATATATATTTATATATCAACAGAAGTAGGAGTATATAACAGGAAAGAATGATAATTTAAAAGAGTAATGTTATGAATTATGATTTAATTACCATTATGACATTTGATTCGTTGCAGTCAAGAACTTGTTGTATAACAGGATAAAACGAAAGTAACAGCTATTTGCTCACCTTTTTTTTTTCCGGGTCAACAGTACAGTAGGAGGCCCAAAAGCAAAAGCAAAGACCCCGTGGCCCAGTAATAAACACAAATGGCAATTACTTTCTGCGGGTCCATAATTATTTCATGCACCTTTTTAAACTTCTGCCCTGAATTAATCATTTAGAAAATGTAAAGACTAAATTGTCAACATGATTCATTTATTAAATAGATTATTTATCTTTTTTTCTTTCGTGTAATTTTAACTTACTCTGATTATTGATTATTTGAACTCTCATATATAAACAACTAAATCAATATGATTCCAAAATCAATTTCTATCATACAAACAAAATCCACTCTCAAAATTTGGTATATATTTAAAACTTAATTATAAATTTAATTTTCTATTTTTTTTAGTTCACGAATTTGAATTTTTTATAATCTTATTATTTTAGTCTTTAATCCGAGATTTTTGGCTCAAACTTTGCAAATTGTGTAGAAACCAGACCTGCATCTGGCAATCCCGGCAACAGTGTAACGCCTTTCCCCACCACATTACCGATGCCAATCTCCACCGCAAGCCAAATATAATTTCCACTCGGTTTGCGGACGATAATGGCTAATGGTTTCACAGAGGGCACGGAGGTGTTGACGATGGTGATGCACGGTGGTTCCTCGGTTGCGACTGGGGTTGATTTCAGTCAACAATGGGTTCCTCCACGCGGCCCTCTCCTCTGTCTCGCTCACGCTGAGATCGCTGCCATTTGTGTCGTCTCCGTGGGTTTCACAGCCGCTACACGGTTTGCGTCGTCGACGGACAAGGCTCAAAGATGCCAGATACGAGAGAAGAGAGAGAAATGAGTTGCAGAGGGCAACAGAGAGAGAAATGAGCGTTTAATTTTATTTTTTTAATGGTGCATCAAAACAACGTCCAATAAAATAACTAGGTTGAAAAAATGAAAGACTCATTTAGTAAATTAAAATATAAGAAGATCAGGATTCGTAAACTGAGATAAATATAAAGAATAAATTTGTAATTATTCCTATATTTATCCATATTCCTAAGGTTTTTTTTTTATTTTGGAAGTAGATTTTGATACTTCACACGCTTACAATGCTTTCATTTAATATATATATATATATCTGTCTGACGTACTCAGTGACGCTCGTATAATGTTTCCTTATAAACGTATTTGGCGACGCCATTTTCAGTCAACTCTTTCCCATTTCCATCGATTCCTTATGCATTTTTAGTCCCTTATCTTCCGTGTTACTCAAGGCAACTTCAGTATCCACTAACTATCCCTGGTTGCAACTAGTGACTCATCAACAGCATATTCTAGCCATGTCAAGTCCTCAGTGTTTTGAGAATCCACCAAACCTTAACTCGGACATCCATGGAGCAGGAACTGTCCAAGAACTTGGAGGACTTAATTCCTACGTCACTGGATCTTCCGATTCCAAATTGGCACTCATCCTGGTTTCTGATGTTTTTGGTAACAAACCCATCTCCAATTTCTTATCTTTCAACTTGTTTTTACTATAATCTTTCATTAATTTGTCATTTATATTGTTGAACCATATGCTTCGTGAAACCTTGAAAAAGTTATAAGAAATTGGCAAATTAAAACCTTACTAAAGCACTATCTGCATTGATTTTATAAAAGCTTCACTCATAAGGAAAGTAAAGGAATTTCAAGATTGATTGAAATTTGAAAAAACATCATTTTGTATGTACTTACGATATAAATCTAATTGTAACTCGTTTTGAAATTATTTCAGGGTATGAAGCACCAAAACTAAGGTAAATGAAATTTTCACTACATGGTTCATTTGTATGCCATATAAATACAAATATTGAGTCTCTTGTTCCACGATCTCCACTTTGAACTTGCATGGCAAGATTAACAGAAGTTTAAACCACTCATTATTTTATTGTAAGGAATGACCAAGTTTTATGTGACAACTATATATCTGGCTTCCCAAGTTAATTAGCTGTAGTGTTAGACTTTGGATGCTTCATTTTACATCAGATTTACGGCCTCTGAAATTAATTATTTGCCATGATGAGCTTTGACATTCTCTCACTGTAAAGGAAACTTGCGGACAAAGTAGCAGCAGCTGGATTCTTGGTTGTTGTTCCTGATCTTCTGTATGGTGATTACATTGTTGACCTTAATAATCCTCAATTTGATCGAGAGTCATGGCGAAAGGCTCATGGAAAGGTTTGTAAATAGTTAGTGCTTACAGATGCAATTTTGTTTTTTTGTACTTTCCTACATCTAATTTACTAATTCATATTATACCATTCAACCTCATCACTTGTTGAACTATATAAGCCAGGAGGTTTTCTTTATAGTATTATTCTTATAACAATATGTTCATGCAAATATATATGCTGGATATTTTATTTATAGGATAAGGCATGTGAAGACACCAAACCTCTAATTTCTGCTCTAAAGAGTAAAGGTGTTAAATCCGTAGGGGCTGCAGGTTTTTGCTGGGGAGGTAACTCAGTTTTTTGCTTAGTCAACTTCATCCTATCAGTTTACAAGTTGAAAAACAAATCCCCGTAACTTATTAGCTTCAATTTGTTCCAGGGGTTGTGGTTGTGAAACTTGCAATTTCCACTGATATTCAGGCTGCAGTTATTCTGCATCCTGGTCTAATCGCAGATAATGAATTTAATGGTAAATTTGTGCTTTTTCGTTTTTCTAGCTATAGAAATTATTATAGAGATTGTTGACGAACTTTATTTAGTTTTTCTTCAGAGGTCAGGATTCCTATTGCTATACTGGGAGCTGAAATCGACCATCTTTTCCCACCAGAAAGGTTGAAGCAAATTGAAGAAATGTTGTCTGTAAAAGCTGAGGTGAGAAATTCTGGAACAATCTTACTTTGTTGAAATTCCTTTTAAAAAAATGTTTCCTCAAAACTTAACCCGTGAACAAATTAAATTTCCAACTTTTTGATGAGGTAGCTACAATGATGATTTGTTAATTAGAAAATTGTCCAACTGAAATGAATTACAGTGTTCTCAATATTTGAGCTATATTATTCTTAGTGCAAATGTTCATCTCATTCTCAAATTTCTGTAACTGCACTAGTCGAGAGAATCAGTACTTGCACTATATTGACTCCAAATTGTTAATGTTTTTTTTTATCAGTTTGAGAGCTTTGTGAAACTATACCCTGGTGTTAGTCATGGATGGACTTTGCGGTACAATGATGATGATGAAGCAACTGTTAAGAGTGCAAAAGAGGCGCATCAAGACATGTTGAATTGGTTTATCAAGCACGTCAAGTGAAAATTGTTTTCACCACCAGAAGATGCCTGTCATTGATTTGCAGTTAATTTTTTTAGTAGCAAATAAATATTACTTATTATTGAAAAGGGCCAATTTCATGTACAAGATGTGTCCAAAGCGGCCCAACCACCATGATACAAAAATTATAATATCCCACCAGAATATCACTAGCATTTCTCTTATAATAACAATACTACAACTGCCTAAGAAAAAGATACAGCATAGACAAAAGCTGCACTATGCGGCTTAACTCCTAGCCTTCATGTTATTGGTGTGACGTATCCATTGCCACCGAATTTACTAATGATTAATTCTCGTTGAAAAATCTGATGATGATCACTTTTAATGATATATATATGCTATTTTTTCTTAAATAATTTAGATGTCAGCGCTAAAGAGTTGGACCCTCTAATTTACAATTACATTTAGTTAGTTTAAATTCCATACTAACATAATTCTCTCAATTAGAGAACTGCGAATTGGTTTGTGTGTATCATCAATTTGTGGTTTGTTTTTGAACCAGGACGCCTAAATTCATCAATGAATTCGTGATGGAGACAAACCATGGAAGATGAAAAGATTACATGTGTAGTTACTTGAGAACTTTTAGAAAACCATTCAAAGCCAAGCTTCGAAGAGAAATAATCAATTGAGGCGAATCGCTTGAGAAGTGGTGCAATAACATAATCTCTTTTGGAATTTGATGAACAACATAATTTGAATAAAGTGAGGTAATGAAAAGAACAATAGTCAGCCTCTGTTAGCATGAATAGAAGAGGGTAGACAAAATATTTTTTTTTCCTGGTAAAAATAGGTGTTGGTTTCAAAATTATATTCAGTTGATATTAAAGATATAAAAACTGATACATTGAAAAAAAAAGATAAGATATTAATTTAAATAATTCAGTTGATATTAAAAGTATTAAGAGAATATATCATAACTCGTTAATCTGTTTTGTTGATATTAAAAGCATAGATAGGGAAGATATTTAAATCTTGAAGATAACATATATATATATATATATATATATATATATATATATATATATATATATATATATATATATATATATATATATATATATATAAAATTAGTTTTTTGATATTCAGCTACATTTAAATTGTTTGATTGATATATATTAAATTTACAAAGAAAAATACAGTAGGTGCATGTCAGGAAAGTGAAGCATACCAACCGTATATATTTATTGTACACTAATACTTCATAATGTGGTGTAATGTGTATTTGAACCCGTAGCATACAGACAATATTACGAGTGACTATGTAACAGCCCTACATAGTGTATGTATGCCTTCTGTTCTGTGCATTGCATGTATTTATACTAAAATTATTTTAGAACCAAAAATTAAATAGGAGTTAAGACGAGACTGAGTCTATGAGAACAAGATCGTAGGGTTACATGCATACACCGAATGGAAGTTAAGTTAATTAATGAGCTGTTATAATCTGATTTTAACCAAAGTGGTTTAATTCAAATATACTGTTAAGATTTAGCGGAGAGAGCGGAGACATATAAGGAAAGATTTCAATTTTTCATAATTCGATCACAACCACACATCTTAGTTTAACTTAGCTCCAAGATCTTATTCAAATTAAAAAAAAAAAATTAACAACTAATTAATACAATGCTATCTTTCTTCGTCCTTATAAATATATATACATTCTCCAAGTCAACAATCAATCACTTGTGACCCATTTTCCTTTCCTGCACACTCATTCTTCCCAAACCCAAAGCCAAGAAATGCAGAGCCCCAACCCCAATGATGATGATGATGATTTGTTCACTCTCTCTCTCTCTTGGAATCCAACTAGAGCATCAAACCTTCCTACCCTAATCATGCAACCGCAACCGCAAAATCCATTCATTAACCCTAGGTTGGCACCCTACACTGCTTCTAACCACAACAACATGAATGCTGGTGTTGATCACGTGCAAGCAAATGCTCATGTACCCTCTTCTTTGTCGCGTTCTCGCCGCCGCGATGGAAGGAGCGAAACCATCCCTCCGCCCTTCCCCTGGGCCACGAACCGCCGCGCCACGGTCCAGACCCGAAAGTACCTCTTGGAGAACAAGATTCTGAAAATCAGGGGGGACATGGAGTGCAGGATGTGCAAGAGAAAGTACGTGATGATTCTTGATCTGGAGAGCAAATTTTCGGAATTGTGGAGCTTCATTCAGAAGGAAAAGGAGAGCATGCATGATAGGGCACCCAACGTTTGGCTGAAACCTGTGCTTCCAAGATGCTATCACTGCGGACAAAAAAACAGCGTCCAACCCTCCCTTGCAGAGACTAAGAAAAAGGCCATTAATTGGTTGTTCTTGCTGCTAGGTCAAATGCTCGGTTGCTGCACTCTCAATCATCTCAAATATTTCCTCAAGCACACCAACCGTCATCGAACTGGAGCCAAGGATCGAAATCTTTATTCTACCTACATGGGCCTCTGCCAGCAGCTAGTTCCTGAGTGCTTCAGTTCTTGATCCTCGTCTTTGTCGCCGATCAATAAATCCAGGATTATCACCATTTCGACTAATCTCAACAAACTAATAAGTAGTTGAATGTGATAATTGAGTTCTCTTTCATAAGTTCTAATTAGAGACTACCCAATAATTTCTAGTTGTTTTTACCTTCTGCTATATTGTTTTTGTTATATCAGTAGTGAATTTGTTTCTGAATGTAAGTCGTTAATTTCCACCTTGTAAGTTTCTAATTCAGATGATAATTTTCTGTTTTCAGTCTGATTGACGTGTTATTTTATTTACTTTTGCTTTGAGCCATGGTTTTAAATTACGGGCACAAAAATGCGATTAATGTTGCCATAATTACATATAAATTGGTTGATTTTAACAATTGTGGAATCCTATTTAAAACCATGCTTTAAGTAATGATACGACATTGGGGTTTTTCACCGGGAGACGCCATTATGTAGGCTTCCACCTTCTCGCCTGTAAGAGATAAGTGATTTTTATTTTATTGAAAGTTTATTTTTTAAAAAATATATTTAAAATTAGATATAATTGTCTGAATCTTTTTTTATAATTTTTTAGGTCGAAACAATCATAGCCTTTAGTTAATTTTTTGGTTAGATAATTTTAGTTAATTTTTAGATATTTTTTTAGTTAACTTTTTATATAATTTTTTTCAATATTAACTTTCACTGTTCTTCAATAATTCATTCTATTAACCTATTTTTTAATATATTTAAACTTAAATATAATTGTCTGATTTTTTTGAGAATTTAGTTGCACAAAATAAAATTATTTAAGTATTATTTTTTTCAGTTTAGATTTAATTCTCTGTATTTTTTTATGAAGTACGGACATTCCAGTCCCTCACCGACTATGTCTGGACGGACACTCCAGTCCCTCACCAACGCCCATGTCCGGATTGAGTTTAATGTGTTTGACAGTATCTACGTGTCTGTGTTTGACACGTATTCACGTGTCTATATCGTGTTAGTGTCAGTGCTTCATAGGTATTTTCACTACTTTTTGGTTTGTTCGTTCTTTGTTTTTCGTTAATTTATTCATTTCCCTGTTTTTTTTTTATAATCTTGTTGTCTTTATTTGTAGTATTTAAGTAGTGCTGTTACAGATTATAATATTTATATTTAATAATTTATATGTATATGTGAAACAAGTGAAGATATATATTATAGGTTGTTAAAATTTGATAAATTTAAATGCGAAAACTAACCATCAGAAAATGCATGCAAACTACATTGACTAATTATTATGATTTATGTGAGATCAATTTTGTGGACAATAATTGGGTCACTCTGAATATACTTGAATGATGTTGTCGATTTGGTAGTATCGTGATTGTGTTTCTTAAAATTTAAAGGATCAAGTCCATAAATATATATACCAATTTTTAATGGTTTTATTTATTCCTTTTTATAAGACTTAGTCTCTAATTATTTTTTTACCCGAATATCATTTATTAATTTACAAAAATGTTATAAAAATAAAAGGGGAGAAGAAGGTCTGAGTGGAGTCACCAGTTAAATATGGAGGAAAAGGATAGGGTGGCTAGTTGACCTGAAAGTGCCTCTATGACTGACGCTACCCCAACACTACGTGTTCAGAATCACTCATGACAGATATATACATTGTTTTGAGACCAACCCAAAAATATATTTTGTGTAAAAAATTCGTCTATTTTGGTGAAAAAGCCTATGACATCGTTATCATTTCATAGCTTGGTTAATTCAAACCTTTTTTTTATGTATTGTATGAAAAGTGCTATACTGAGTACTCTATTGTCAAAGACTATCTATATTCATATTCAAGTGGAAAATCGTTGGATTTTGTTAATTCGGTCTGCAGCAGAACAAACAAGGCCATCCAGATTCAATATGTATCTGCAAAGAAACATCTCTTTCTACTTTCTATTCATGTGGCATTTAATTTGTAAAAAAGAGCCTACTATTATAAATGCTTCATATATATATATATATATATATATATATATATATATATATATATATATATATAATCAAACACGACCTATAATATATCTATCCTCTAGCTGCAAACTTCTATACTTTCACAATCGATACAATATATGTTACCCACTAAGAGAAATGACATGAACGGTATTAAATTAGACCTTATCTGGTAATGCAATAGTGGTAGTTGGTAATCCAATGACATGAGATACATTCCTACTCTTATAATTTTCCTACCATGAATCCCTGATGCACTTCACATTCTTCTCTGTAATGGCAATTTGTTATTACTTGTAGTTAATGCATTTGCTCTACTTCAACAGGATCAACATATATAATGCACTGATGTGCTGGAAGTGAAAACTAAAATAACTTTAAAAATTGAAATAATTGGAAACCCGTTGGTTGACTTAAAAGTATTTACTCACAGCAGTAAATGGTAGCAGAGTTTCCATAACGTCTTCCAGTCTTCCTCATTATCTCCTCCTACCACGGACAAAAACCAAAAATGTTATCATTTCAAGACAAGTACTAGTAGTAGTAAACTAGTAATAGTATTCAGCAAAAAAAAAAAAACTAGTAATAGTTATTGAATATATTAAACGAGCAAAAAAAACACCATTTTCATCAATTTCTTTGATCACTCTCTCTGGAAAATCCTATTCCCACAAAGAGATGAATCAGCTTGGCATGTTTAGCCCTCGAGTAACTTGATCTACTTTCCTAAACAGAACACAGAATACTTCAACATTATAAAAGCAATACAAAAATCAAGCTTTCTCTAACAGACACATTTTCTTTTATTTGACAGAAGAGAAATAGAAATCAAAATGAGTAAAAAGTAGACTTTTCAAAAATATTTTTTTCCAATTTTTTCTTCAATTCAAATTTAAAATTTTCTTTTTTCATTGAATTTCCTCTCAAACAAAAAAGTAACGGTTGGTGGAAACATTTTTACTCCAATCATCACATTTACACCCATCTGTTTCTTTTTATCTCTCTTTTTCTATTACCTGTCATACATGTATAATTCTCTCATTTTCATAGTAACCACCGGACATGATATTAGACCAGAATGGCCAAGATGAATACACGAGGTACAACAGGAATGTTAAAAGTCCATTGGTTCTTCTATAACATTATAAGTTTAGAACTTGAGACTTCAGAGCGATGAATAAGCCTGAAACTTAGCAAAATCATTGTGTAATAACTGAATGCAGGATTTACCGCCACACTATGATCACAACTCTCTAGACATTGTTGACCAGAAATGGTTTGATCCAGGGGTCGTGTTTAGCACTAGACCAATGAGGCAAGGCCCCATCTAACTACCAAACTTGTAATTAACAAATCTAAACCGCAAGTGTTAAAAAATTAATGTTTAATGGCGGTGAAACAAATTAATCATCGGAGGTTTTAACCTTGAGCAAAAATAAAGTTTGTATGGGTATTATATAGAATGAGTAATGGCAAACTTCGAGAAGAAAAACATGAAACGTTTCCTAAGTTCGTTGCATTATCACTGTATCAGAGAGAGAACAAATAAGTACTAGTTATTTAAAGTTAAACTATGAAATGATGAAGTATAATTGAAATTAAGGAACTTCCTTTTAGTGTTTCCTCAACATAAATCATTGAGGCACACCTAAATCATTGGAATTAAGTAGAAGAAGAACGAACAGAGGATGCCTCAAACGTCAAAACTACAATGTTAAGGAAACTACACTGTTGCATTGGTATTAAAAATTAAGGAACCAAAGAAAAGAAGAGCGACAGTTAAAAAGAAACAGAGAGAGAGTCATTCGTGACATGCTCTTTTGACATCTTTTGGTGCATAAACTGTCTTTTGACATGCTCTTTACTCTTCTATTTATTGATTGGTGTATTTTAATATATGACTTAATATATTTTTCCTAACAAGTGATCAAATTTAAACTTTGGAAATTACCATTTTATATGTTTACTAATCTAATAACATGTGTCTTGTACCAGTAATTAAGTTTATCATCTACAAATTGTTATAAGCTATAATATTTTAATATATTTTAAAAAAATTAATTTACAAAATATATGTTACAAAATGTTATAAAAATATTTAGAAAAAATTAAACGTGCACGCTGTAAGGACTCCTCATGTCAGGAGCTAGAACACCTGTCTGATTGATAAATATGTACAAAATTCCTGTGAAAGAAAGAAACATTGCGGTAGTAAAATAATAGCGTTTAAATTAAATAAAAATAAATTAAATTAAATGCATGCAGTTGGCAGTATAAAAAGTCGAATTGTTGTTTGCCGTACCTGATAACAGTTGTGTCTCTAAGTACATAATTTCAAAAAAGAAAAATATTGGTTCAATGAAATCTTAAAACAATAAACAAGTTGTTAAAGCTCTCGGATACCTGATAGGACAGTTCCACTAGACTGCACTTCTTTACTCTTGTCCACTCCTCTTGCTACTCATCATGAAAGTAAACCAAGCAACATAGAGAAAGATCGAAGAGAGGAGTCATGAGGTTTTTGTGAGAGTATGACAAGAACGATGAAAGAAAAATAGCACACATATACGATGGCATTAGTTATATAGATAATACTACTTTAGATAATCACAACCAACCAACAAGGAGATGAATTGCACGACAAAAGAAAAGTAGGGTAGTCATATCATTCACAAAAGTATAGTATTATAACCATTTACCATAATCAACAACAAGCCACAAATCACATGAGAGGGTTAGACAATCCTCTCTTTATATGCATGCATTGTATGTTACTTAATTATACTTGATGGTTTTACTCTTCTTTTTTTCAATTTCTATATACTTACGTATGTTTTGGTACCTTTAGCTTATTGGGAACATCATCTCTCTAATACGTGGGTTGGTATGCATCTATATAGGAATAACACATTTTTCTCATGAGGGACACGTCTCTCCATAAAAGGATTAGCACGCATTTATCTTGAGAGTAACCTCGTTCCACTGTCTTTTATCTCGTTATTATAAAGGTGAGATGGATTGGATATGGATCACAACCGAAAATGACCCTCCTTTCTGTCATATACTCAAGCTCTCATTTGTACATCATTCTCTGTTAGATTTTATCTTAAAAATCAATTGGTCATGAAGGAGTGAGGCAGCCAATGTGGGACTTGGGAACACCCCCTCACACGCATAGCGGAAGCGAGGAGGTACCAGGAACAAAACCAATTGGTCTCCAAGGAGTGAGGCAGCCGATGTGGGACTTAAAAACACCCCCTCATGCGCGCAACGGAAACAAGGTCCCAGGAACAGAATCTGACTCTGATATCATGTTACATTTCATCTTAAAACCAATTGACATTAAGCATTAACTGAAGTTACTGCACTCCAAAGAGTGAGACAGTCGATGTGAGATTTGGGTATTTTTCAACATTCTTTTTGTTCTCTCTTCCCACATTCTGAAACTTAACAATTGAAGATAAACATATATATATAGAGTCACTCTAAGAATCATAGAATTTGAAATTTAGAATACAACATTGACACAAAATTATTCACAGACTCAATAGTATCTTAAGAATGGCAAAACCTATGAAATGGCATGAATATAGGACAACAAGGAAAGGAATGGGGGCCGGTTTACAAATACACTTTATCAAGGAGAATGCAATAATTTTATTGCTTAATTGAGAAATACAATTGGTGTATCTGACAGAATAACTAGTTAAGAATTAAGCATAATTCAATTGAGTAGTCTAGGAGGGGAAAAAATTCAAAAATAAAAACTTGAGTCGTTGAGACCATAAACTGAGAGAGGCTCACTTCTTGCGTGCATAAACATAAGGAAATTTTTCCAATATTGTACAGCAAACACAAAGGCTTCAAATCTAGTTCCTTTTTCACAGCTTAAAACAGAGTTTTCAGCACCCATGTTCATCACCCACCTCGTTCTTTCAACATTCATAATAAAATTTCTAAAAATGCAAATGGAATGATTCCAACTCTCATAATTCAGTTAACATGTCTATTTCAATCTAAAAATGCAAGGCTCCATACATAATCAGAAAAATGTAGAATTCACAAATCATAGTTGTTGTCAAGTATAAATCGCAAACAAAACTCATCACAATTAGGGGTGAGAATAGGTCAGGTCGGCCTACATGGACCTACGACCTGGTCTACATAAAGTCCGACTTGAACTGGTCTATTTAATTAAAAGGTTAGGCTCAGACTTTTTTAAAAGCCTATTAAATTAAATAGACGAGGCTTAGGCTTATTAAAAAGTCTTATAAGCCTGATAGGCCGACTTATATATATATATATATACTTATATTATTTTTTGGATACCAATATATAATATTATTTTTTGGATACAATTAATTTTTTTTAAAACTATCAGACTTTGATTACACATTACTGCTCCATAACTCCATGGTGTGAGTCATGTGCCTTTTTATATTCATCATTCTTTTGATTGACTTTCTTTTTTCTTTAATTTTCTCTATTACGTTCCTACCCCATAAAATATTAAATATTAAATATTTATTATGAAGAAGATTTTTAAGAAGGGTATCATGTCAGGCTATACTTTTAGCATTCATGAAAAAAAAAAAAAAACAGATTCAAACAAGTGAAGTTAACAAGCACATATATGGTATTAATCTGAGTGTTTCATGCAATCCAAATTATTCTAATACCTAAGGTTTATATGAAGCTAAATGCAGCCACTCTTAGAACATGTCTAAAACAGAGAAATACGTTCAAGATTCTAATAATAAGATTTCCCTGAATTACTAGTTTAAACATGCTAACTTCAAAAAATTCTTATAATTCGTAAGGATATCGTTGGGTCCAAATATTTGAAGCACAACAACTTTTAGTTAAAACATAAGATGTTCTCACCAGGGAAAAAGTAAAAAATATTAATTAATAAAAAAATGTCTTTATATATGTCATTTAAATTATATTTTCAAATATCAATTACAAATAATGTGAGATTGACCCAGTGTACTAACTCGTCACCCGTGCCTTTATAGAGACATTAAATTTATAATTCTTAATATTATTTAAAAATTTAATGTATACTTATTTTTTATTTTATTTAAAAAAACAAAGAATTAATTGATAGGTTTATACAAATTAAAATATTTAAAAAGGTTATGGCAAGGAATTGAGGTAGTATACTATTACAACAAATAAGTAGCCACGTACAGTTTATAATGAAAAGTTAAGTTTAAAAGTCACTTTTTAATTCGTCCTTATATATATATATATATATATATATATATATATATATATATATATATATATTCTCCAAGTCATAGATAAACCACTCATTTTCCTTTTCTGTGCACTGATTCTTGTTCCAAGCCTAAGCCGAGAAATGCAGAACCCCAACCACAACGATGATGATGATTTGCTCACTTTGTCTCTCTCATGCAATCGTCCAAAGAGAGCGAGAAACTCTCCCCCATCAAACCCTCCTCCCCAAACCATGCATACGCAAATGCAAATTCCATTCCCTAATCCTATGTTTGTGCCCTACCCTTCTGCTTCTAACCACAACAGCATGCAGCAGGAAGAATATCGTTTTAACGTGCGTGTGAATGCTCTTGCACCCGCCGTGTCACGACGACGTTCTCGCCGTCGCCGCCACCGTTCCCAATCAGAGAAGAGCGAAACCGTTCCTCCACCCTTTCCTTGG
Source organism: Glycine max (assembly GCF_000004515.6). Lineage (NCBI taxonomy): Eukaryota > Viridiplantae > Streptophyta > Magnoliopsida > Fabales > Fabaceae > Glycine > Glycine max. The sequence continues at coordinate 31,804,160 of NC_038249.2, forward strand.
GCCACGGACCGGCGCGCCACCGTGCACAGCCGCAAGTACCTCTTGGAGAACAATATTGTGTCCATCACAGGGATTTTGGAGTGCAAGAGGTGCAAGAACGAGTTCGAGATGGTTCTTGATCTGGAGAGCAAGTTTTCTGAATTGTGGAACTTTATTCGGAGGGAGAAAGAGAGCATGCATGATAGGGCACCCGAGGCTTGGATGAATCCTGTGCTGCCACAATGCCAACACTGCGGAAAAGAAAACAGTGCCCAACCCTTCCTTGCAGGGACAAAGAAAAGGGCCATTAATTGGTTGTTCTTGCTGCTAGGTCAAATGATCGGTTGCTGCACGCTCGATCATCTCAAATATTTTCTCAAGCACTCCAACATCCATCGAACTGGCTCCAAAGATCACCTTCTTTATTCTACCTACATTGGCCTTTGCAACCAGCTAGTTCCTGAATGGTTCGATTTATCTTGATGATGACACGAGAGAAATTATTTCATAGTTCAGGATTATATGTAGTCGAATGTCATTAGTTCTTTATCATAAATTTTGGTCTAATAATTTTTCGTTTGTTATTAATTACCTAGTGTTATTTTTTCGTTATATGAGTAGTGTTTTGGTCGTAAGGCGTTTCCTCAATTCAATTGTTAACTACCTGGTGTTATTGATTTTATTAGATCGGAAGTGAATTTGGTTCTGTTTGGAAGTCGTTTCTACAATGTAATTTTTGAATTCAAATGTTAAGTTTGATTGAATTTTGAATTTTGAATTTTGGAGTGTTATTTTATTTATTTATGTTTTCAAATACGTAACAATATAGATGATATGTACTCATCATTTCAAAACATGAAAACTCTTTTTATGTGTTGTATGAAATCTGGTATAATGACTCTGTTGTCAAAGACTACTTTAATTTTTAACTTTTGTATCCGTATATTCGTATTTATGCGGTAAATCTCGTAGGATTTTGTTAAGTCTGCTGCAGGTTGTATAGGTTTTGGATAGATGGTCCGTTGCTCATTTACATGGTTAGTAAAAATCTTCATCTAAAAGAATACCAAAAAAAAAAAACCTTCATCTAAAAAGGGTAAAGTTATCCATGCGTTATCGAAAGAAATAACAAACTTCCAAGTACAAAATTCAAATGAGTAAATAGCATCTGAATATTTGTTTTGGATGACGAGACAAACAAAGAATGGATCGAATTTAGGTTGTCTTCTACGGATAGTCTCCCTATTTTTTTTTATATATAATCAAGAGGATGTCTCCTCGTAGGTCGGTTCATTTTTTAGATAAAGTGATATTTTTATTGTCACTCATTGTTAAAAATTGAACAAACTTTGATTAAACTCAAATGTCAAATTATTTAAGTCAATAATTTTTTGTGCTAGCTGGATAATCTCCCTCTGGCTAATTTGGCTGGAAACAAACAAAGTGTTAGAAAAAGAAGATAAAAAAAGCCAAACTATAGGACGAAAAACAAGCAAATTGAATAATAATGAAATAGACATATAACAATAAAAATGAATCAAGTAAAATATATAAAAAAAAAGTATTACGATTGTTAATATTTCTCATACTTTTAATCATTTTGGACATCAATATTTACATTGGACTGTTGGAGTCAAAATTGACACCATAAAGAAAGAAATTGTCGCTAGCCTTGTTTGTTCATAGAACAAATTATTTATATATGACAAAAGAATTATAAGAAAATGAAAGTTTAAATTAAATGTTCAAATCAGCTTCCTTAACTATAAAAAAATCCATAAAATTCAATAAATTGATTACCGTATTATATAAACTTTTGGGGAACTAAAAATGGAGTGAAAATCATTTTGAGAGAGTAAAGGTAGTCAATAAATTATGAGGATTAAAAACGGAAGTTCAAAAAATGACCAAAAAATTAATAAATCCTAATTAGATTAAATGTAATACTTTGATTTTCTTTTTCATATGCTACGCGTTAATTTTAATCTTCACCAAGATTTTTTTACTTCTTCATAGTCCAACAAGTTGAATTTTAAATAGAAGATGGAGAAGACAAATATAATAAGTCGTTTGTGGCACCCTAATATTAAACTTAATTGGGTCAAATTTCTAATTTCATCTTCATTTCAAATTATATCTATTTCTCACAAGCATTTTTTTAAAAAAAGCTAAACAGAATATCATTGAAAAGGGATACCCCTCATGCCAGGGTACCCCAACCCCCAATACAAGGCAGAACTAGCAACAACAAACAGGTAGCCATGGTGCAAAAGCTAGCATAACAGCATAAACCAAATATAACAAAAGACCACACCACCATATAGCACAAAGGTTAGTTCCTAGTGGAACCAAAACCCGCCGCCAACTACAAGTATGATAAACATATATATATATATATCTTCGGGAAGTGACTCCACTGGTAGAAAAGCTGCAGTTTTTTGAATTTGCATGAAATCCAAACCCACGACCAATATTTGATGAGCTCGACACTTTTTTTTTTATTGATAAATATTAATTTGTTAATGTTTATTAAAAATGTCAGTCGAAAGATTTGAAAAATGTAACTTCTCTTTTTTATCCTTTTTCCAATCAGAGTCTAGTCTTTCATCGTTGAAAACAAGCCTATTCCTAAGCTGCCAGAGATACCAAACAATTCTCCGAGCCTTTGTACCTTTTCTTCCCAACCATGAACATACATTTTGAATTAGGTGCTGCACCAGATCACCATGCTTACCATCTCCAAACCAAGCCAAGCATAATATACTCATTCTTTTAAGTATCAAAAAATTATCAAGAACCTTTAAAGTTTTTAATTAGTATAGATGTTCTTATCAAAGATAAGATTCCACTTGTTATCAATCAACACCTTATAAGTTATTGGGGGAAAGTTAAAAGAAAACCTTCTACCACTTTCTATTATCTTTGAATTCACAAATCAGCAACCGTAAAATATTTTTTATAGAGCTTTAATTTATTTATGAGAAAATCCTAGTACATAATCAGGTCATGACTCTACCATCAAGGAGACCTAAGTCATTTAATTGAATAGGATGTCTGAGTAAATATTATAAATCTCATGGTTCTTACCGATATAAAAAAAAAGTGATGACTCTACCAAAGGTCCTAATTAGGGAGAAAATAATCTAAAAATTGTAGATGATATTTGGTTTCGTTATGTGATTTTGTTTTCTTCATTTATTAATATAAATTTTTTGTCATTCTTTATTCCCGGCCTTTACAGATTCTAAAGGAAAATAATTTCAAACAAATATAGACTAGTCTTAAGATACAAGATGAGGAGGAAATTACTTGCGACAAATCACAGTGAAAAGTGCCGCCCATTATTTATCGGCACTACAAACCATTGATGGTCATTAGCTTGCTTAGACTAGGGTACCTCTCTTTTATAAGTAAATAAGAAATATTTCCTCCGGATCTAAATATAAGCAATAAAAAATAATAATTTTAGACCTTAATATAAATATATAATAACTAACTTTTATTTTATTTAATAATAGTATTCTTACTCTGTCATTCATTTAATAAAATTTTGTTTATCGTGAATCATTTATATTTATTCTACAAACATTACTATGAAGGGTGTTTTAAGAAGAAAAAAAATATTTTAAAAGAAATTTTTTGAATTAAACATTATTACTTGAATTTCTTAATCCATATATGTCTGTTAGTTAAATTTACTTATATTTAAGTCTGGAGTGAGTATATATCAATAATGATTGATACGGGTAATAATGATTTGTTTCAATTTATATTTTAAATTAGATATTAAAAGTATATAATAATAAAGTTAAAGTATTTTAATAAAATTAATTTATAAAGGATACGAATTACTCTATATATGTTAATTTAGATTTTGCTTCATTATCTTATCATGTTTTCAAGAGAGACTAGTTGATTATACTTATTTAAAGGAATAAAAATTCTCAATATTTATTTTTCTATGAAAAGCTTAAATTAAATTCTCGTAAAATAATTAAATCTTAGAGATATCACTGTAATATGCATAAAATTAAATATAGCTCAAAATTAAATATAGATACAAGTCAATAATATATGATAAGAAAAACCAAAACTTTGTGACCAAGTCATCTTCATTGTGAGGAAACTAATATATATGCTTATAGGACTGAGCAAAATCACTCGACCCATCCGAAACCGAAAGCACTAAACCCAACTTGAAAACATAGAGATTGGATGAATGAAATCGGGTAGCGGGTTAAATAAATAAAAAATTTGAGGTTTATATGTATAAATTTTGAATATTTGATATTTTTTGAACGCTTAATTGTAAAACTCGTTTTCCTAATTTGTCTATTATTATAGTACTATGTCTTTTTACTTTTTTTAATTTACTATTTGAGTATCTTGTATTTCAAAATATAATATCTTAATCCTTGAAGTAAAGAATACACTTTGCTACAGTGTACTCAAGTACTCTTTTGAATATTTAGTGTAAAATATAATATTAATATAAGTTTTTTTACAAAAATAGTTCAAAATTTAAATTTTATTTTTTTAATTTATTATATTTTTATAATCTTATATATTATCTTTTAAAATATAATATATATGATTAAATTCTATCTTCACATAAATTAGAATATGCATATTTATATAATTTTTATTTTTATTTTATATATTATAATATAGATAAAAAATAATATCAATAAATTACATACATAAATATTTTAAAAAATAGAAAATATTTTCATTTTATTTAATTGTGTATCTTTACTATATAATTTAATTCTTTAAAAAAATTGTATCTAATCAAATAAAGTTAAATATAAATAAAAAATAATATTATAATAAATAACAAGAATATTTTAATATAGGTAAAAAATATTGTCATTAAATCATATATATAAATATTAAAAAGATAATAAAATATTATCATTTTATGAAATTATAATTTATGTAAAAAAATATACATTGAAAATAAAATTATATTATATATTTAATTTATAAAATAAGTTTTGAATAGAGTGATAAAAATATATAAGATTATAAAAATATAATATATAAAATTAAAATAAAGCTTATCTAAGTATACATATTATAATTTGTGTGAAAATAGAATTTAATCTTATATATTATATTTTAAAAGAATTTATATGAGATTATAAAATATAATAAATTAAAAAAGAATAAAATTTGAATTTTGAATTATTTTTGCATAAAACTTATATTAATATTATATTTTGCACCAAATATTTAAATGAACATTTTGATGTAGTGGTAAAAGAGTATGCTTCTTACTTCAAGAACCATGGTACCTAGCCTTCCTTGATCATTTTTTGAAATATAGGAGACTCAAATAATGAATTAAAAAATTGATTACATGGTACATTATCCACTCTATAGAAACGTCTTTTCAATGTGGGCTTTATGTGAATATTATATGAAAGCTTTCTATGGAAAGTCATAGTCTATGAAAGTTGTATGTACGGCTTGGAGGGAGATGTGGAGTAACTCCCGATATAGCCGTAACGTCCGGGTCAAAATATGGCTTTCAAATTAAATTCCAAATTATCCAGAAGAGGAGCTCACCAGAAAGGAGGGTCACATGGAAGGAGGGAAGGAGGTTTGCAAGTTTATTCAATTTGTCCTAAAGATTTGTTGTGAGGAGATGGTAGATGTAGGGATGAGGACTCAAAACATATTAAACAAATTTGTAATATTTTTCTATTTTGTTTATGGTATTGTTTCTTGTTCTTTATTGTGTGATTTTTTAGTAATAAAGATATAAATGTGTTTTTGTAACAATTGACATCAAAGCTTAATGATCTTGTGGCTTGGTAACTAGAGAGAGAAGAGTATTGAAGAAGCTTAAGAAAGTTGATGGTGAATCTGTGCGGGATCCTTGTGTCGAAAGTCTACTTGACAATGTGATAGTCAAGTGGCGAGTTTCAATAGAGGTAGTTGACTATACAAAGAAGTGTCATCATGTGGATAGAGAAAAATACAAGATTTTGTGCAAAGGGACGTGATGAATATCCAAGAAGATTGAAGATGAAATTAAAAAATTAATTGAGGGAAGCATTGTTGAGAAATAATTCAAATTTGTAATTTTAAATCTCTAAGATATTGTTTAGATTTTAAAAAAAAATAGTGTTATTTTTATGATATTATTTAGAATTAAAGATAAATTCTATAAATTATATTTTTTTTTTCATCTTTTAAGATCATGATGTTAGGTCTATATATAAAAGTTCTTAAAATGGAAAAGAATTACTTAGCCTAAAAGGAATGTCACCATCCTAGGTGAGAGATGAGATCACGTGGAGGAAAGATTTGTAAGTTTGTGTAACTTATTTTAAAAATTTGTTATGAGAAGTTTGTGAATATAGGAATAAGAACTTTAACTACGTTAAATAAATTTGTGATTCATTTATGATGTTATCTTCTGATGTGATTTCTAAATAATAAAGATATAAGTATGTTTTTTTTTTCAAAGAAAGTTATATTATTTTCCATTACTGTTTAATTTGGAAGTTAAGCTTAAAAAACAACCATGTCATACCAATAAAGAATTCAACGTAAAACATCAATAAGGTTTATTAAGTTTATTTCTATTATAATATTTTGTAATTCCAAAGCAGATATTTTGTACAAAGAGATTTCAACAATGAAGAGACTATTATATGTTTGTATTTAACCAATATACATATAATTTAAATTATAAGCAAATGAAACATGCAACATCAATAATATAAAAAAATCAGTGTTAGAAAAATGATAAAACCGATCAATGGTAAAAAAAAAAAAAACTTAACTCATAATACACTTGAAAAAAAATGAGAGAAAATATATAAAATAGATATGAAATGCAAATGAACAACCTAGCTCCTTTCAAGAATGAGGTTAAATGGATGCAGAAACGAAGGATATGCAAAAATGAAGCAGCTAGCATCGTATATCTTACTAAATCCCATACTCTCTTTTTATACATATTATTTTGTTTTACATGATAATATGTCGTTAACATATATAATTTGTTTGTGATTATTTTATAATCAATACTGAGATATAATAATAATTATTTTAATAATTTTTAATCATTATAATTATTACATCAATCATTTTTAACAATCATTATTATAATTACATAATAAATGGATATTTCAATCAAATCAATTTATTTTGAGAATGTTACATGTATTTTTTTTATTTGAAAACAATTTATTTTATATAAATCCTAAGAAAGTCATGTGCCAATTTTCTTTTTTAAAATATTTTCATATGTATATAGTGATTATGTCCGCTAAGATATTTTAGTTAGTTTTAAACTTTTTTATTAGCTCTGAAAGACTTGTTTGACTGTTTGGAAAAAAAAAATTTAATAGTTTTTAACGTTTTTGAAATGTTATTTGAAATAATGTTCTTTAAAGTAATATTAGCTTGTAACTTCTATTTTTTCATATTTTCTTCGATTTTTATTTTTACTATATTTTTTCAATTTCTTGATTACCCTGTTTATATAAATTATTGTTTTATTATTATTTTTTATTTTACATTTTTTAGTTACTTAAACAACTAGTTACTAAATACTGATAACTTAAAAAGCTAACTTTTCAGTTTTTAGAACATATAGCCCGTATAAAGTATAGATATGTTGGTTAACATTTGTCATTAAAGTTGAAATAATCTAAAATTTATTAATTTTCTTTTTAATTTTGATTCTTCCTATTCTCCTTTTTTTTTTTAAGATTAAATTACTCATTGTTTTATGATTCCTACCTTTTTAGTCTCTATAGTTTAAGTCATTTTTTTAGTCCTTATAGTTTATTTTTTAATTCTTTTTTAGTTACTGTAGTTTAAAAATGTTATTTTTAGTTCTTATAATTTGTATTTTAATTCTCTTTTAGTTCCTATAGTTTGAAAGTAGTATTTTTAGTATCTATAATTTGTATTTTAATTACCTTTTAGTTCTTACTAAAAAAAATATATAAAAATAATTAGCTACAAATTAGTTATAACTTATCAATTATTTTTTTATTATAAATTATCCTATGATAAATTAGTTATGAATTACTTGCTAATATTTTTATAGTTAATTGTAATTGATAATATTACTCATATTTTGATGGTAAGGACTAAAATGAAATTAAAATATAAAGTATAAGGACTAAAAATATTACTTTCAAATTATAGGGACTAAAAGAGAATTAAAATAAAAATTATAAGGATTAAAAAAATAACTTTCAAAATTATAGAGACTAAAAGAGAATTAAAATATAAATTATAGAAACTAAAAACATCACTTTTAAACTATATGAACAAAAAAGATAAAAATCGTGAAACTATAAGGATCAAATGAATTTAACCTTTTAAAAAAAATATTTACATTCAAATCATGCAATCACAAGTAAATGAGACTATTGAACTACTATATTTGTTTTTTTATTTGTCATCTAAGATTGTTCGATAGAAATCATAAAATACAATAAATTTTCTTGATTCAATTAAAATAGTTGTATGATTTTTTATTTTATTCATTTTTTTCTCACTTCACAATAAATACATGTGTAAACTAATTAAATATTATAAGATAAAATAAAAATATAATTAAGAAAATAATAATTAATGTAATCTTCAACTTTACTTACCACATATGCCAACCACGTATAAATAGAATTTTTTTTTTCAAAATCTGTCAAATAAAAAAAAACTGAAGGAATATTGATCTTCGGAAATGATCTTCAACACACTTAACCTTCTCATGCAACTGAATGGATAATATCGTGATCTAACTATAATTTTAATGGTAATCTGTGCAAGTATACTTTTTAAGTGGTAGTATAGCTAAATTTGCGTCCTTTTTCAATTGATTTCTGCTAATAGTACAAATTAAAGCTCAAATATTGTATATTTCTACACTTGTAGAGATGAGCACAGAATGCAAATAAGGAGTCGAATGGGGGCATATATAAAAAGGTTTTGCATTTAATCTTAATGCTAAATTCGAGAAATTCTCTTTAAACTATTGTCATACAATAATATGATTAATTTCTCAATTCACAGAAATATGCGTAAAGAATCTACGAGGATTCATCATACTATTATAAAAAACCGTGCACATCAGTTATCCTGTTGTTTGGCTTCGGCAAAAAAAAAAAAAGATTAAAAACAAGAAAAGAATCAAAACAAAACAAACAGATGAAACAAACACTGAGTTTTGATTTTTGATGTTTCAACGTCCAACTCAAAAGCATTTCCTTTCCTTTCATTATCCTGGCCTTAATTAAAAGTTTGACATATATACACCCAGCAAGTTGGGAACTAATCATAATTATAGTTTTCATTGTGCATGGGACAGGGATCTCGAGTATTTGGCCGAAAAAGGATTTGGGAGCACGTGAGAGTTATCATCAACAACAGAGGAAAATAATATAAATATTTCTTTTAACTGCAAAATAGCATTGTGGGGACTTGATCACAACGTTCTGTTGTACACGTAAATCTGGACCCAGTTTGACAAATTTAAAATAGCATAAATACTTTGAACAAACAAAGAGAACTAACTAGTAATATTTTCTTTATATATATTCTTTACAAGTAAAAAATAATTCTATTTAAGCTGATCAATATGAACTGTTATTTTTTTTATCAATGATATTGAACATATGGAATTTTTTAAAAGAGTCAATATATGTTTCTCATAAAAGAGACATAAATATGTTTTTGGTATTTGAAAATACATTTTGTAAGCTTTATTTTTTTATATAGAAAATGTATTTGTTTTTAATTCTTACATTTAACAAATGTTCTAGTTCTTTGTTAGATATTAAAAGTGAATTGACTTATAAATTTTAGGGACTGAAAATAAATATTTTTTTCAAACACTAAAACAAAAAAATAAAAAATTATTTAAGTAAATATTAAAAATTAAAGAAAAATTACCAAAATTTAAGGTGGTATAAATGAAGGAAAAGACAAATTTGATAAAAAAAAGAAGTTACATATACATAATGGGGTGGTGGGAAAAAGTGTACATATAAAGTGCGTTTAGATTACTGTTTAAAAGCCAAAAAAAATCATCTGTTTGCTAATTCGAAAACAGAAAACAAAGAGATATCACTGTTGGATTGAAGGTAAGTACCGTGTATGTGTAGGTTTCAACAGTTTTCTAGACACATTCGTAATGTTTTTGATTTCTGCAAGTTCATTTTCCAAAATAGTTCAACATAAAAGAAATAAGATGATGCGAAACAAACGGAAATACAAACATTTATCATTGTCAAAGGAACCACTCTCAAATTAATATGATTGACTTTTAGTTACTTATATGGGAGATCTTGTCTATCTCTACATTATTAAATCTGTCCAAGTATCACCGTTTAATGAACTTCTTTCTTGTCTCGTTCTCTCTTTTGCATTAAATTGATTTTGTTGTTCTTCACAATGCTTCTAATATTTACACAATTCAAAATAGTGAGAAAAAACTAGTGATGGTGGACCTGATTGTAGGAATAGTGGAATCCCTCTAACTAACTCACCAATCCGTTGACCTCTCCCTAGGGCATTTGCCACAATGCCATGGCATCTCTTGCAACCATAGTGCGTAAGAACCGATTAATATTTTCGTCCCCACCAGAAAATTTTTTCTTGTCTGAAAATGATTTCTGGCCGTCTTTTTTTTTTTCTTCTTTTCCTTAGTTTTTCTTAAGGATTGCGGTGATACAAAAATCTTGACTAAATGGATTGATAGCCACTATGATTCCGCAAAGATTTTTTGTGCTTTGGGAACTAATTAACAGCCGAACATGACATAAATTTCTGGGCAGAATAAACAAACACTTTCTTGATCACATATGTCTTATCATCCAACATCAAGATTGATTAAGTGCGTGTATAAAATTGTCGTTTTGACAACTCTAAAATTTTCATTCGCAGAAGTTTACTCTTTGTTAATTCTGCAATATAAAGATACAAGAATTGTGTGCGATTGTAATTCTAATAGTAACACAAACACATTCTAATCTTTAAATGAAAACTTATATAATTACCTCGAATGGACCAAAGTTACAAACACACTTAAGGTAATAGTACACATTTATCAATTATGTAGAAATGTCTTTTTGATAAAACATATTACATATATGCACAAGAATAGAAAAAAATGGTAATAATCCTATTTATTAATTGGACTTAGGCATTTAGCCGAGTATAAAAGATAAAGTTTGGCAGAACTGAGTCTCCATATTACTTTTTTATTTATACCTAAAAGCACCGATTCGCAGTAAGAAAACTATCCAGCCCATATGACGCACATGCCCTTTGGAATTAGTAAATCCTAACATTATTTTAACATGAATATCTATCAAATGGACAGATACTAGCCTTATACCCAGATTATATATATATATATATATATTACATTGTAGCTTTCAATAATATTCTTGTTCCGATTATTTGTCACTTCCAAATTGTGCTTTGAAATATGGGGCCTTGGATGAAATGATATCTTTATTAAATTAGTCTATGTTATTGTTTTTTTATTTATTTATCAAAGTAGAGATTATACCTAAAACTAAAATGAATGGAAGAGTAATTCCGCGACACATAACAGTGGCCATAGTAATTCCATATGCTATATATGTATGCGTATGTTTTGTTTTTTAATATATTCAAAGCAAGTACAAACTGATAACGAGTAAATAAATTTTTGAGTGACAAAATAGACTATGAGAAAAACATGACTTTGAACATTGAACATGCCGAAAATGAACTAATACAAATTCTACGTTGTTGTTGGTACTTTGTTTCGGAAATTCAATAATATCTATAGTTTGTTTGTTATACTTTTTTATGGAAAGAAAATCACATTTAGCATAAATTTATGCCGGTTCATTTGACTTCTAATAAGTAGGATTTATGATTATTTTATTTCATAAGGTTGCAACATGAAATTGAAAATGACTTTGATGAAGACATATATCCAAAACTCAATTCTAAGGAAAGGGACGCTGTTGCATGTTCTCAGGAAAAAAAATAGTTCTACCATTAACGATATAAAATCAGTTTAATAGTGAACTCAATTATAACTTTTTATATTGTTATTATTATTCTTATTTATAAATTTATTTTTAAAAATAAATTTAGTTAGTAATAAAATTTTCCCAGTTAGTTATTTTGTTTTAATATATAATGACCACACAGGTCTACACTAAAATTGAAACCATAAATTTCATGACTCTTAAAGTTATTATCTTAATGTTACTACAATATTCATTTTTATCACAAACTAAATAAGATATTATTTTTAATTTATTTGAATCACCTTTTCTTTTACATCATTTATCATTTGTTTATTAATTAACAATCACAAGCCACATGTTTTTTTTCTATGAAATCAATCAATCACCGGCCAGTTAAGCAAGAATTATTGACTTTGAGAGACAAAATGCCACAAGCTCCACACACCCTCCTCCCTCTTCCACATAATATCTTATCCAACAACTTTCGTTTAAAGAGGAAGCTAAAATTTTAAAATACATTGAAAAAAGAAGTGGCGAGGGCACATTCATACTTTTCTGCAATAATACTCTTCCTTTAAAAATTACACTCATTTTTAATTATTATTATTATTATTATTATTATTATTGTTATTATTATTATTCATCCCTTTTTATGTCTCAAACACTTTCTTAAAGCTCTGCACCACAACCTTCTTCAACTTGAACTCGAAGTATGCGGTTTGTTTGAGATCCAAAAGTCTATGTTCCTTTATTCAGTCTCAATTTTCCATCACAATCTGCTTCTTCAATTCTCCAATTTCAATATTCTTATTCTGCTTTGAAATCCTAAGCACCACCCTTTGTTCGATGTCTCTACTTATTCGTTTTCTTTAGCAGAGTTAGTGATTATCGCCGCAGCAGATCCTCCAAGATTAGTTCTTTCCGCTGATTCTTAGCTTAACGCCTTGTAACAATTCACACTCCAACTTGATCTGAGACTTTGGCCTTTTCAGCTACATTTCAAGATCTTCTCCATTTCTTTTTGGTTTTTTTGGTTTTTTTTTTTTTTGTTCCCTATTTAGTTTTTTTATATTTTTCATATTCTAATACTATGATATCCTAGTACGTGTTTTTTAGTTTTTTAGTTGCAGTTGTTGTATTCGCTGCTAAACTATTCTAGGTCTCTTTTTTTGTTGAGCTCCGTTCAAGTTTGAATTGAAAGTTTTCTCCTTTACTTCTTCATTTTTTATTTGGTTTTTCTTACTTTGCATTTTGAGCGCCCCTTTTGATCTGGGGGCGTTCTGGTGTTTGTGTGGTTCTCTGTTTTAGTGTTTTCTTTTCGGAGATTTTGAAGTGGAAGTGGGAGTTTGGGTGATCTGGGTTTTGAGTTGAGGTAAGGGGTTTGTTGGATACACCTATTGGCTTAAACCATTTGAAGGGTTTTTATGCTTTGTTGCGAAGATGCTTCCTGATCAGAGAAAAAAGGTAAAGTTACTTAACTGATGTGTATATATGTAGCTTAATCTGTGACACAACACAGTTGTGTTGTGTTATGAGTTCTGCTTCTATAGTATATGGATAGAGTTTGTATTCATCATGATTGAAAATTTTTGTTTTCTTATCCCATCTTGTGTGGAGCTCTTACTCTTCTCTGGCACTACTTTTTTATTCTCTCTCTCTCTCTCTCTCTCTCTCGCTTGTGGATATGAGAACCGTTTCTAGTTAAGAAGAAACAAAGTGTGTAGCAAATGACTATATTTCTCTTCTATATGCCTAAGTCTGTAGTGTCTGATTTGTGAGAGACTGCAGAAAGTTTTCCATCGCTTAAGATTTGATTGTCTACTATTTTGGTTTCTATGGTATCTACAGACTATTGCAATGGCTTATTTTAGCCTCCACCTCTCCCCTTTTATGTTTCATTTCATTTTAATATTACCAGATTACTAATAGTGAAATTTGTATCTTTTTTAATCATGAATCTTTTATCCCTCTGAAATTTAATTATACCTTGCCAATTCTACATTTGGGATTTAAAACATTCAAAAAATATGTTTGTTTCATTACTTTTAGAGAGGATCAAGTCAAATGTACATTCCGTATTTTTTGTAATACGAATCTTATCTTATGTTTAACTGTAAATTAACTGCCTCATCTTTAAAAACTTGGTGCGACCTTTATCCCCTGTTACAACTTTCTTGTATAAAAATATGGAGCATAATTATGTTTCCTTCATTAAAATATGGATGTTGCAGATCATTTAAACCATACGTATGGCTTTGAGTTTGCTTAGTATCTTCATTAGAATAATTTGGTTTGTTGTGTTTTTGCAGTCATCTGTAGAGGTGGACTTCTTTACTGAATACGGTGAAGGGAGCAGATACAGAATAGAGGAAGTAATTGGTAAAGGAAGCTATGGTGTTGTCTGCTCTGCATATGATACACACACTGGAGAAAAGGTTGCAATAAAGAAAATAAATGACATATTTGAACATGTTTCTGATGCCACTCGCATTCTTCGTGAGATTAAGCTTCTTAGACTTTTACGCCATCCAGATATTGTGGAGATCAAACATATTCTGTTACCTCCTTCTAGAAGGGAATTCAAGGATATATATGTTGTCTTCGAACTCATGGAATCTGATTTACATCAGGTCATCAAAGCTAATGATGATCTGACACCAGAGCATTACCAGTTTTTTTTGTATCAGCTTCTTCGAGGCATGAAGTATATTCATACAGGTTAGTTAGGGAATCTTTCTTAGATTGCTTGCTGTAGCATATATATATATTTGTTATTGCATAAAACTAGTAGCAAAATTATATGATCACTATGGCTGATTTTGAACTTCTTAATGGACTTGTAGCAAATGTTTTTCACCGTGATCTAAAGCCAAAAAACATTTTAGCAAATGCTGACTGCAAACTGAAGATTTGCGACTTTGGTCTTGCCAGAGTGGCTTTCAATGATACTCCCACTGCTATTTTCTGGACAGTATGAATCTTTTTCCCTGAAACTATCTCCTTCAATTGAGCATAGCTCTCTTTCTCAGTTCATCTCGTCACCTCTTAATGTTTGTTTGCTTGCAGGATTATGTTGCAACCAGGTGGTATAGGGCTCCTGAGTTGTGTGGATCCTTTTTTTCCAAGGTGCAATATATGTTATGACTTATGACTATTATTTAAGATCATTGGTCAATTTTATCCAAGATGATTTACCCCTGCTTGATATGATTTACTAAGTTAAAAAGATTTATTTTAAATGATGAATGTTTCAAATAGAAATTTTAAATTTTAACTGTACTAAATAATATATGTACAACCACTTTTTCTCACTTAAGTAGGTTGGCCACATAGATCAACAGGAATCAGTGCCTATCATTGTTTGTTTCATAGTTTAAAGCAGTAGCCAGTAAGTTGATCCTGTCTATGAAATGAAGATGGACAATGTTTCTATGCTTCTGTGTACCATAATGATTTATTATCTTATCCCGGACCTGGACTTGGTAAACATATTTGGTCATAAACTTTTGTTTTTCAGTATACACCAGCTATAGACATATGGAGCATTGGCTGCATTTTTGCAGAACTTTTGACGGGAAAACCTCTTTTCCCTGGGAAGAATGTTGTCCATCAACTAGACCTTATGACTGATCTTCTTGGAACTCCATCTCTTGAAGCCATTGCTAGGGTCTGTTGTTCAGTTTCCCTTCCTTTTGGCAATTTTGTTTGTTCTATTTTGTTACTCAATGCAACCTTGGTATTACACTAAAAGGTACGAAATGAGAAAGCTCGGAGATATTTGAGCAGCATGCGAAAGAAGAAGCCTGTTCCTCTCTCGCAGAAGTTTCCTAATGCAGACCCCCTTGCTCTTCGTTTGTTAGAAAAAATGTTGGCATTTGAGCCTAAGGATCGGCCTACTGCTGAAGAGGTTAGATCTTGATGTCCATCTATCTGTAGTTCACATTCTCTGTTATATCTGGTTATTAGGTTATCATGTGTATAATAATGTCAGGCTCTAGCGGATCCATATTTTAAAGGCCTGGCCAAGGTTGAGAGAGAACCATCTGCTCAGCCAGTTACTAAGATGGAGTTTGAATTTGAGAGACGCCGGATAACAAAGGAAGATGTACGAGAGCTTATATACCGAGAGATTCTGGAGTATCATCCAAAGATGTTGAAGGAATTTCTAGAGGGATCAGAGCCAACAGGTTTCATGTATCCAAGGTATTGTCTAAATCTCTATCCAAATTTCTGTTTTGCACCTCATTAGCACTTCATGAACAACATATTTGGGGGTTGGTTTCACTTGATATTGTTGCCTAACAGTTCATAAATTTAGACACTTGTTGGTTTTACAATTTTCATTTTTGCTCATTAAGGAGCCTATGTTTACAATACCTTTTTAGTTAGATTTAAGTCATGTAACTCCTATATTCAGAATAGAGTTATGGCTAAAATTATCAAATTTATTGAAGTACAAAAGAAAATGCTATGACAAACTTCCGACAAATACGAACAAAACAACCTCCATTGCTTTTTCTCTTAAGGATAAAAGCCACATGCCCACTTGGTTTTCAAATTTCATATTAAGTTCATAGATATATGAAAATAACTGATATATGGATACTTACTATTTGGCATGTCTTGCTAGTTTTCTTCTTTTTCTTAAAAAAATAAATTACATCATATGTTTGTTGAGATGCAATTTTAACTGCAAATTCATCATTTATGGGATTGTAAATTTGTGATTTTCAAGCATATTTAATTTTAGTTGATGTATTTTAGAATTGCCTAGTTTTGTTACTCTAATTTCTGTTAGGTGTAACATTAGCTTGTTTTTCTTTTCCAAATTGTATTTTGAATAGTGCTGTGGACCACTTCAAGAAACAATTTGCATATCTTGAGGAGCATTACGGCAAAGGGGGGACTGTTACTCCCCCTGAGAGGCAACATGCATCATTACCAAGGTATCCTAATTTCTGTTACTATTTTTTGAAATTGTTCCTTTCTTCTTTTTCCATTGTTCTTTTATCTTGTCAAATTCCAATATAGAATAACCCCTTTATTTGCTTTGGAATTGCCAACTTCGCTGATTTGTTGCTGTACATGCAGACCTTGTGTATTGTATTCAGACCACTCAATGCAGAATACATCTGAGGTTGCAGATGACCTATCCAAATGTTGCATCAAAGAAGTTGAGAAACAACCCATAGATAGCAGTAGTGCCATCCCTATGTCTCGACTTCCTTTACAAGCACCACAAAATATTCAAGGTGTGATGATTGACTTTAGTATACATTTTGACCCTTCTCTGTCTCCCGTTTGTTCTTCCTATCTATGTTACACACATGGCTGACATTATTTGATAAAGAGTGTTGTGCTGTCCTGAAGCTTGTTTCATTTTAATTCATCTCTTTTTAATCTTTGCAAACATGTACTTCTTTCTTCAGCCACATGGTGGAATTTTGTGTGAATGGCTGATAGCTAGAAGTCTGTATAGAAGAAATGCTGAAATAGAGCTGTGGAATTCTTTTATTTTATTTTATTTTTTATGTTTTTTGTAATCATATTCTTTATTCTAGCTGCACCTTAATGTATCCATATACATGCACATAATTCACAAGATTTGGCTACAAAATGTCTGGCAGAATATAAATACTGTTATTCCCAAAAAAGAAAAAAAACTGGCTTATAGAATATGGTAATATTACATATAGATTTAACTTGGTACAATATAATTTTTCATCCTACAGATTTAAAGTACCATGATGCTATTATCATCCAATGTACATTTGTGGTTCCCTTTCTGTAGGTGTTGCTGCAAGGCCTGGAAAGGTTGTGGGTTCGGTAATGCGTTACAACAACTGTGGGGTAGCCGGGACGGCCGAGGCTGAACAGCGTCGGGTGGTCAGGAATCCATCTGTTTCAGCTCAGTACGCAGCATCGAGCTGTTCATATCCTAGGAGAAACTCAGGCTATAAAAGTGAAAGGGGGACAGAGGAGGGTGGGATTGAAGGTTCAAATGGACTGCAGCCAAAGCCTCAATACATGGCAAGAAAAGTGGCTGCTGCTCAAGCTGGACCTGGTGGTCAGTGGTATTGATAATGAATTATATTGAATCTATGTGGCCAACGAGAGCCTTGTGTTGTGCCATGAAACTCTGATAATACCCGAGTTTCTCGTGCTATGCCTAATGTTGATCATCTGAACTGAAATTTCACATTTGAAGTAACAAACAAAGGGGAAAGCTTAAGGGACTCAAAGTCCAAATGTTGAAGTATCTAGGGGATGATTTCTAATTCACACAATTTGCATGGTCAAATTTGAAAGGGTTCTCATGATCCAATTGATGATTTTCTTGCACTCTAATTTGCTAATAAAAGAGTACACGAAAGATCTGAAAAACCATGAACTTGAAGGCAGGCCGGTTGCTTCATTGCATAATTGAAGTTGTTACTTTTACCCTAGTATTATTTGGGTACCAATACCAAGATAATGTATTTTCTTCTTTAAAAAAAAAAAAACTTATAGCCAAACTGCCAAAGTCATATTCTCTCGTCTCTTTCTCTATGGGGGTATCTTTGGTGTTAGTAGCTTAATTAGGTGCAACAAAAGAAACGAAGTGTTGGTCCCCAATGAATGTTAACTACTTGTTTCACAGGTTTGCTTACCGAATTCCACGTGTGCACTCTGATATTTCCCTGCAAGTATTTTCCTCAGCCTATGAAAATCACAAGTGCTTGTCGTATCTTATTATGGGTGAACGTGGGTACACACTTTTATGTCGTTACACAGAAAACAACACACTAATTCATTCAAGAGATAAGGAGACGGTTTTCTATGCAGGTCCTATTTGGGGGATGGAGGGGCTCAGTTCCTCTGTCATTCAGACTTTAGCATACAAATGCAGCAAACTCGTTGCCCACATCATCAGTCTCATTCATGACATCTTTTTAGATCACACCCTTTATTCGCCAAGAAGTCTTAAACCAAGACAAGAACAGTAATAGAACAAGTAAGAGCATGTTTGGTTTATCATCTAACTTGTGTCTGAATTTTGAGACAAAATCACAGTTCAATGGAAATTGAATGTAAAAGGGGTTTTAGATGTTTTTTATTTTGCCACTTTTAATGATAAATCAAACGTGTACTAAACCATTCATTTTGTTCGTTGCCCATTAGCAAGCAATGGATAATTTTCATGAGTAGAAGTAATGTTCAAGTTCAAAACATTCACACCTTGACTGGTCTAGTGACATTGTTTTCCAACTATAATAAAGGTTTTCCATACTGTAATTCAATAAGATTGTTGAATTTTAGTATAATTATTTAAAAAGTTGTGTTCAAGATGATTTCTAACTAATTGATGACATAAAATCTTTGACCCAGTATGTCATTATCAAAATCACTTTTTTTCCCTCCGTATCTTCTGTTGTGTAGTATCATCTAATGAAGTGAGATTTACTGATGTATGTAGGAGAAGGAGTTAGTAGTTTTTCATAACACAGTGAATCAATATTTCTAAGAAATAAAATCTAACGAAGTGATTTTTCTATCGAACAGTATTGCATGTAAAGAAGGGCATTTCTAAGAAATAGTAAAAATCTAACGAATAGATTTTTCTTTTCATTCAGAAACAACACATGTTTAGAAGCAAGATTCCAAAACCTTAGTCAACAACAAGAGTGAGTTAGTACGCCAGAATAGCGTTCTGAGTATAAATATCAATCTGTAGAAAGTATAGTCTTAATTATATTTTTTTTACTAAACCTGTTCTCATTTCATCAATCTATCTCAATTCTCATGTGGACGAGCAGTAGTATTTACAGCGAGTGTTCCATGCTCCGCAGGCTCCTCTGCACTTCTCTTCCCCGTCTTCCACTAAAACCACAATCTTCCTCCTTAACCATTCTCAACTCCTCACTCACCCAAAATCAAAAACAAAAACAGAAACCCTTATCTTCCCACACCATCAAATCCTTCTCCACTTCCAAAATGGGGGACGCGCCAAGACCCTTATCCGTTCCAATCCCCACTTTGGAAAAAGCAGAACGCTCCGACCTTCTCCGCGCCCTAGAAGCTTCCATGGGTTCCCCTTTCAGCTCGGAGCCTCTCTCCCCAAACCCTAACTCTCTCATCATCGTCATCAGCGGTCCCAGCGGCGTCGGCAAGGACGCCCTCATCGCGCGCCTCCGCGACAACTCCCGCCTCGCCCTCCACTTCGTCGTCACCGTCACCACCCGCCCCCGCCGCCCCGCCGAGGTCGACGGGAAAGACTACATCTTCGTATCCAAGGAAGAGTTTCTCGGGATGGTGGAGCGGGAGGAGCTGCTGGAGTATGCACTGGTCTACGGTGACTACAAGGGGGTCCCGAAGCAGCAGATTCGGGAGTGTCTCGCGAAGGGCTGCGACGTCGTTCTGAGGGTGGATATTCAGGGGGCTGCCACGCTGAAGAAGGTGCTCGGGAAGTCGGCGGTGTTTGTGTTTGTGGCGGCGGAGAGCGAGATGGCGTTGGTAGAGAGGCTCGTGGACCGGAAGACGGAGACCGTGGAGTCGTTGTTGGTGAGGATTGGTACTGCCAGGGAGGAGATGAAGCATGTTAAGAATTTTGATTATGTTGTGGTCAATGCTAAAGGGAAGCTTGATAATGCGGTCAAGTTGATGGAGTCTATTATTGATGCTGAGAAAGCTAGGGTTTCTCAGAGGACTCCTCTTTTGTAACAGACATGCACATGGTATACCTGATTTATTTTTATCTTTTTCTGAGTATGCAATTGAGGATTTGTGTTTTATGTGAAATTTCCGTGCTCAGTAGAATGAATTTGTTTGCACTTGACTGAATGAAATTGTCATGTGTGTTTCACTGTGGAAAGGATTGGTGTTTCTGAGGAAATGGCAGCTGCCCCCCCATTGACAATGAATTGAATCAAAGGATATATTCAAACCAATGTTTATTATGTTCTAAGTTCTCCGCAAAACTCAAAATATCTCAAGTAAGCAAAAGCATCTAAAGAGGGATATCCACACAACATATGAAGTAGCTGTTTGTTTCATTTGGTAGTAGTTATCCATACAACGTACTGACAAAATTCAGTATTTTGCATGGACTATGTACTTGAGTGATATCAGCTCTTTGCAATGCTTCATTGAGATGTGCCCAAAGGTATTTGATAGTGAAATTTGGAAAACAAAAAGGTATTAGGTACGTACTTCTGTGAGCATGTGTACCTGGTAAAGTTAGATAGTTGACAGGCTTAGATTAAAATTGGGGGCCTGCTACATACTCTAAAATTGGATTGATATAAGTTGCACATAGTTTTTGAATGGAGAAGGTCACTACATTAAATCTCAGAAACACATTTTGCACTGTGAAATGTTGACATTATGAATTCAAAGTTGAGATTGTCTCAGTTCATAGTGTGAGATTCTTTTTATTATGGAGATGCATGCTATACAGGGGTGAGTTTATTTTTGCTGGACCTGCTTATTCTTGATTATAAATAACAGTATTTGCTATATTTATTTATTTACTTTAATAAAATGATTTTTTTCCTTACAATTTTTTATTATGTGTTGATATTGATTGTGGTACATCAAATATGACATGTGGCAGTATGCTGTAGCTCCTTGTACTATAAAGAACTTACTTATATGCTTAATCATTAATATTTTTTGAATTGCTATTTCCTTTATTTTCTGGGCTAACATAAGTCACTTGAACCTTGTGTTTCTGGTACTTGTAACCAAAGATAAGCACCAATACTTTAAAATAGTAGCAAAATCTGTGCCAGTATTGATGTTGGACACTTCACAGATACTTGGTACTCCTAGTTTTGTTTTACAGTTTTTTCAGTTCTAGTTTTTGAACTTTTATATCAATATAGGCAAGACTTCAACAATAATTGGACAAATGATAGTATTTTATTATGTTTACAATGATTTATGCTAACTGATAAAACATCTTTTATCTCTTTTGATTTAATATTTGAGTTTTTAATTGAATTTTAACTATTTTTATTTATTGTATAGTTGTACCTGTCCTGTAATTTTAAGAATTGCCATATTTCAGTGTCAGCATCATGTTGTATTTGTGCTTTCTAACTTGTAACGTGCATGACATAACTGACTGTATTGTTAATATTGCCTTTTCCCTGTAGGTTTTATGATGGATGATAAACTGAGTTGGTGATTTTTACTTGTGAGCTTTGCTTGCCTCTGACGAGCTTGATGCTCATTTCCTACAACTGGTGTCATGTCATCATGGGAAGACATGTTGGGGGTTATGCTTGTGGTGATTCTTCCAATACTGCCTTAAATGAAGTACAAGTTCTTGGTGAATAGAAATTCTAATTACAATGTCTAATATCATTTGTTTATTTTATTCGGTGATCTGGTTTGAAATAGTTATCTAGGAAGCATATTGAATTTAGTGGATGAAACAGTGAACTGAATTGACACATATAGCCTTGATACCTGGTGTAATCCTTCTTATGAACTGATTCAAAAAGCCAGTGGCTCAAACTTAATCACAATAGGTTTTTATGCATATATACTGGGTTCTACTTTTCCTTTCTCTCTCCTCTCATTCACTCTTTGGTTAAACTGCAATATTTAGATATGCTTGAAGAACAGATAGGAATGAATCAATTTTTATACTTGTTCAGTTGTTCTAATTCAATAAAGAAGGTGGAAAATAAGGTTATAAATTATTTCCATCTTTTCTTTGTATATTTACAATTAGAGTTTGTGAACAATGAAATAAAGATCCTAGTCGCTCTTATGTCACATTTGTTATTACCTCTTCAGTTTAATATTTTAGTGGCATAATTTTGCTCTCATCTTATCCGTGAATTACACGAGTCATATATGATTTGGGTTGAAGATCCAATCCTTATTTTTTCGTTTACTGACATGGATTTGATGTAATGTATTTTTGAAGTTACTTAAAGAATGTTGCTGTTTTTATTATTATTTTTCCTCGCCGTTTACCCTTTTTTAAGAAGTTTTTGCCGTGGAAGTCATGAATTCATATCAAATTGAAATGGTAGAAGATAAATTGTTAAAATTTGGGTTATTAGAGGAATGAATGGATCTAAAACATTGCTCAAGCATGTGAGTCTTCTCCAGAATCTCCTCATATTCGAAATTAGGAATCTCCTCCAAATGATGGAAGAGGGCAAATTTGACTTGGCGATTTGGCTGAGCTTCCTAGACCCTGCAGTGTCTGCGTGTCGTGTAGTTACCTACTTCCCTCTCCATATTCACCAAAAAAAAAGATTAAATTCATATATCATGATGAAATGATGGTTACATCCTAATTTTAAAGAACTGTAGCTGAGAGATATCTCATTTCATATTCCTAACGTATTGAATAAATGAGGGTTATTGCAACTTCTACAAAAAGTTCTTCTGGTTTTTAGCATCGCCCTTGTATGGTGCAAAGGTTATTTGTCTTGACAGAAGTTTTCGTGTACTCTGGTCATTGAAACCGTATTGTTCGCAATGATGTGTCAATATGGGTTCACTATGGACCCAAATTGTTTGCTGCAGGAGCAGACCCAGAAGTTTAATTTTCCTTATAAAATTTTCACATATATAACAATAAGAAATTTAATACATATAATTGAATTTTTTTTAGTAGAAGAAAAACTTCCTTTCTCTAATTGTAGGTAATTTAAATCCGTTTACTATTGTGGCAAATGTATTGAACATGAAGGAAAATTTAAATATTGTTCTAGTCATTGTAGTTTTTTTAATTTTTTATTTTAATCTTTATACTTTATTCGTTTGTTTCGAATTCCTATAATTTCAAAATTAGGTCCGTGGTGCAAAAACCAAAATCCAAATGTATGCACGATGCTAATTTCTAGTGATTTTAAAAATCATCCGATCAATTTTTATTTTATAGAAAATCAAATTTAAACTTTTAAGGTATAACTACTAACTATTTTTTTAATCAAATATTGAAACTAAATGCATTTAAATCGAAATAAAAAAGAAAAACTACACACATATTGATAAAGAACTTAATGTCTATGCAATGTGTAAAACTTTTTACAGTCGGTATATAACTTTTTTGTCATTTATAAAACTTTAAATTTTAGGAAATAGTAGTTTTTTTAAAAGTTTATCAGAAAGTTAAAAAAAACTTGTGAAATAAGTTGGATGAGAAAATTTAAATAATAATAAAATGATTATTAAAACAAAATTGTAACAGTAGCATGACGAGAGGTTATTCTTGCCATCGAAATTGTAGACGAAAAAAATATCATTTTTCAAAAATATAAAAAATAATTAAATTTTAAAAAAAAAGAGAAAATTAAAATATATTTTATACAGTAATTGAAATAATAAATTAAAATGGAATAAAAATTGAAACAGAGCAGAAGAGAAAGGAGCAACACATACTAGATAGCTCATCCCCTTTGCATATAAATAAATAAAAATATCTCCATTAACTTAAGCTTGTAGCATATATCGCAGCTCTGTTTTACGTGTACGCGTAAAATAAAACCAAGATATTCCACAAGCATAAACTTATGGCCTGGGTTCTTTTAAGGAACCCAAAGAATCTAGATTTGATTATTGTGAGGTCCTTAATTATTTTCTCTTTTTTTTTTTTTTGCTTTCTTCTTAGGCCTCCCTTTTCTGCTTCACTTTCTTTTACTTTTCCCTTTTCGCCTACGCTTTCTGGGACCTAAAAACGAAAATGAAAGACATGACAAAGACCTTAATTTGTTACAGAACAGCAGATTGTTCCTCACATGGACTCATTGCATTTATACTGTGCTATCTCTATCTCTTTCTTTTTTATCATGGAATAAAATTAAAATCAATAGTCAAATTCGTACATGAAAGCATGAAATACTAATAAATTAATTCTTCAAAAGATAAAAATTTAAATTTAGTCTCTTCATGCATAAAAAATATGACAAATTAATCATGCGGACAATTTAATAATAAATTGGTCTTTAAACTTTGTAACTTAATATCAAATTGGTCATAAAAAAATTCAACTTATTATCAAATTAATCATTAAACATTACAACTTAAATGGTTTCACAAATTTAACGACTAACTTGTTGCACAATGAGGAACTAAATTATATTTTTAATCTTTCAAGGATCAATTTGTCATCGCATTACTTTAGAGGACAAATTTGACTATTAACCCGTAAAATAACATATATTATCATTGGCTTAAATATATTTTGTGTTTTTTTCATTTTCATCATTGTAAATTATTTTTTTTGTTTTAGTCATTGCAAAATGTGTTTGTTTTATTTTTCGTTCTTAAAATACTTTAGATAGCACTTTGAATTGTAAAAATATATTTTAAATAGAAAAAAAAATATTAACTAAAATACTTTAAGGAAGAAAAACAAAAAGAAACACATTTTGTAAGAAGTAAAACAAAAAAACTGCAGGAACAAAAATAAAAAAAACTAAATTACAAAAATAAAAAATATATTTAAACCTTATTTTTGTCGCTATTTTATGTACTAGAGGCTAGTCCCAATTGTTATGTAGTTAGTTTTAGGCCTATAATTCCCAAAAGTTAGTTTATGGGAAAAAGGTTGCCTTTGTTATATACTTTATTTTGGTTGTGCTACTATTTAATATGAGACTTCCAATACAAATTTTAACGTCGAAGGCCTAATATTTTGAGCATAAAATTTTCAAAAGTTAAATATTTACATGTTATACATATTTATATAATAAAATACATGTGAAATTATATAAAATGATTTCATTCAAAAAACATAAAGGAGTTCACATGGGTAAAATGTTCTTTTTCGTGTTAATCATCAAATTAAAAACTTATCAATTAAGGGTATGAAAACATTTCCGACTCAAATTAGGACTGTTCAAGTTTACAAAAGAACTCAAGTTAAGTAGCATAATAAAATAAAGTAAAATGACATGTTTAGAATATTATGCAATTGAAATAAAAACTCATGTCTCAATGTCACATTCTATCAAAGCATTGTGTTTCGATGTCCTCCAACACGAGGTTCCCTAAAGCAATCCACCTAGTCATCTCCTCCACGAACACAAGGTTCGAAATTATCACATGATCCAAACACAAACACAAGGAGAGTGAATTATCACATTCCTAAACAAATAAAGATAAATGAAGACACATATATAATATCAATATAACAAGCTCAACTTAGCACAATTTGCATAATTTTACCACTCATTATGTAACATCAATTGTCCTAAGGATTTAATCACAAAATCACATTTCACACCTTCACATTAATCATGTGTTCAAAACAACAAATCTCAAGTACAACACAACATCTCACACAATTCATTACCCACCATCATGTAGCAAGTCACAATGATCATTACACATGTGTTATGTAACAGATATACTAAGACTCAAATATATATGCAATGTGGTACTATGTCAGTAAAAAATCTCATCGGATGCCTAGAAATACATGACAAGATAGACCACACACTGGTAAGCCAGGTCACTCTCACTAGGTAAAATCATAGAGAGACCCGTTAGGGTCATGCTGTTTTGCGAGAATGCTCCAACCATGTTGGATCAGCACATACTTAAAAGAGCACTTAAACCGGGTGTATTTACCCCCAAAGCCTAGACTCCGAAGAGTCCGTCAGGGCTTCTCCCTCCTAATTCAAGTTCAACCCATAAAATATTTTAACAAACAAACTTTATCTATGAACTATATAAACATATGACTCATCAATTGTTTTCAAAATAATTTTAACCTGTCGCGCCTCAAAATGATTCAACTCGTCGGTTTCCCACAATGGACCCATCACAATATTCATTGTGCATTAACTCGTCGCCCTTGAAGGATTTTACAATAGTTTAATTGTACAGTTCATAACTCACAACTCAATGACATCACTTTACACTTCACAATAACATGTATAATCACATTGAGGAACATATCAATCCCACACTTGTTCACAACACATGTCTCATCACACCTTTTCACTAACACATTATCACTTCACACACACACACACACATCATACAATAGTAATCTTCCAACATTTAAGGCATATAATCATTTACTTATTTATTTAGTTAATAGCATGGAACATGTGATCAGATCATGGGGAACAAAACCCCTTAATCAATTTCAAGAAAACATGCAAGAATCAAGAGTTCTCAAATTTCTAGGTTTCTAACATTCAAAGCCAAACACTCAATTAAACCATTCAATTCGAATCAGAGCATTAATTAACCCATCAAACATGAGCAATTTGTAGTTATCATTGTGCAAACAAAATTAAAACGCATAAAAACACCCCAAAATTAATCCCAATTTGATCCTCTAAGGATCTTTATACATGTTCACTTTAACCCCTATTGCGATATACTCATCTCTTGCCTTTAAGCGGGCTCACATGTGTAGTCTGACAGTGATAGCGATGTATCTAGCGGTTTCCTAAGATTCATCAAAGCTTTTCCTTTGATTGTTTTGCTAGAGTTTTCAAGCATTAGAGAAAACAAAAAGGGATTGAAGCCTCAATTGTGTGAGGGTAATTTCTCTCTCTTAAAACATTATTTCCTATATCCCAATGATGGGAATGTGCAATTTTGAAGGTGGTGTCCAAATTTACAGACGATCCAACGGTTAATAAATCCGAAATTATAGTTTTACTAGATCATATTTGAGTGTATGCGGGGAAAAAAAGGATTTTGGGAGAGAAAAAAGGAAGAATGAATTTGGGAGAAAGAGAGAGCTTAAAATATATCATAAATGTAAAAATTGACCTAATATGTTTTTATGTATAGTTAAGATACTCTGAGCCTATTATTTACTCTATTTTTATTTTATTTTATTATTTTATAAAAAAAGAACTTTATTTTACTATTTCATTAAATAAATAACCAATTAAAACATCCATTTATTTTCTAAAACATCATTTTACTCTATTTATTTTTTAATACTATGAAACTCTTATTTTAATTAACAAAAAATCTTTTCTCTCATTTATTTAATTTCTAAAACTCTATTAGTTTTTAAATATTTTTTTTATTTCTTTTACAAAAAAATAAAATGTTACATTGTCTGATAATGAGTAACTCAACAATAATTACACAAATAAACTCTAATACTATCTTATAATTACGGTTCATACCTAATTCAATCACTAAAGTTACCGTATAAAAATGATCTTCTGCTTATTTATACGGTTAATCATACTACTATGTGATAAGAACAAATGGTCATTAGACCCATTCCAATAAAGCAACAATCATGGTAGCTAAATAATGCAGTTTATACTTTGCATTTTTGAATTAGATGCTTGAGGCTCAATAACCAACATTTCCCTTTTTTTATTATACAAGATGGGTAGCACGCATGAGCAACGTAATTAGCCACAAGCTAAATCCACAAAAAAAAAAAAAAAAAAAAAGCTACGGGTTTCGAAAGTAACTCGTTTTTAATGGAAAATAATGAGTCATGTTAGAGTGTGATAATGATCTATCCGTGCACTCCAACTCCAAGCGACAACAGAAGAGTTTTCCCGTGTGGTATAGCTTTTAAAAAATGTCGAGAAACCAATCATAGGGAAGATGATTTTTGTGCGTAATTTTCTGTTACTTTACACATTCACATGCTCTAATTTTTGCATAAAGCTTCATGCAATTCTTGTGGGGAAGACTCTTCTACATGGATTCTACACAAGAATCAGTTCCTTATACATTTTTTAATGTAAAATATGGAGTAAATAAAAAATAATATGTGCGAACATTTTTTTTTATATAATCTCTTACGGAAAAATATGTATACATTAGTTGGAATGTATATACTTGTCTAAAAATATCTACTTGATTTTTACATTTTCCTTTTTCTGAGTAAAGAAAGATGGAAAACATATTGAAAGGTATATACTTAATGTTATTATTTTTTTATTAGAAGGATTTAAAAGGGAATAAAAAAGTTATTTAAGCTTAATATAAGTTGTCTAAAGTGTAAATGTTACTCTCTTTTTTTTTTTCTGCAAATGTTCTGTTACTTTGTGGGCTTAAGTAACTCACTCTTTTTAAAGTTAGACTACAGTTTGAAAGGAAAGATCGCTCAATAAAGACATTCAGGCAATTTTTTTTTATGGATATTAATTACTGATAAATAATTTGCATCAATATCACAAAGATTAAAAAAATTTAAATTATAATTTGTGTGAAAGAATTTTTTTAAATAGTAGAATGGAATTAACTTATTTCCAACAGATACCAAAAATATGTCTACTTATTATTTTTATCGATGTTAATCGTAGCATAGACTAATAATAAATAGCAACAATATCTCACGTGTGCTCAACAAAACATTTGGAGATAAAATTATGAGCTGACAAACTACAACTCGTATTTTTTTACTTTTGCCAAGTCAACCAATACTTTTTAACAGAGAATTAATCACGCATGGCATGGGTTGAGGTGGACTACTGCCAAATTGTAGATAGAGAAATGCATATGATTTTGTAATTAATTTTTAATAAATTTCCACTAATAAAAAGTATACGTTATTATTTTTTTTTAATATAATCACTGTATTTTATCAGAATCAAATATGTACTAAAGTATGAAAATAGGTTTAAATAAAAGTAAAAACTACACACACTTACACAGCAATGAATCTATTTAGTTTTAATTGATTAACTTTGAGAAAAAAAATCTGTTCAATTCTTTAAAAGCTTATTTTGAATATATTGCGTGTAGAGTGATGTTATATCTTCTTATAAATACTCTTGTAATTAAATTTTTTTACTGTATTATTAAAAATCTTAAATATAAAAGTAAATATATTTAATGTCTTGAAAATATTTTAGGCTCTGAATTATGATAGCGACTGTACCTTTTACATCATTTCTCAATAGAATCAACGTAGGAAAAGTTCTATTGGTCTCAACATATTTACTTTTTACATTATTTTTTATTAAAAAAGTATTTTTGATCTTGTGTAAATTAGGTGCATTTCTATTCATTTTCACATTAAGATCATGATTATGAGCATTAAAACTACTTGAGTAGTTTCAAAAAGATGTGTGCCAAATGATTTCTAACGGTGTTTTTACTTTTTGAGAAATATTTACTATAAAATTTTACACTTTCATGTATATATATATAGTAGGTTTATTAATTTTATAATAATTTCTTATACCTAAAATGATTTTTAATTGATTCAGATTACTTAAACTATTGTATAATTTTGTTGTATGAATATCCTTTTTTCAAAACACAAACAAGAAATGTTTACTTCTCCTTACTGCCAGTGCCAGAGCTTCCATTCCTCTCCATGTCTGTATAAAGTAGAAAAAGACCAATCTGGTTGACGAACAAAATTATTTGACTTGCTACTCCTTTCAGTTGCAGTATTCCACCAATTAGAACTTGGTGTGAATCTTTGAAGCTGATACTTCAAAAAAAATAAACGTGAGATATCCGCTTTGTCGTGTTATGCTACGTAGATTGACACTTATAAGAAACTTTCTAGGAAGAGAAAAACAATGCAAGCTTTACACGAGAGAAAGAAATAAGTTTAACCCTTCCACACGTTACTAAGATTGCTAAAAAAGCAAAAACCAACGACATCTTCGAAAATAGACGGCAAGATAGTGAAGCTTGGCGTCACTCTTTCCCCAACACGCCTCAATATAAACGTGCCCTCTAAGCTCCTCATTCTTATTCATTCCATTCTTGTATAAAAAAACCCTCTTACCCTTAATTCTTGATAGACACTATACAACAACACAAAAAACATTCACTTCAAAATTGCAACATATAATAGCATTTCATTAATATCATGGATCGTAGACTTTCTGTGAAAATAGAAGGAGAGGGAAGTGTTCATATACAAGTTGCTGAACTCCACAGGCTAAGCGAGACAAGCAAAACCAGCACAATGTTTGAGCCTCGTGGACTCAGCAGCATTGAGAAGAGAGACAGTGATGCAGCTGATAACTACTCTTTCTCTTCAGCAACGGCTAGAGCACCAGAAAAGAAGCTGACCCTCTTCGCTCTTCGTCTTGCGGTGCTTGAAAAAGCAGCCACTAGCCTTGGAACTCTTGGTTTCATATGGGCAACCGTTGTCCTTCTTGGCGGTTTTGCCATCACTTTGGACAAAACCGATTTCTGGTTCATCACCATCATACTGTTGATTGAAGGGACAAGGATTTTCAGTAGGAGCCATGAGCTTGAGTGGCAGCATCAAGCCACATGGTCTATAACTGAAGTTGGAATCAACAGTTTCAGGATGCTAAGGTCCTCCCCAAACTTGCTTCTTCAAAGTATCAAGAGCCTTTTCAGGCCAATTGTAATCAAGAAGCAAAGGAGAGACATGGTGGAGGCTAATGTTACCCCGAGGCATAGTGATAATCATAATACCATTAGCATAAGGACACCAACTCGCATGTGGATTAGTTCAGATGTTCCACTTCTTCCATATGCTAGATGGTTTTTCCTTTCAAGGCATATCAGCAAGCTTTTGTATTGGCTTCAGCTTTTTTCGGCCATGGCTTGTGTGGTTCTTTCGTCGATGAAGCTCATCAAGCATAATTATGGGGAGGTTGCCAAGGGAGACACTGACAAGAGGAACCGCGAGTCAGCTTTGAATATCTTCTATGCATTGGCTTTGGCTGAGGCTTTGCTTTTCTTGATGGAAAAGGCTTACTGGGAATGGAAGATCAGCTACTGCAAACTGTTGGATGAGGTTAACAAGGAGTGTGGGTTGGGGCCATCGGGGATGGTGTCGATTAGAAGGTTCTTTTATGATTCCTATTCTAGGTGTGTCAATGGGAGCATATTTGATGGGTTGAAAATGGACATTGTCTGTTTTGCTATGGATCTCTTGGCGTCAAACTCACCCGATGAGCAGCTCATCGGAGGAAGAATTCTTCGCCAATTTGCGGTGAGTGAACGGTTTTCTGATGATACCCTTCAGAAGCTTGGAATTTCCATTTCTGTAGTGGAGAGGCTAGTTGAGATGTTGAATTGGACAGACCACAAGGAGGAAGAGATTAGGCTCTCAGCTGCAGAGATTTTATCAGCACTAGCTGGCAAGAAGCAGAATTCTCTCCGCATAGCTGGGATACCAGGCGCTATGGAATCGATATCATCTCTTCTCCAAACTAACAGGAATTGCATACATGCAGCTGATGAAATTGGAGAAAAGAAACTCATATTTGATCATCCCAATTATGGCTACTGGACATTTAACCATTTGGGACTCCTCATTCTGAAGAAACTTGCCCGTGATCACGACAACTGTGGAAAGATTGGAAACACAAGAGGCCTGCTCCCAAAGATCATAGACTTCACACATGCTGAAGAGGGGTTGTTGAAGAATGAGAATGTTACACCATCTCAAATTCTGACGGTGAAGAGATCTCTGCAGCTGGTGAAGATGTTGACTAGCACAACAGGCACCTATGGGAAACATCTTCGAAGGGAGATTTCGGAGATAGTTTTCACAATAAGCAACATTAGAGATATTCTAAGGCATGGAGAGAAACACCCCTTGTTACAGAAACTGAGCATAGAAATTTTAACCAGTCTGGCATTGGAAGAGGAGGCAACAGAAAGGATTGGAGGCACAGGTGGAGTACTTAAAGAATTGTTTAACATATTTTTCAAAGATTGCATTGCTGAAAATCAGAAAGATGTAACCACTGTTGCTGGGGAGGCCCTAGCAATGCTGGCATTGGAAAGCAAGAACAACTGTCATAGGATTTTGAAGTTGAAAGTTTTGGAAAGGCTGATAGAGGCATTGAAATTTCCACTGCTTCGTGTCAATGCCGCTAGAATTCTAAGAAATTTATGCACCTACAGTGGATCAGAAGGCTTCAAACAGTTAATGGGGGTTACAGCTGCAGCACCCACAGTAAGTGTTATCTACCATCATAGTTTTAGGCTAGTAACATGTGAATTTATATAGTATGTTTTTGTTGTATGCTTCAAACTCAATTTTTAACCATCGCACAACCCTGCAGGTGCTTCAGGCAATCATGTCACAAGAAAACAAGCTCCAAGAAGTGATGATTGGACTAGCGGCAAGTGTTTTCACATTCATGACTTCCTCTGAATCAAGCACTGTATTTGAAGAATCTGGGATCACTGAGGCTGAACTGGCAAATAAATTAATCCATATTCTCAAGAAACACCGATATCCTCCAACTAAGGTCCCGAGGATAAGGAGGTTTGTGATAGAGCTGGCAATTTGGATGATGAAAGAAAGAGAAGAAAACATTCATACTTTCAAGGATTTGGGAATGGAGGAGGTGCTGGAAGGTGTCTTAGAGACCACTTCAGAGCTTGAAAGCTTTAATGTTTTCTCTGGTACCGTGGGACTGAACCGGCACAATCTAACAATTCACTCACTGGTTGAGACAGCATTGAAGTTGCTGGAAGATAGGTAAATTAATGAATCACAGAAGTATATTGCAAAAGTCAGTAAACCATGTTGATCCAGAGCAATCATTGTAATAGTACACTTGTACATAACTGTGTGTAAACTAGTAATTATAGTAAATTCTTTTCGAAGGCTGCCATGTTTGCTGGGGCTGGAAAGATAGCTTGACTCAATGATTTATTCATTTTTTTTTTCAGATTCAATGTTATTATTTGAATTGAATTATCCATATTTCCTTTTGTGATTAAATTCATTCCTTCCTGCATTGAAATTAAAAGAAAAAAATCCAAATAATATTAGATTTTTCCTTCTTTAGACCAGACTGACTTGGAAGTAATCTTTTGATTGTTGTTTCTATCCTTGCTCAGATGTCTAACAAGGTTTCACAGTTATAGAAGAGCCGGATGTTGTGGCTTTAGTTGTGGCAGCCAATCAAGTTATTCTAACAATTACACCAAACAAGCAAAAAGAGAAAGGAATCTTGAAGAAATTGACATTATTAACTAAACCAAAAAATTTGAACCATTTTCCCTCTGGTCCACGAAAAACATAATGAACTAGTATAATTCTCTAAAATAAACAAAACAAAACACATTGAAACGGAACCAGCGCACCAAGTGTCAAAAAATAGTCACACCATAGAATCCTCCTAGAACATAGCTCTCAGTCCCTACTCAACTTATTTACAAATTACAAAAGATGTTGTAGAATTTAGACCAACATCCTAGGCCATCACTTTGGAAACAACTCCTGCACCAACTGTTCTGCCTCCCTCTCTCAAAGCAAATCTTTGTCCTGTTTATAAATAAAGTAACTACCATCAAATCATATTGTTGAATGTAGTCACAAACTAAACAAAAGTTGTAAGTAAAGACAATGCAGAGACAATTTTAAGTTAAATTCTAGACCTTCCAAATTCATCAAAAAGCAATTGCGACACATTAACTTTTAGGGGATATACAACTGAAAAAAAACTTAGTTTCAAAGAATTAAAAGAACATAAAAACTACGCATTTAAATATATAGATTATTAGTTGAATCCACTTAGGGTACTTGCCCTGTAGTCTGTAGTTAGTACTAATTAATAAACTAGAGACAATATGAAACAAATAATATATAGGTGACCTATTGTAGATAATGCAGCATCTTTATGATCTATGTGACATCTAGGATTCAACCTACCTATTTCAAGAGGAACAGGTGATATCAGCTCAAAAGTAGCAGTCACATTATCACCAGGCATAACCATCTTAACACTTTCCGGTAATTCCACCTTTCCGGTAACATCTGCAGTCCTCAAGTAAAACTGTGGCTTATAATTAGAGAAAAAAGCAGTATGACGGCCACCTTCATCTTTTGAGAGAACATAAATCTCTGCTTCAAACTTCTTATATGTTTTAAATGCACCAGGCTTGGTCACGACCTGTATTTTACATCAATAAAAAGTTTAGAAAAAGAAAAAAAAATTGGTTCATTTTCATAAATTGAATTACCCTCATAAAACATAATGAAATGAAATAGTGGTTACAGATTTTCATATGAGCCCTCATGAATTACAAAATTTAGCATGAACTCACCTTTTCACGTCAAGAATGAGACGATTACCATATTTCCACTACCATATTAAGTTTTAGATCAATGCTGAACATAAATTTCATATGTTAATATTACTTTGCACTTTCCACTCACCATTCCTCTCTGTACATCATCGCGCTTCAGACCACGTAGAAGAAGTCCCACATTATCACCAGCCTTGAAATAGACACAAATATTTAATTATCCATTAATCCAAATCCAGGTAAAAGGAAGGAAGGAAAGATGGTAGTGTGATTTTACTTACTTCCCCTCGATCCAAAATTTTCTTGAACATTTCCACACCAGTTACAGTAGTCTTCAAAGGTCCACTCTGTACACTAAGACTGATAAATACAAAAGCATATACTATAAAGCAAAACAGTCATTAACATGACATGATATATTTGACCTCCATGTCTACCTGTGTTAGTCCCAATACTTCAACCTCCTCACCTACTTTGATGGTGCCTTGTTCAACACGACCAGTCACAACAGTTCCACGCCCCTTCGCAGAAACCAAACATGGTGGAAGGAACACAACAAGCAGTTGACAACATGTAAAGTAAATATAAACAAATTATTTAAGAAATACAGAACAGAATACAGTAAGGCTAAAGAAATGTCATTTTATTAGATTATCATAATAAGGAAAGAGTTTGTACTGTGTTAAAAGCTGAAGTCTCTTGCAAGAAAAACTTGAAAATAGTAGATAGAAATGTACATCGTTAGTGACTTTTTAGGGGTGGTTATATTTTTTCCCTCCTTTTCATCCTGATCCTTATTCATGGAGGAGGAGGAAATCAGGGTGACACCAATGTCCAGAAATTGCTTTGTATTATGAATATGATATTTCAATAAGAATTGTTCTGATACACATAAGTTATGATCTTTGTGCTTACCTGAATTGAGAAAACATCTTCTACTGGCATTAAGAAAGGTTTGTCAAGTTGCCGCACAGGATCCGAAATGTATTCATCCACAGCATCCATTAGTTTTAAGATAGCCTTCTTTCCAAGTTCTTCATTAGTTCCCTGCAATGCAGCCAGAGCAGAACCTCGTACAATTGGAATATCATCCCCAGGAAATTTGTAGAAATTAAGCAGTTCTGCAAAAATGTTGTTTGTCAAAAGGATGCACATCCAATTAGTAGAATATATAACAGAAACATTCTGTTAAGTGGTAGATGTAGAATATAAAAGAAACATTCTGATAAGTGGTAGATTAATTTTTCTTCCCCTTCAAATAAAACTTTACAACACTTCATACCACGAAGCTCCATTTCCACAAGTTCAAGCAACTCTGGATCATCAACAGCATCAACCTTATTTAGAAAGCAGACCAATGATGGCACACCAACCTGACACAGGAAACAAGAAAAACACCCCACGTATGTTTTTGATCTTACAGTTTTGGAATGTAATTAGATTTTATAAAAACTGAGTTCAGCTTTTACATATTGACAAAATGAGCTATCAACCTGACGAGCAAGCAGTATATGTTCCTTTGTTTGAGGCATTGGCCCATCAGGAGCAGAAACGACAAGAATTCCACCATCCATTTGTGCAGCTCCAGTTATCATGTTCTGTAATTTCACCAAATGAATTAATTGAAGATGAAGTCCATACAGACACGAACATGTACAGGAGCATCAAATAATCAATCATGCAAAAATAAATAAGATCAGACATTCTTCAAAGTAATGCAATGCATATTCATTCAATTCAATATAGAAGGAAAAGCATAAGGGTCATAATTCACACCAAGAAAATTGACTTGTAGAAATAAATAATAATAACAATAATAATAATAATAATAATAATAATAATAATAACAATGAACCATATAGATGCTTTAACAAAGTCTATTCCCATTCCATCTAACCTTACCTTAACATAGTCTGCATGTCCTGGGCAATCAACATGGGCATAGTGCCTCTTTGCTGTCTCGTACTCTACATGAGCCTGTAAGATCAAGAGAAGTTTGTAAAATTTTATTACTAAAACTATTAGTTCTGTATCATTCACAACATGCATAATTGGAGTATGGACTTAGGAAAAAAAAAAAACAGTGATCTATCTCTCACAGTCGCAATAGTAATCCCTCTCTTCTTCTCCTCGGGAGCCTTGTCTATGTCCTCAAAGGCAATGGCCTTAGCTTTACCTTCTTCAGCTAGCACCTGTTCCACAAAATCAATTCACGTATATATAAATATTGTCAAACTCAAACACAAGACCTGAATAACAAAATGTTTATGCCAAAAAGAAATTGAAATTAAAGGTAGAATTCCACTATTTAAGAATCAGGACATGGAAATCAAGCCAAACCTTGGTAATTGCAGCAGTCAGTGTGGTTTTCCCATGATCAACATGCCCAATTGTGCCCACGTTAAGATGGGGCTTTCTGCAAAAAAGAACAACAACTTCAACAATGAAAAAGAAACACGCATTAAACAACCCTCATAACCAATAGCATGCAAAGGAACAAGCAACAAATATCTCTATCTGCTATCTGTATTTCTATTTCCACATACATACCCAGTGCCTCCACAGTTAAGGACTGATTGAAGGTGAATTCATATATAAAAACATATAATATCCTGAAGGATATACAAGTGCTCAAACTGGTTATTTGGGCTAGCGAACTTAAGTCGGATAATATTTTGCTCATACACAATAATCACTTCTACTTCAAATGATTAAAGGTTGCATTTTTCTTCACGTGCATGATCACATGCACGTAAGTGAATTAATTAACTACCATATGCAAGGACATGTATTCAACTAACATAAAAAAGAGGGAAAAGAAGAAAGAATAAGAAAGAGAAAAATGGTGTCCCTAGTAGTGAAGGAGGGTCTTTACGTTCGAGCGAAAGTGGCTAAGGATCTCCGTAGAGAAACGAGCTCCAAAGGAGGTGCATTATTGCAGTTTTGGGATATGACGGTGCAAGTTCCACGAGAGAGTGAATGGTAATTAGCATTTGTGAAATGCAAAGAGAAAAGGAAGCGCTTAGAATTTAGGTTTCTGAATGCAACGGAAGCCATGAGAATATGGATTATACGCACTTCACACTGCACTGAAGAATAAGGAAGGAACGGAGAAGAGAATAATAACAACTGAACTGATCATAGTCCAAGTTTGTTACTTTGTTCGTTCTTCATCTACTTGGCGTTATTTTAGCTGACACGTCGTCAACAGAATCCGCAATAATATTCGCAAGAAACAGCCACACAAAAATTTCATCAATATAATGATTTTAGAGATTTTTTTAAAATACTTATCCTTTTTATATATCATTTTTTAAACTACACGTACAACAATATATATAACATTAAATTTTGTATTTATCTTTTTTTTTTCATTCTATCATTTATTATATTTCAAATTCAAATTTATTTTCTTTTTTCACTCTTTCCTTCTCTTAATTATATATATATATATATATATATATATATATATATATTACAATTTTTTTACAAGTATAATTTATTTTTTTATTAATATTTTTTGTTCTAAATTGAATTTCAATATGTCCAAATTCTATAATTAGTTATTAGAATAAATAGTTCTTCAAATCTCAAATCCTTCAATTTTATAATTATCATTAACTAAAAATAACATTATATCTATCGTAAAAAAATATTATATCAAACTATAAATTATTAATTATAAATTTAAAGTATAATGTATATGTTTATAAACATTTATTTTTTTATCACAAACTTTAATTATATTATAATTTATATATTAAAAATATTTACTTTTTAAAAATTTAAGTTGTATATACATGTATATGTAATTAAGACTTATTAAGCTTAATGAAAAATAAAATAAATTTAGAAGGTTAAGGGAGCGAGACAAGTATATAACAAGTTGTTTTTAAAGGTAGAGTGGTGACAAACTAATTAAGTCAAAAAGTATTTGTTTGAATTCATATTTTTCAATTGCTTATTATGACTATTTTTTTTTTGTTTAATTGATAATAATGTTCTTTGTAGTTTAATATGTATTTGTTATTCAATTCAACTTGATTGATAGTTTTGTTATGTGTTATTAGTGTCATTAGTGGTTGCATAGACGGTAAATAATATTAAAAAAATTGTTAGTTTCACATGTACAAATATGAATTTAATTAGAGTATGTTAGTAATGTAAAATATTTTACACTAGCACTCAATGATTCATGTATGATAATTAAATTTATTAATTTTTGTAATAATTATTTTAAGAGACACATCTGAACTAATTTATAATTGGTTGATTTTACATTGATAATGCATGGAAGATGACCTCTAGAAATTTTTCGTATTTTATATTTATTTCAATTTTACAATTTACAAAATAAAAATAAGCATACTGTGCTCATAAGAGTTTCATTTTCAATTTAAATTAGTATATATAAATTTATTGAGATTGGGAAAATTTCTAAGATTAATGAAAATTGAAAGATATGAAAACTGATGATTATTAATAGACAAATGACCTCTAGGGTCCTTTATTTTATTTTATTTTATTCAGTTCGATCCTTTAACTTTTAAAAAAAATTATATGATCAAATATATTTTTAAAAAAATAAATAATTAAACTGAACCAAAAAGATAAAATAAAGGACCAAATCAAACTTTTAAAAAATAAAGAATCAGAATATCAAACTAAAATAAATAAAAAAAAAGATAAAAATCAAAATAGATCACTTATCCTTATTAATATTAATGAAAATTGATCAAAGAGATAATACATGAAAAGTTCTTTTCAACTAATTTGAAATGTTGATGTGGTAATATTGTATTATTAAATATTACTTATACATGGTTCATGTTTCGGACTTTACATAATATAAATAGATTAAAAGAAAACAAAATTATATATTATAACCAGAAGTCAGGCGTAACAAAAAGAACGTGAAAGCCCCCCCACAGTAGTTGAATACAATTACACCAATCTTCGATAAGAAAAATGAAAAAACATTCAAGGAAAAAATCAATAAATCATGCATAAGCATGGCCAAATAATGGGGACTTCCAGAAATTCTAGTTCGACGGGGTAAAAACACAACAACTCTCTCTTACAGTGAAAGAATATAAGATGAATGCTAGATGATAATCTAAAGATACAGAACCTAAGTACAAGCAACCTATTTCTTTTGTGGGGCATTTTACAAACTAATGTAGTATATTTTGTAGTTACAAAAGCCATGACTCTCTAATCTTATCGATTCTGACTGTTTCTGAAAAACTTGAAATCCCAACGTCGCAGTAAGCCGTTCAAGACATGACCTGTTGGATTCTTAATAACAGTTAATGTGGCTTTTGTATTGTGTGAAATGTCAGTGTCTGATGAACTTTGTAAGCTAGCAGAACTATCATTACCAGTAGAAGCACTTTCTGTATCGCCAGACTCGGTGACCGATGAAGTGTCCAATGGTGGTAGTGGTGATGATGGTATTTTGCTTGATGAAAGACTTGTTACAGGACTTGGAATCACTGAAATGGAATTTGACTCAGTTTTCAAGGGCTCCAATGCATCAGATGAAGTGGAAATTGTTTTATCACTGTGGTTGAGTAAAGAAGATTCTGTCTCCACAGGTTTGGAAATCTCATGTGAATTAGAAGCATGTGAGTCATTCTTATCCGATGGCTCTATAGACATGGTACTACTAGCACTCCTAACAGGTGGTTGTTCTACCTCTGGAATTCGTATTTCCCGGTCTTTCAATGAATCTATCACTGCTTCCGTGAACATCTGGATAATATGCATGAAAATCCATGAAAACCAATTACACAACTTTCAGTGTATAACATCATGCATTCATAATTTCAATTTATGTTATGCGATAACCAACAAGTTGACTCACTTTTTGTTCTTTCTTTGCACTAGATGGACAGCCTGTAAAGTCATCAAGTTGAAATTCCACAAAGTGGTCATCATCTAGATCGGTTGGAACGAGGGGACTATAGAGACGACCATTTGATAATTCAAAACTAATCATTGTAGAAGATGATGAGGAAAGATCATCACATTTCTGTGCCTGTTGTGCAAAACATCGCGCAAAATTAGTGACTATAGTTCATTTGAGTTTGATCACCTAACCAACTCCATTCAAGTTAGGCCTCTGATTAAACATGTTTATTACTCATATTACTATCTATTACAGATTATTGTTCCTGTCTTTATCCGAAGCTATACATTTGAATAAATTACATTACTGAATCATGAGAGAGTTGAAACTCGGGTATTGGGGACTTCTGGTTGCACTAGTAATGGTTACCCACCATGCACATGCAAAAAATAAATAAAATCATGTTCGGTAGAAATATAGAAATGAAAACTTATCTGAACACAAGCTCCCCCTTTTTAATCTTTTAACAGTTAAATGAAAGATGATCTACAGGCTAGTGACACTCTTAAGTCTCAAGTCTCAACCCATTATAGCATTCCCATTCTTAAAGTCTTACCAACCACCACCATCTCACTCAATACATACTGCTGAGAATGTTGGACCACAAATATGCCATGGCATAAATGCCATAACGTACATCATTAATTTACTATTAATATGGAGAAAGAACAAAATATAATTCAGTACAAAGACACGAAAAAAGATAAATCCATACCTCACAGTCGAGATGTGCATCTTTTGAAGAAATATGTGATGGAACCTGAGAAAGTCAAAACAATAATATCATTCAAGAAATAAAAATCTTAAAAAACCAAGAACCACATCATGTCATAACAGCTCAAATTACCAATCTTCCAGGACTATGCAATAATTTTATAGAAGAGAATATATCATATGAACAAAAGGACCAAATTACATTTTATATTTATCACATGAATATTAAATTTTCCCTGCTTCCAGTTCCAGACATAACTGGTATTGCAGGAAGCACCAATCAACATTTAATATTTATTGTGTGAATATTTTCTCAGCAAGCTATTTGCATGATATTCTTAGTTCTGACGGTAAACTTAGAGCAAATAAATACAAACCTCCATCCTACTCATTGGTTTTTTTGAACGGACGTGCTTAATGTCTTCCACAGTACTGCTTGTTGATGTTTCTGCAATTAACAAAGAAACAATTTAAGAGATTTGCATTAATAGCAAGGTTACCAAATGCAAATTCTCATGGATACCAATTCAGAAGGAATAGTTAAGAGACATGGAGTACTTGAATCATGCCTTTGTTTTGGAATGATGGTTCATTGCCAAAGTCAAATTCATGCACAGATCTCCAAACATCCTGTGTAGGAAAAACATTTAACATTTAAAATAACGTTAAAGAATGGAACTTTGTATTTTGATCAAAATGGAACCAAAGAAATGCATGGTGAATTTACCTTACCAAAGTAATCATTCATAATGTCAAAAAATGATTCCCCAAGCTCATCTTCAGGAGGTTGTAAAACATTGTGAAAAAATATGTTTACGGAATCAAAATAATACTGAGGACGCGAAGAGTTGTGATCTCCCTCAAATTTAATTATATTTTTGTCCCCCTACAAAGGATAATCGACAATATTATAGATCCAAAAGGTCAGGCATGCGAGAATGAGTAACCCAAATTCCATAAATAACGGACTAAAAGGAGAATAAAAATTTAGTGAGTAAAAGCAAACATTTCAAATTCTTGCAAACATATTTACCATGTAAGCCTCAAGTATACGATCTGAGTGATGAGGACGAATAAAATCATCATCAATGGCATGCCCTACTAGAGCAGGAACAAAACAAGATTTTGCTACCTGCAATGCCAACAAATAATGAATGAATAGAATGAAGAATATGAAAGTGCAAAAAACCAAAAGAAATTCAATATGGTAAAATTTCCCCCAAATAGTTTTTTTTCTGTAAAGTCTTGCATCTGATTCGGATTTTTTCCCCACTAAAGATCTATTAAAGAAAAAAATAATGTTATTACATAAGCAGGGGAAAATACAGGAGAGAAAATTTCTACACTTTTGAATGCTCATAAAGTCGTTATTTTATATGTTTAGGAGGACAAAAAATTGTTCACTATTTTGGTTGTTTTGTCTCTGTCCTCCTATACTTCATGAATGATCACAAGCACGCAATCTAAAAAGAAGATTCTAAACAATGAATCATCCTAATTCCTACCATTTAATTAAAGTTAAAGAAGTTCACCAGGTCCAAGAAAAGTGCAGTCATCGTTGTCAATAATCAAAAAGAATCATGATGCACATGATAAGCCACAAAGTTTGACAAAACCAGAACCAGCCAAATTGTATCACTCTACCCTACGTCCCTACCAGAGAAAAATTCCTCTTGGTTCAGTTTTTAATTCCAAACTTTTAACTAGTTCAAACGTATTTGACTTAAATCATATAGCATTGATTTCTTGACAGGGAAAGTTTCCTTCACACATGATAATTGACTAACTTTAAAAAAAAAAACTCAGCACAAATATGTTAATAATATATTTATGAGTTGCTGAGTAAAATTACAGTCATATGACTGACAAACTAATAAGTGTACACTATTTCCAAAAAAAAAAAAGAGAGAGAGAACAAAGTTTCCACAGACCACAAGTGTATCCATTTCTCAAATTCAAGCTAAAAATAAAATGTTTCTTAACCAATCTCAGGTTCAGATGCTGGATTTGAACTGAAGTTATATCAAACAAATAATGAGGAAAAGCAAAGGAAGAAAGTTCAGTAATTATTTTTCCGTCAAATTATTCAATCATTACATACAGACAGGCAAATAAAAGTGATTTTTTTTCGTTAAACAAAAAAAAATCAAAAGGAAAAATAACCTTAACGGTGTTCAAGTCTGTTATGTCAAATTTTGCTTTCTTCTGGATTGTTTTTCGCATGTATTGAATTGCAAACTTCACCTGTAACAGGAAGAACCAAATATAAATGGAAAAATCGTAGGGCAATGACAATCTATTCTCATAAGAGAGAAACAAGGGCCATGAAATCAGATGCTAGCCATGTGTATAAAGTATATAAATATTCATTGAGAGGGCTAAAGATACTCATATGTTGCAAAATGCAAACTACAAATATTCACAGACCCCTGTCAAAAATAGCAATCATTCATCATAGGTGCTACATTACTCCATAATAAACTATAGCCTAGGTCAATTACTTTTAAAGAAATAGCTTATAAAAAACCATCTTTACAACATCCTTGTCACTCATCACAAAACATGTTTATGAACCTAATAGATGTCTAGAAAAGCTATAAGTTCCAGCCTGGATGGATAGGGACCTTCGTTGGTATTAAAATAAACCTCCCCCAATCTAACTTTCGATCATAATATATGGTTGGTAACAAACCACAGACTAAGCCTGAAGGTGATTTTAATAACCTCAACATAAAGAAGCATTAAAATATGAATGAGATTATAGATTAATAGTTTTGGTTAGATTAATTCTATAAAAAAGTATTTCTCATTTCCATCGAAAAATATAACACACTCACTGTGAATTTTGGCAGACGGACTCTATATGTATCTACAAGTTCCATCATTAAATCAACCAAATCAGAGAAGGGACTGTCTAAAACCATTCCTGCGATTGAAGGATCCTCAGCTCCATACATAAGGCTGCAAGGAATGACATCATTAATGGCAAGTACGAAGTGATATACACTGGTAAGACTGAATTGCTAAACAATCAGGGAGTTTACAAATTGACTTTAAAAATTAAGAAACACATGGGTAGCACACTGTTAATGAGGAGAATGTGTTTTTGGTAGGAAATGATTTGAAATATTCATTGCAGAAAGGCATAAATGCATACATGAAAAGCAGATCATTTCCACAAGTTAAGTGAAGGTACTATGAAGGTACTATGAAATGCTTCATACTCAAGTTAAGGTTGCATTCTGCACTCTGCAGACAACCCATTAAGGTGTATGGCATATCTATGATTATCTACGAAATGCCATACACCTTCTTTTACAAGTTAAGGTCGTGTTCAGCTACCATTTTAAGGGCTGTGATCCCTTCATTGTTGTTTTCAATGCTATGATCAATTGATCGTTATTAACAATTACAAAAAATCATAATGAAGTCTTTCTTCATT
This sequence comes from Glycine max, assembly GCF_000004515.6. Classification (NCBI taxonomy): domain Eukaryota; kingdom Viridiplantae; phylum Streptophyta; class Magnoliopsida; order Fabales; family Fabaceae; genus Glycine; species Glycine max. Next base: position 31,849,149 of record NC_038249.2, read on the forward strand.
TATTCACCTCAAGCCACACTGGCTCTTATTAGAAGAGGATCACAACAATAAGGTCAAGTATGCAGTTTCTATTCTTTAACAAACAAATCAACTTATTGATAATTAACTATAAGATCTGGGTAATAATGGACCATATTACAATATCCTGATACAACCCTATGTACCACCCCTGCCTAGGAGACATTTCTTCAACCTTATTTACAATGTAAGGCCGAATGAAGAAGTGAATCATGAAATATTACCTAGTCACAGCACCCATTGAGCGTCCCCATAAGCCAATCAGAGAGACATTTCCATCTGCCCGCAGATAGTTGACCACTGCCCTCAGATCATCCTTCTGAAAACAGCCAAGAATGTTAAATAATCTTCATAATATAAAAAAATGGAAACAAAGCAAAATAGAAGAAATGCATATGCAAACTCACAATGAAGTACAAACACAAGCATTTCATTTCTACTGTGATGTAAGAAATTTATTAAAAAGAAATGAGAAGTATCCTGCCTGAGGCACATCACAAATTTTCTGCCAACAGTACTCCAACATACATGTTACCAAAATTAATTTGGACTCGTTGATAATACTTTTGGATTAAATTTGCGAATATGCAAGTTTGTTTTCTTCTACCCCTCTTCACTGGATTATCTTACAGTTTTTTCAACAAGCCTCTAACACTCCTCTCCTCACATGATCAAACCACCCTGGGTAAGCTTTTGTCAGCTTCTTCTTAATAGGTGCTACTCTAACTTTCAAAAACTCCCATTTTTGTATGTCACTGCACTCATCCACCTCAATCCCTGCTATGCTTTTTTTCTTCTTTGGCTCTTCTTGCTGCTTCAATGTCCAATAGGCAACTTTCACTATAATAAAGCACTGATGATACTTATCCAGCAGAAGTTTTCTTTTGAGTTTGGTGGCACTTTGTAATCACAAATTACACATAAAGTGCTTTTTCCATTTCATCCACCCGTCTTCAGTCCCATGTTTTACATGGCTATTAATCTCCCTATTGCTTTGGAAGATGAATCCTAGATACCTAAATCATGCAAATTGTGCCATGATATTATCCCCAATTATATCAATGATAATGATACAACTAAATATTATTGTATGTTTCAAACAGTTAATGAGCAAGCACTTACTTCATTCCAACCTAGAGTGACATGCTCTCCTCCAGAGATTCCTGATCCCGAGAAATCCAGAGTAAAAACTGTAATATTTGAAGGAAGTAAAATTAGAGCAGCTTCACTGGCATCAACCCTGCATCCACTGCCATAAACATTGCACAAAATAAGCAAGATAAGTACATTTGATAAAAGTCTTATTAGTTACTTCTGCAGTTCTTATTTTTTGAGGTAAATCATCCATTATATTTGTTCATATGCACAAAGAAATGTAAGATAATATACTTTTTAGTCAATAAATATTTAAAAAAGAAAAGCTTTGAAATTGGCGTTGTTATATTGAAAATGCAGCACCATATCAAACTAATTGCATGTATACATTTATAAAGACATAGTTGAAAAGGAAAAGGTTTTGAAATGGGACTGTGTTAACTTCTAGTTATACGTTTTATAGTAGTAAGATGGTAAGAAAGGTGAATATAAACCAACTTTGGAAATTGATCAAAGTGCAAGTTTAAAACGATCAACCACATCTTCTAATAATAAGACAAATACACATATTATTTACATTAAACCATTATAGTGCTTTTTCTAAATTAAAAAGAATATGTTTAAAACCGAGAGAAAATAAAAAATAAAAAAAACACACATCTTCAAAGCAAAGTCTGAAATGTCTAGAAGAAAACTTTGTTGTTTGAATAAAACTCTTTTAAGTTTGAAGCATCAACTGCATGCTAACCAAACAAATTAAGAAATGCATATTTGTCCTGCAGTCACCTGTTTCCATGGCAATATATCACACATGGCAGAGGCTTTCCATCAGGACTGACTATAGGCATGTAATGGCTGCATTGAAGAACATCCCCACGGCTGTTTTTTATCTGCAGAATATCAAATATTACATGACACTGATAATTCAGGTCATCAACTCAACTAAATAGAATATAACTTATAATGCTTATGATGAAAACAAAGAATGGCATCAACAAAAACTTTGCAAATGAATTAGATCATCACATGCATACATTTTATATGTTATAACTTAAATAGAAGTACTATGCAAAAAAGGAATCACCATACTAATGTTTTAAATGTGACTAAGCAATCCTTCCATGCTGGCATCCTAGATAAGAAATCATTCTTGTGACAGTTCTCCAAAAGAGCAATCACATAACTTGGAATTGGAACAAATTATGAAACTGAATTTCTTTCAGAGGGTAAAGGTTATGGCTTCAAAAGTAGAATCCTTTTCTAGCATATGGTTGACAATTTAGTTATTAACTATCAAATAAGATAAAATCAATCATTCCTGGATCCAATGCTTTTACCAACAGAATTTTCACTATACCTCCACGTCCTTCCGTTGAAACCATTTCCCTTTTAGCATGAACTCGTGATCCAATAAATCACTTTTTGGATCATATTCAGCTCTGCATGCCAGTAACGGATACAGTCATAACGTAATAGCACAATAGTTTATGTTAAATTTGAAACAAAAATACTTCAAAAAAAAAGTAATGAACCATGCAAATAACAGAACTCGATGTCAGTTCATCTTATGACATAATTGAAGAAAGAGGACATCAAGTATGTAGCTATTTTGAAGGGCTTATATATCACATAATAGAAATATGTCAAGGCACTCAGCTTCACCTGGTATCCTCAAAATTAGAAGGATGTTGCGACACTTGAAAAGATTTTCAAGTTTTTAACTTGCATGATATCTCCATTACCCTTCTTACTCTTTTTTTTTTTGGGGGGGGGGGGGGGGGGGGAGGGGGGGGGCTAGTGTTGTCGAGATTCAGATACATGATTTGCAGATCTCAATTTTCAGAACACACAAAACAATAGGAAGTTGTTATAGTAATACTATGTATATATTATAAAATAAAAACTATTTTCATATGTTTGTTTGTATGGAAAAGGAAGAAATTTGCAGAAAAAGCTTGACGTGGCCATCGGTGTTTACAGTATAGGTACCATGAAAAGGATTACAGACTTACAGGATACTCACATTACAGAAAAGTAAGACTTTTAAGGTAGCTTAAGAATAGATCTCAAATTTCCAACCAAACAAACAACAAACCAACTTAACAGAATGAGCACACTGCACACCCCCCACCAAAATATAAAGATAACTCCATAATTCTTATGGAAATAGACTAATATCTTTCCTTGTGGAAAAAGATGACAGGGGTGATTACAATTATACTAAAAATCAATAAGAAGCATAAGCAAACACCCAGATGAGAATGTGAACAAAAAGAAAAGAACTTTGACTGAAAAAGTTGATCCAAGCAGAGAGAGAGGAAGAAGGAGAAAAGATGGTGTGTACCTGGGTGGGCGAATGATGAAGTTGACAAGCGGTTCCATATTTAGAAACGATCAGAGATGGTATGGTTTCAGCTGTTGAAGCAAACTAAGATATAAAACATTTGAATTTTGCAATGAAAAGAAAGAGAAGAGAAGAGAAGAAAGAAAAAGGTGTTGAAGGAAGGAGAGAGAGGACTTGGTTATTAGACAAGACAACTGTGAGACAAAGAAGAATGTAACAGAAAGAAAGGGACCGGAGGGAGCATGCTTTTGTTTTAGTTTTTCTTGGTCTTTTGTTTACTTCCATTCCAACTGTGCTCCTTCTTTTTCTTTTGTGTTGGAAATAACAAACCAAAAGAAAAACGAAAATAGAAATGATAATAATGAAAACGTTGTTCTTGTTGTTGTTGTTGTTTTCAACCAAGTCTCGTCGTCACCTTGCTGATGCCAAACTTCCAACTGAATACGGACAGTATCGAAGCTGGTGTTGCTGGCCGAATGAACTGATCAAAAATAGTGTGTCATCCGCCACCAGCACAATGCAAGAATAAAATACTATTGTATTAAATCATTAGTCCTTTGAAAAAAATTAATTTTTTTTACTAGTTTTAAGTATTTTTTTATATTTTAATCTATCTTTTAAACTTTACATTGATTAAAAAAATTCACAATGCATGTTAAATCTATCTTTTAAATTTTACTTTGATTTAAAAAAATCACAATGCATGTTAAAGGTTATTTGTCCATGCGCTGCGTCTGCATTTTTCTAGTTTTTAGTTGACATGAAAAATATAAGTTATAAAATGATGGTTTATTGGGTTGAGAGTTTGATTTTTATGTACTGACACTGTAAAATGAAATTTAAACCGTCGACAAATCAAAAATTAATTTAAAGAAGACTTTTAGAAAGTTTATTCCATTAAAAAAGGTTATACATACTGATAGGGGCTAGTCCAATGTTAAATCATTTGTAAATAGATAATTTATTTGTAATGGTATTAGAAATTTAATTTAATAATGTGTATGAATTTAATTTAGATATGTTTACAGTGCAAAAGATTATACACTCACCCTATAATAAAATTATAATAATATTATATTTCTACTGAATTAATATGTCACTCTTAAAATATGTCTTCATGTTACTTGATATCACTTCATGCCATGCATCATATATTTTTGAATTGGACGCTGCCAGACTTGTCTTCTAATGATGGGTTGAAAATTATGATCATTCCCACTTAGGAGTAGATTGGCAGGGGCTAAGCGGTCAGAAATTAAAAAAAAATCCAATTTCTTATTTCATGTAACTAATAAAAATTGATCAATTTAATTTAAGAACCTAACGAACACTAATAACTTTGGTTAAATTTTTGCTTAAAAAACGTAGGTTAAATTTAATTCAAATATAAATTTATATTAGTATGAGAGGAATTGAATCTATAAAATAAAATAAGAACATTAATAAATTTGTATTTTGATTTTTAAAAAACACTAAAAAAATATAATCCGTCTCACTACTTTTGTTGGGTTAAACAAGTCAGCTTACAGATCTCAAGGAATTCTATCAAGCTTAATTTAATATAAAATATAGTATCTACAAATAATAGAAAAAAATAATTAATATTAAATTTCATATGGAAAACTTAGCAAGTGTCCGTATTCTCCCCCACTTAATATGCACTAGTATTGGTGATGATGTCACAAATAGTAGTATATTAAGAGGAGCCGAAGCCATAGATTTTTGGTCAATACGAAAACAAAACATACAGCGGCATGGTTTGATTTAATTTTTAATATGCAGTTTTTATAATTTTTGTTTTACTGTTTTTGATTGGAGCGATTTTTTTTTAGTTTTTTAAGTGGACTTGGTGGTCTACAACCCTTTAATAAAAAATAAAAAATAAAAAAAGAAAGAATGATTCTGGATTTAAAGATTGTAATGTAGCAACCTCCCGATGCTTTCAGAATATAGCCATTTGTCAAATTATGGTAATTAATTATTGATGTCCATGTTATCTAGGAAGCCGTGACTTTAACATCATGAAAGTAAAAAAAAAAAAAAACATTGGCATGTGAGAAATCATAAAAGTGCTAATCATGATTGAGGTTTGGTTTCAATCAACAATCATACCTTTTTTATTTTAATATTTTCTCTTAAATTTCAAATAAGAATTAGTAATATATTGATACAAGACTAATATTAAATTGATAAAGCACAACGTCAAAAAAAATTTGATAAAGCACTAATAGTACATTCATCGTAAAAGTGTTTCATAAGAATCAGTAAAATATTGATAAAACATTAATATTATATTGAATAGTTGTAATAAATTAATGTCTTAATTAAGTTTTCAATTCCTTAAATTAGGAGGGTTTTTTCTTGGTCTTCTAAATAATTTTTATTATTCTTTTAGTTCCTCAAATGCAAAAAAGATTATTTTTAATTTCTTTTTTCTAATAAAAATTTACATTTTTTAATTTCTAAAATTTTGATGGAGAGACTAAAAAAAGTATTTTTTTTTAAATTTGAGGGATTAAAATTTATAATTTTTATTTAAAAGGATAAAATGTAGATCCCATAGTTTAAGGGACTAAAATATAGTTAAATACACTATTTTTCATAAAATAAATTTTAAAAAAATATTTAAAAATAAATAGAATTTTAGTAAAAATGACGAGGTTTTATAATTAAATAAATAAGGAAAAATAATTTTATTAAAATAATGGTTTGAAGGAAAATAAAAAAAAAAGATATTTTATTTATTCATTTGATAGGAAATAAAATAAAGTTCATTTTTGTAAAATAAAAAATAGAATAAATAAAAGGCCTAGAATACTCTAGCTATGAATTGAGACGTTTACATTTATGATACGTCTCTACGCTCTCTCTTCCTAATTTGTTTTCTCTACTTCTTTTTCCAAAATTCTTTTTTTTCCCCTCACACTGAAACTTTCTCTTTTCCCACAAACACCCAAAATATGTCATAGTAAAACTATGATCCTGGACTCTTCAACCGTTGGATCATCGTGAAATTTGAACACCACCTTCAGAACTCATTTTTGTACATTCTCACCGTTGGGATTTATAAAATTATTTTTTACAGATAAAATTTAATTTCGTACGTTGATAGTAAAATAGAGGCTACAATCTCTTCCCTTTCTCTCTAACGCTTGGAAACCCTAACAACAAACAGAGAAAAAGCTTGAGAAATCTTAGGGAACTACTAGATACACTATTATCACTGTTGGACTACACACGTAAGCCGCTTAGAGGTAAATGATGAGTTTATCGCAATTGGGATTAGAATGAACATGTATAGGGATCTTTAGAGGATTAAATTGGGGTTTATTTTGGGATGTTTGTTGTGTTGTAATTCTTCCTGTATGATTATATAAAATTGTTTGAGAGTTTGTACTTCCCGTGTTGTGAAAAACATTTTTGTATAATTTATTTGTGTTTTGGATAATATTAGTGTGATAAATAGTTATATTGGGATCATGAAATTGTAATTGAAATTGTGTATAAGTGATAAATTGAATATGTGATGAATTATGGGATAACATGTTGCTTTGAGATTATAACATTGTTATTGAGATTGAGTATAAGTGTAAAGTTGAACAAGTGTTAATTTGTGAGTTACACGTAAACATGTGATGGTGGATTGTGAGGTTGTGATATGTTAAAATTATGGACATGAAATTTGATTGTAAATAAGTGTGTGGTAAACACTTGATGTGACAATACTTATGTTGTGAGCTATGAATTATACAATTACCTGATTGGTATTTACCTTGAGAAAAATGTTTATGCGCAATGTTAAAGGGAAAGTGTAGGATTCCTAGTTAGGAACCTAAAGTGTTAAATTGTTGTGCAATGTGTTAAACGTGTTTGAAATACAAGTGTGAGGTCGTAGATATTGTATAATTCATGAGCAATATCTGTGTGAAAAAATTGTTTTAGGGATTGGACCTGAATCAGGAAGGTTCGCCTTAACGGATTCTTCGGAATTTAGGCATTGGGGATAAAGACACTCGGTTTGAGTGCTTCTTTAAGCATATATTGATCCCAAATGATTGGAACATTCTCACAAAACAGAGTGACTCTGACTAGTCACCTTATGATTTTACTTAGTGAGAGTAACCTGACATACCCATTGTGTGGTGTGTCTTGTTATGTACTCCTAAGCGCCCCGGTGTGATTTTTCATTGACATGATACCACATTGCATATAGGTTTGAGTCTTAATATAAAACTCCTGCTAATTGTTTATTATGAAATTGATTGGTGTTATTACTTCTTGACCCGAGTATGTGATTCATGTGTAATGTGATTGATGATTGAAAAATGAATTTTAAACGATAAAGTCGTGAAGTGACGTGGATTGTATTAAGTTGAATTATGTTATAAATACTTCTATAATTTATTTTGAGTATGCCTTTGTTTATTTGTATTTTTTTAAAAATGTGATAATTCACTCCCTGTGTGCTATTTGTGTTTGGATCCTGTGATGATCTCGAACTTTGTGTTCGTGGGAGCAGATGACTAGGTAGATGATTTTAAAGAACTTCGTGCTAGAGAACACTTGAACATAATGCTTTGATAGGATGTGACATTGGAGATGAGTTTTTAGTTTAATTGCATAATGTTATTTTATTATATTTTACCTCACTAATTTAACAATTTTTTTTTAAAACTTTGATGACCTTATTTTGAGCTAGATATGTTTTCAATAAATTTTATTTGATAACAATGAAGTGAATGTGAATCCTTTACTCATATAAATTTTTCTATTAATATTTTTATATATTTTATTTATTTATATATATATTGAGATAGAGGGTGTCACAATAATTTCTCATATTGGACTTGAAAGGAGGGAGCAAAAAGGCCTCACCTCAACAAAAAGTGGTCTATGTCTCATTAGTAAGAACTGGGCCCATGCCCAACATTTTTGAAACAATAAAACGTACAACAAAATGGGCATGGCAGGGAAAAATAATACTCATAAAGACCAAAAGCAAAATAGAAACAGAAGTATTTTTTTTCTTCTTATTCGTGGAATCGAACTCAAATATAAAATATTTACTAATTACTCAAAAGTAGAAACAGAAGTATACATATACCATGCATTTTTTTATTGTTCTTTTTTTAGCCTTTCAAAAAAAAAATATACCATGTCTTTTTTATTTCTTTCTTTTTTTATAAGCACAAATACCATGCCTTTCCATTTCACTATATATATGTGTATTCTTTACGTGTTCGTTTATACAAAAAAGCTGTTCTGAATTCCATGTTTAAATTTTATTATTTTTAAATGGCCGTAAACTTTATACAACATTGCTTTTTTTTCATTTTAAGTAACATTTCTACCTTTAAAAACGAAATATGAATATCAATTTAGAAAGCCAAGGAGGGTTTTCTTTCTATAAATTGTTCATAATAAACTATCCCCGTTTGATGAAACTCCAACAAAACCTTTGGAATGCGTGGTAACGTGGTTATTGAAAGCACAAAGACAAAGCAGTTTTATCAGTCTCAATAGTAATTATCAAGAGGCACTTCCCAGCTTTTTCAGAACTTCTTTTCAGCACTTGTATCTGAAGAAAATGAGTTTGACTCATCAACAATCGTTAGTATATATTTATCGCTACAAATGTTTTAACTTTCAAGCCATAGCAAAAGGAGAGATTTCTCCATTACCAATTTGACTTCGCATGAGAAAAGAAAAGATATGGTGGGATAGAGATCAAAATCAAACAAATTAATATTGATGGTATAGGACAAAGTGGAAGTGTTATAGGTGAGAGTGTGAGACAGAATCTCAACCTTGTGGTTGTTAAGGATCCATACTTGAAAGGGTATTTCAAACACGTAAGGGTATATATCTGAGATAGTGTTCCTTATCCAATGCTGGTCCCCATAATCCAAAGCATAAGGTCTTACCCATCACCACCATCAACCAATTATCAATAACTCTTTGGCCAGAGAAAAGCCATGAAAACATCATTGGAACTTAAGTTTAATAATAAATTTTTACTAATATATTATTTTCAACAAAATCTTTTTTTAGAAATCATAAATATTTTCAAATGAGACAATTTTGCTCAAGTTTGAGAAGAACTATTATTATAAAGACTAAAATTTTCCTTTCAACTATTTGATACAGTTATATATATTAAGAATTTTCTTTCAAATTGATTGAAATTTTTTAGAATAACGAAATTATAAATATCACTTATTGAATAAAGAGTAAGAGCTATAATTAATTTCAGTTAATAGTAAAGGAAAATGCTAACCGGATATTGGTTAAAAAAATTAAAATAGAAAATTTACATTAAAAATTGTCATTAATACACTTTTATTATGATTTCTAATACATTATTAACGACTGGTAAAAAGAAATACATATTCTTAAGTCCAATAAATAAATAAAAACTTTGTATTATGAATTTCTTAATTAATTGTCTAAGCGCACGGTTAGCATGACCTAATAATAAATTATGAGTTTGGATGAAGTAGCATTTAGACATGGCAATGGGCGAGGCGGATAGGAGTATTATCTCTCAAATTCTTTACCCATATCTTCATGTCTGTACCCGATATTCGACGGATTTAAGTTTATTGTCTCATTCTTGTATCCGTCGAGTATTGAGTATCTCCGACCCGTCCCATACACGATTTAAATTAGAAAAATATTTTTTTTTAATAAATTTATTAGAGCACGTGTGTCTACAAAAATAGTTAAAAAAATAATATTAAATTATGTAAAAATTTTAAAATAAAATTAACTAGTAATAAAAATTTTATGTCTTTTGATTAAATTATGTAAAAATTCTAAAGATTTTTAAGTGGCGAAGCGAGTTTGGATTTGAAGTTGGTACGGATCTAGTAATCTCATACTTTTAGTTACTGGGAAAAACCTGAACCCAAACTCATATCCAGTTAATTCGAATATTACATGTCAAAATTAGGATGGATTTAGTGGATATCCACATAGATTTTGTTGTGATGTCTAGTTGTATTTTGCTTATGTGTGTACTAAAATATGAATCCATGCAATTAATTTATTCTTCGTCACGTGTTGAGATTCTCTCTGACGTGTGGTATTATATTATATAGTCATTGTGATGGTTAAAAAAAATAATAATTGATTCATGATATTATCCACATTAGAAGACCAAAGACGAAATTAGGAAATGTTATCTAAGCATAGACACAAACACCACCACACACACTACACAAAAGTATAAGTTTTAACCACGTGTAAATTTGAAGTGGTCCTGCATCCTTGCAAAACAATCTGACTCAGTTGAGTGGTCCTACACACTTTCAAAATTTAATTAGCTATCTACCATATAGATAAATATTAAATTTTATGTATACCGGTTTTACACACTTTAAAAAATAATTATAATTAAAATTCTTTGACTTCAGACGAGACTCAAATGTATTCTCACATATTTTAGTTCTTGATTTGAATTAAGTTTAATCATATTTAAAATTCATTATGTTTTTTGAAATATATTATGCACAAATCAAATTCAGCTTCTCCTCCGTAAATTCATTGTGCATTGTTAATTTAACTGAGTAATTTAAAAAATATATATAATGCAAAGAAGATAATGAAAGAAAGACGTGAAACAAACTTTTTTTCCGTTAAAGAAAATAACACTAGTCTTGATATGTGCTGATGTGCACAGTGCAACTAATCGTTTGGGGAACCTGCCTCTTTGAAACGCTGATGTGCATATTTGCTAGCTTTAGAATGCCCCATTCTTCTGAAATGGAAATTTTAAAGGACACGAGATCAAATTCATAACAAAAGTGTGTATTAACGTTACCTTTGATGTTTTGTTTTTCTGCAGCATTTAGCAAACAAATAAATCCTATTCCGAGTTGCACGAGACAACGTCAAGATGGCAGAGCCAGAGAGTACGTGGTTAGATGGTTAATCTAGTTCTTGAAATTCTGATTTCATGTAACTTAATTGGATGTTTTAGTGGAATTTTTAAAAGAAAATTCTGAAGCTGTAATCGACAATTTCATTCAAATTTATAAATTTAACCACTTATTGTTTCTCTCTTCTTCTTCTTTTTTTCTTTTCTGAATATATGTTAACGTGATTACTCTTAAGTCACACATTACCTATAAATTTAGATTGATATGAGTGACAAATAACAATTTTGATTATTTTTATAAAAATATATCAATTTTAAATATTACAGCGATGGTGAATCACAATTCTAATAACTAAATTACTATTTACCTTCATGGTTATGCTTTGTGTGTGTGTTTATTTATTTTTTGTTTGTAGTGTAACGCCCATAATTTATTTGTCACTTCCTTGCAATTATTTTTTAAAAAAATATTATAATTTTTTTGGGCATCCCAAAATTTTCTTGTTTATATAGTATTAAGATCAATGACTGATTTATATTTTAAATTAATAAAGATTGGCAGGGAAAAAAAATCTTACTTTTAAAAGTAAACAGACTAAAACAAAAAAACAATTTCAATAATCAATGACTGATTTAATATAGGACTGCAAATTTGGGTGAGCCTGGTGCATTCGGACTACACTGATTTGAATCAATATATTTTCAAGTTAAGTTGGATGAGATCAATTTCTACGTGATTTATAAATTTATTAGTCTAACCTTATGTATGTTATGGACTAAATGGGTCATTTTATCCGTGCATTTTTCTAAAAAAATGTATTTTGACCATATACTTTTATTTAAAAAGAAGGTTAATTGTAATTTTTGTATCTCTTTAATTCTTGATACACAATTTGGATGGTCATATTTTCCCGATTTAAGTTTCATATTTAAAATAATTCATATGTTTCGTTTCTTTTATATAATACAATTGAATTCTAAATCTAATAAATTCATTTAAGGTAAAAAAATTATTTAATTAAAATATAAAAATACAAGAAATAAATATGTGTAACTAAAATTTATCATTGACAAAATTAATATATATTTTACATCTATAATATAATCAGTCCAACAAAAAGTGAGATTTAAAGTAAAAGTTGAGAGAAACTTTTTTATTTTAAAGAAAAAAATTATATATGAAGTCTTATAGACAATATGTGTGACATTTTTTACTTAAAAAAACTAATAATAAACGTTGATAGACCTAAAATTCAAGTTTTAGTTATTTTATTTTTGGGTCGACCTTGAATATAATATGATGGAAAAAAAAACACTTTATAAAATCCACTATATTTTGATAATTATTCTTTTCTTGGGTCTATAGGTACATGCATTATTTATAATAAGTAATTTTGTTGAGTTTAAAATTTAAAACTTTTTACGTAGTCAACCATTCATAAATCATGTTAAGAATGATGGTTAGTTATTGAAAAAACTCTTATATAATTGATAGGCAATGTAATAAATTTTTTTAGGTTAAAATATAATTTTCGTTTATTTATTGTTTTAAATTTCTGATTTTAATTTTTATTTTTTATTTTTTAATTCAGACATTTTGTCTTTCATTTTTAATAAAACTATAAGTTAGTCCTCTTATTTTTCAGTTGAGACATTTTGTCTCTTACTTTTTACAAAATTTACAATTTTAGTATCTTTTTCCATTTCAAACTTCACTTTGCATTTTTTTAATAAATTAAACTTGTTAACAATTAAATAATTTTAAAAAATATTTATGCATAAACTAATGTTTGAAATTAGTCATAAAAATTAAAATTACATATTTTTAAAAAGTGAAAAACGAAATATGTTAATTAAAAAATGGGAAAATAAAGTCACAAACTTTTTAAAGGTGAAAGGTAAAATATCTTAATTAAAAAATAAAAAAATTAAAATTACATATCTTAAAAAATAGGAAAACAAAAATTCCATTTTAGCCTGTTTTTTAAGAAATGTAATAACATTGTACACTATTGTTATATGTATATTATTCTGGCAATTATGTTTGATCCGAAAGCATCATTAATTAGTGAGAACAACTTTCTAAAAAAAAAACTGTAATTTTGTGGGTGCCTTCCACTTTTGATTAAAAAAAATGATTTTTCACATACAAAATTTGAACTTTTATTTAAAGAGAATCAGAAACTTACTATATTTATTCATCATCGGTTGAATAACGTCCTATATTATTTTTTTAATCTTGCTGTTTATTAGGAAAATAGTTTCTGACTAATATAAAATTTGATCAAGAGAAAAAAAATAAAATCTAACAAAATTATTTCTCCTAAAAATTAAACTCCTAAAAATTGAACTCCAGTAATACTTCAATAATTCAACTTCAATTTTAACGTATTAACCCGTTGTACTAAATCACTTAGTTAACGTCCTAGTTTAATGTGCTTTCTATAATTAATTCAACTTTTAAAATCTGATTTTGAAATCTATATTCAATTAAAGCTTTAAGCTCAAATTTCTGGCTAACTTATCTTTTATTCCACTAACGACAGAGAAAGGATTTAAATGCTTAATTAATGTAGTTTTAAAAGGATGTTGATCTCTCCATTGCGTAGGCAAGAGCAAGACAACGCTTACCAAACAAAAACCGCTCTTAATTTTTAAAACATATAATAAAATGTTCCCTTATTATAATAATCAAATTGACTTCAATTAGCATAAAAATAATAGCCTTTAGTGGGACAATCCATAGTAACCTAGGAAACTCAGTACAAATACACATTAAAAATACAAAAGCCCAAGGATATAATATGCTTCAAATATTTGTTTTCCACACTCAAATTGCCATATCACGGGTGAATAAGTGAATTCAAACCAAGATCTAAACAAAAAGCTATCAAAGACAAATATTGTCCACAAAAAAAAATTAATCATTATGATAACTGATTACAAATTACTATATTTCAATCAAGAAAATCTGATTGAGCTGGTTAAGCATAATACGTAAATGTTAAAAACAACCTCCTACTACTGTTATTGTGTTTAATTCTTACATGTAATTTCTTTTTACTATACTTTAAGCTAAAAACCTCATTTATCTTGACTATGATTAAAAAAAGTGTATTATTTGCAATAATATGTTGGATAAAAAAAAGGGTAGCCTGAGAATGAACCTTATCTGTAATATTTCGAGTCCAAGCTTCTCTTGGTGCTCTGTAAGGGACCAAAAACCAATTTCATCCACTCGTAACATACCCCTATCGGTTTTAGAAAAGCCAAGAAAGTTTGTGTCCACCAACCTCTATTTTACACGAGTCTCTCATACTATGATACTATAGCTACACTTCCCACTGTGTCTCAGGGTCTGTGACACACACAGACTCACTTCAAGTTCCCAGCTTTTGCCATTTTTCCCACTGTTTATTGGTGAGTTCCTTTGTGTCATTGTGTGCAAACTCATTTGCGAGAGGCAAAAGCCAAAAGGGGTGACATTTAGTAGTATTTTTTTTGTTCTGTGGCTCTGATTCTGCTTATTCCTGTTAGCTTTTTGACACAGTGGTAAATAGTTTATTTCTGTTATTATTGCTGTTTTACTTTAAAAGTGAATTTTTCAGTGTTTTGTGTAAATAATGAAAATGTATGAGGCTTCAAAAGCCAGGTTTGTTGAGTGCTGAACAAATGCAGAATGTGATCTTCGCTGCTCTTTCAGTAAATCCCAGATTTTTGTTTTTGGTCAGATTACATTATAATGCTTCTTATGCTATAAATGAAAAAAAAAAAAGATGTGGCATATTTTGTTATTTGGTGATGCCTTCGAAGATCTGGTTTACAAGAGGGTTGCTTCAAATGTGGTATGATGGTATCACATATCTTTGTGAATAGCTCGTAGTTTTATGATCATAAACCTGAAAGTAGACTTTTTAGGCCCGATACGTGGCTTTATTTATCTGCATAACTCACTTTTTCGTCATAGTATGCCTTTCATCTAATGACTAAAAAGTTGCCATTTTTCTATTGAAACAAATTTAAATTTCATATTACATGACTAAAAAGTTACCATTTTTCTATTCAAGCAAATTGAAACTTCATATTACATACAACCAAACCAGGCATATTTTAATTCCCATATTGTGGTTAACTAGCCTACAGTGTAGGATCACCGGGATTCCTTTTATGTCTAATATAAATTTTCCCAGATACATGTTTAGTGTGTTTGAGGAGGGAGAAGAAACTAAAAATGTGCTACAAGAACAAGCTAAAGTAGCAGTGATAAACGGGTCACTATAATGGTTCAAAGGGGAAGCAGGATTTGATTAAAGACAGCTTGGTGTGTGGTAACTATGAACAGATGTTGATCTAAGTCTGATCTCCAAATCAAATTCTTGCATAGTATTTGATAAACATATTTGATTTGACTATCAGAGCATCCTTGCACGTTTTCTTCAATGATTATTTTTGTGGTCTTTTGCATCGAATCTGATGCTATGGAATGTGCATGAGTGTGATGATGACTCAGATTGGAATGCCAGGTTTTCAAAAAGAAATTTGTTTAGTTTTCAGTGTGATCTTAAGTAGTCATCATTGCAGTATGGTTGATGTAGATAAATGTTATTTTCTAGATTACTAGATTATAATGCTCGTGTTTTATCATAATGATGTTATCTAGTAAACATCGTTTCTTTTGCCTCAGGGAGGGGGAGTTTTCATTATTCATGATCAGAGAATGGCACAAATTTTGGCATTCTTTTCACACACTAGAGTTTAGTTTTAGAAGGATTTGACACAATTTCTTTGCAATGATTTTATGTGTGGCTTGATTAGTCATCATCTGATGGTGGTTACGGAATAGCTGATAGACATTATGCATTAAATTATAAGGCTGTTTAGTATTATTTTTGTTTAATATTTAACCTAAAATTGTATTATGTATTATAATTTGATTTGATTCATATCTGAGTGGGGGTTCTCATAACTACTTTAACTACTTTGTGTACTAAAGAGAAGAACTGCAGAACATGGCACAGATTTTGGCTCCCTCTACGCAATGGCAGATGAGAATCTCAAAATCCTCTCCCAATGCAACTCCCATTACATCAAACATGTGGAGTTCTTTATTGTGGAAACAAAATAAGAAAGTTTCACCTACCAGTTCTGCTAAATTTAGAGTGCTGGCAATTAAGTCTGACAATAGCACCATCAACAGGCTCGAGGGTCTACTTAATTTGGATATCACTCCATTCACTGACAAGATAATTGCTGAGTACATTTGGTATTCATTCTATTCTGCCTCCTTTTGTATCTCTTAGTTCGCCGGATCCAATTATGACTAACTACTTCCTTTTACCTGCTTCTGAGTGAGGATGTAAGGTATTTAAAACTGAATTTTTTTTTTTGAAACAGGATTGGGGGGACAGGAATTGATGTGCGCAGTAAATCAAGAGTATGTTATTTATAATGTTCTAAATAAGCTAAGAGAAATTATTCCTACCATTGTCATTTGAATTGTTTCATGCTATTCATGATAATCATACACATATATTTTCATTTCTTAGACAATATCAAAGCCTGTTGAAGATCCCTCTGAGCTCCCTAAATGGAACTATGATGGATCTAGCACTGGACAGGCACCTGGTGATGATAGTGAAGTAATCCTATAGTAAGAATTTTGGCACTGATACTTCTATTTATGTTACTTACTCTACACCATTGCAGTTTTAATTTTAATCTTTTTTTTTCTCCCAGTCCTCAAGCAATTTTCAAAGATCCTTTCCGTGGCGGTAACAATATTTTGGTGAGGGCTGTTATACTTGAAAGAGGTCACATGGCATGTTGATTGAAATTTAAATATAGATATTATGAAGTTAACTAGATATATTTTGTTTTGCTAAGGTCATTTGCGATTCTTACACCCCACAAGGTGAGCCTATCCCTACAAACAAGAGACACAGAGCTGCTGAAATTTTCAGTAACCCAAAGGTCCAAGCTGAAGTTCCATGGTATATATAATACTTCTTATCTTTAGCCTTAAACAAAAATTTGTGATGATAAATTACACGATTCTAGAATTTATTTATTTATTTATTTTTGGTTTAATGTTACCAACTATTTTTGGATGCTAGAAATTTGTAACTTGCTATCTAACTCTATGTTACACACACCACTTCTATTTCTGATGATTTATGGCAAAAAAGAAAGATATATAACCCCAGTTTGTTTAAATTTAAAAAAAGTAATTCTAAACAAACGCTTTTTATCTAAACACTTTTTTAATAAGTAATAAAAAAGCAGAAAACTGCTTATTTTAAGTAAAAACAATTCAGACAAACACATCATAAAACTGCTTATTTTATTTAAAAAATACTTATTTTAAAAAAGTAAGCTCATACAAACTATCCCATATGATAAGCAATGCCAATTAAAATTCTGACATTTATAGTATTTCTTATCTAGTGATGCCTAACCAAATTATGACATGATATTTTCTCTTCTTCATTTGATCACTTACTCAAATAGAAGTTAACTGAACTTTTGGGGTGAATTACAATTTTAACAGAAAACATTCTAATATTATTGTATGTTAACTGTTCAAAGGTATGGAATAGAACAAGAGTACACCTTACTTCAAACAAATGTGAAATGGCCATTAGGATGGCCGGTTGGTGGCTATCCCGGTCCTCAGGTAATGTCAACTCTTCGTAGTTTTCTTTTGGATTTTATTCACATTTCTCTGGAATATTGCAGTTTCATAATGTGAATTTAATTACTTATTCCTTCATATTTCAGGGTCCTTATTATTGCAGTGCTGGGGCAGATAAGTCATTTGGACGTGACATATCTGATGCTCATTACAAGGCTTGCTTATATGCTGGAATTAACATCAGTGGCACCAATGGGGAGGTTATGCCTGGGCAGGTATATCTCTTGCAGTTCCCTTTGTTTTAAGGCCTATGAATATTCATTTTTCCTCATTATTTCTGCTATGTATATTGCAGTGGGAGTACCAAGTTGGTCCTAGTGTAGGTATTGAGGCTGGTGATCATATCTGGGCTTCAAGGTACATCCTCGAGGTAATTCATTTTGCCTACTTTTTGGTTTTTATACACATACACACACCCTGGTTGGACCATTTGGTTCAATATAATGTCTTATTAAGGCTTTGTCTTTTGTGTGGTTCTTGTTCATGACTTTATGTTCAGCTGAATATTAAAAACTTCCTGTTTGCACTAAGGTTGATACATTGTTATTATTATTTGTGTATGCTTACGTGAGAATTGCTCCATTTGCTTGTAGTTATCAACAGACATTTATTGCCCATACATGTTCTTCTAACTCTTTCCTCTTATTTTAGAGGTGGATAAGTCAAAGGCCAAAGAGAATAGACCCTGAAGTTTTCTTCTTTTTTTTTTTCCTTCCATCTATTTTTATACAATTCTTTAATGCCTCTAAATTTTTTAGATCACGAAAGGTAATTCAGTATTCTGAAGTTTAAAGGTTCTTGACATTGCTTGTAACTGAATTGTTGATAGTCTCGTGTAAACAAAACATTGTGCTTGTTCTCTTGTCCCTTATCCAATTTTGTATCTTCTAATTAAGTATATTGCATTTTGGTCTGGCCAGAGAATTACTGAGCAAGCTGGTGTTGTGCTCTCTCTTGATCCAAAACCAATAGAGGTACATACAGTAATGCTTTAATTAACAGTATTGCCTATCCTATGTTAATTATACTAATTGTTTTGGTTAAACATAGGGTGACTGGAATGGAGCAGGATGCCACACCAATTACAGGTTTTTGCCCATGTCTCTTTGCATGTGTCTTTAATTTACTAAATTACTAAGTTGGTAAAAACCATTTGTCTTTTAGTACAAAGAGCATGAGGGAAGATGGAGGCTTTGAGGTAATAAAGAAGGCAATTTTGAATCTATCGCTACGCCACAAGGATCACATCAGTGCATATGGAGAAGGAAATGAGAGAAGGTTGACAGGAAAGCATGAGACAGCAAGCATTAACACATTTTCTTGGGTATGGTTTCAAAATTGCCAATACCTATTATTGTTAACGACAGGGTAATCAAGCATGAAGTTTTCTTCTTGTTTGCTACATACTAATAAAATTAAACTTGCAGGGAGTGGCTAACCGTGGTTGCTCAATCCGTGTGGGAAGAGACACAGAGAAGAATGGCAAAGGTAAGTCATCAACAATTATGGCCAGGCCACTTTATAGTGGCTCTAGATGAATTAAAAGTACAATCATTTAGATTTCTAATGGGGGACTAAAAAACATTATATCTGACTTCTTTAGCTTGTCGTGCTTGACTGAAGTTGCTAGCTGAAAATTTTAGTATTTCAAACTTTTTGAATAATTGCTAATTGCCTATGCAACAACTTCAGCTTACCATTAGGCTTATGGGTTGGATAGTCTTGCAGTGTCACTCTGGTCCCTTTTTTTTTTTATTGTTCTCCTTCATATGTTGCAAAATCACATGCCTTTCTTTCCTAATTGATGTGTTCTTAGCAAATTATTGATGTTCTCTGTTATCACTGATCTCATTCTAATATTTCTATTCATTTCTTTTTCTATTCGAACCATTTTGTATACCACCGAATTAATACCAAAGTCATAATATACCATATATTAATTCTTAACCTCCTCAATCCTCTTGATCGTAGGTTACTTGGAAGACAGGCGACCGGCTTCAAACATGGATCCATATGTTGTGACATCATTACTTGCAGAGACTACACTATTGTGGGAGCCAACTCTGGAGGCTGAAGCTCTTGCAGCTCAGAAGTTAGCATTGAAGGTCTAAACCTATTGAATGATGGCATTCTGGATGCAAAATCACTTTCCTTTTAGATTATCTATATGTATTCTAATGATCTTGTTTGGACTAAAGAGGTTGCCATGCCCAGTTATTGGTTATCATATGAAATGCACATTGTATATCAGAAGTTTGGTTGGTACTATTTGCTTCAGGACAAATTTTCTTTGATGCTTGGTTACATTCAGTGTCCCCTCGGATTTTCTTTTCCTAGAAATATCTAAGCTTTCTTTTTTAGTCAAGGGAAATAACTGAGCTTATATAGCTCAGAATTGCGGGCATTCAAATTTTCACTTACATTACAACTTTCTATTTTGGGTGGGACTAAGCTCAATAATATTGAGAACCTTATAAAGAACATGGAACATTAATCTATTCTTAGTTGTGTGAAATGATTTATAGACCCTTTCATGAGGCCAACAGGAAAATGGTGGAAGAGAATATTAGCCATTCCTTTGGTGTGTGCAATGGTGACGGAAAAGAACCGTATGACTCTCACTGAGCCTCTGTCTTGTGAACTAAATATCAGTGATATTTTATTATCCACGCATTAACAATAAATTTAACAGTAAAATAATTAGCTGATAATGATGAGACATATGAAGTGTACCATGCTTCAAGCTACAGAATATAAGAAATTGAATTGGTAGGTATGGATGTCGTTGTGATGTCATAGGCTATATGGTGAAGTGTTGTTGCAAAGGGATCAACAACGACATCAATGGTGGCATATTGGTTCAAGAACGTTGTATCTTTGGATGAACATTTGTTTTGTAAAACTGATCTTACAAAATTAATTTTGAGGTGATGCTATTTACATTTTGGATATTTTTATTCTAAAAACTAATAATAAAGCTAAAAAATTACAAATCTTTTTTCTTTCAACTCAAAAACAAAACATATAAATATTTATATAAAATTACGTTAGCTAATATTTTTAAAAATGACGTTAAAAATATAATATTTCATGATTTAAGTTGAAAGTTAAATTTAAATAACAACCAAATTAGATGATAATCAGAACATCCAAATTTACCTTAAACTCTAAATCTCTAATTCCATGCAGAAAATGTTTTAAAGACCAGAGAAGATTGTTACAAGTCCCAAGTTTTCATTCCATGGTTAACTGATTTGGTCATTATCTGTATCAACAACCAAGAGTAGCACTACACTACCACTATCCATTGAGCCAACTTGTTCCCATGATTACAACAACACCACAGAGATCGAGAGGACCCCACCCACCTCATGAACTGTAACCATGCCGCCACCACCTTCCTTTCGCTCGCTCTCCCACCACCGCCAAGTTCCGCGCTTTTCCCAAAACGCCCTTCCGCAATCCTCAGGCCGTACCAAACCCTTTTGTCCAGCAACACCAGGCTCGGACTCAGAGTTAGAGCTTCAAATGGTGATAGTAACGTTCAACCAGCAAATTGGTCCCAGTGGATCCCTGCAGGATCTTTCGCCGCCGATAAAGTTTTCAGGTTAATCCCCGGTGCCACCGCCAGTCCGATTGGCCAGTTTGTTCCGTCCCCCGCCACGTTTCTTCACTCCATCGACCCTCGAGTCAAATTGGTTAGTCAAGTAAAATCACTTTATAGGTTTTGTGCAGAGTTGAGTTTTGATATTAGGTGTTCATGTTATGGTATGGTTGGACCAATTTAATTGAATAAATACTTTATAGGTTTTTATTTTTTGCCACTTAACGCTTTTGAGCTGAGTTGAATTTTGATTATTAGGTTTTATGGTATGGTTGGACTGTGGAGTGGAGTGGAGTGTTTTGTGATATTTTTGTATAAGAATGTGAAAATGAAATAATGATTTTGTTTTTTGTAACCTGATATCCAGTAACACTAACGCTGTGTTTGGATAAAAATTGGAAAAGTACTTTTTTGCAAATTCCAATGCACATTTCCAAATTCTAATGCACAAAATGAAGAAGAAATTGTTGGTTTGGAGATAAAAAGTACTTTTGAGCTCTTCCAACTGAAATCCAAACATGCACTAAGCCATCATAAATTAAAAAAATTTATATACAAACTTGTGATGGCTCTTTCTTTAACATCATTTTAGCAGAGAAATTAAAGATTATAATGTGTGAACTGAGAGGGTGAGCTGAGAGTGTTATTCCTCATAATACAAATGTTAAAGTCTGTTTGCGAAACCTCGGCTTTGGTTGGCATCTGCTGATTGTAGTTTGTGTCTTTGTGATAGTCCTTAATTTGGAAAAATGCAGCAAGCCAGTTTTCGAAACATAAGATTAAATAATCTGGCAAGCCAAATTTTGTTTGTTTCACAAGTCTAAATCATCATTTGCTTCTTCATCAGCTAAGGAATTGGATTGATGTGACCGTTTGGCTGGTAGTGAAGTTGTTTTTGATACATATTTGACTGCTTTTCATCATTGTTATTAAATGGCAACACCGTGGCGGAATGGCATGGTGGATTTTTTGCCAACTGCCATAGGCAATTTGTGAAGGGAGGCCTGCTATGGTGGCACCCTAGGCCATAATGATGTGTTTATATGGCAAAATTTTGGCCTTCCTTCATCCACCATTGGTAACAGTGGCTTTATTCATAGTGCTCAATATCAGAGTTCTTGTCAAATATAAATCATGATTTATATTTCAGCAGTTGTTAGTAGATTCATTTGTAGCTAGAATATTTGAATTATTTGTTTCGGCTTCCTGGTTTAAGCGTGTTTGTGATTTTTTGTGATCAATCAGTCTGATTTTACAGGTATGGCTTTTAGATCTGGTTGTTCTACCGGCAAGGTCACACATAATTATGCAATTTGGATTAGTAGTGTACCTGACTTTGCTTTCAATTTGGGTTCTACCAAAGAAATGCGTGGACGGTAAATAATTGTTAATCCTTGACTTGTCTAGCACAGGAAGTGGGATCAGACTCATATATAGATGGATTGTTCACTTTGCTTAGTTATATTTGGTTGTTGATCATTAATTTAAGGGTCCAGTTGGGATTTAATAGTCCAAGGGTGTTTAATCTGTCATTTAAGGTTTGCATTGTGTTTCATATCTGATGTTCATTATTGTTTTTTGATCAGCATGTTAATTGCTCTTTCCTCTCCCCTCTTTTCATGATTCAGCACATGGCATTTCTCATTCTTAATGCTTATTTACAATTTGAGCTAGCTTGTACCTTATCATCACGAAGTTGGGTTTTTCCTTTGTATTAATTCAAATCTACTTGACTGTTGGCTATTTATTAAGTTGTTATTATCTTGATTCTTGAAGTGATGTGTTGATTTGGGAATTTTCCTGATACTTTCATTTGTAGGATCAACTGGGAAGAGTTTATTTGCTATCTGAATTATTATTCATAACATCAGGATTGGGTTCAGATGGTGTGCCTGCAATTGTTCAGTTGAGAACACCACCACCTGCAATGATGGGGCTTCCTAATCTTCCAGTATCTTTAACAGGTTATGCATATACAATCATGAAGTTAGGTCCATTAACCTTTACCAGGAAAGGCCTATCTGTAGCAAGCACTGTTGCATGTTTGACTTTTACAGTAAGTTGCTTTCTACATTTCTGCCTTTTCTTTTCATTTTACTTGTGTTTTTGGACATTGGGTAGAACCATATCCTGTAAGCTTCCTAAAAACAACAGAAATTTTATGATTACGACTTCTGAGAATTTGGTCTGCATTTCTTTGGAAGGTATTTCAAAGTGCAAGTCCCTGCCTCACTGCTACATCCCCTGAACAGTTAGCATTTGCATTGCGATGGTTTATGCTCCCTCTGAAATACATAGGTGTTTCTGTGTCAGAAATTGTGCTTACACTTTTACTGTCATTGAGGTTTATCAGTCTTGTTTTTGATGAGGTAAGGAAAGTAAGGGGTTTTACATAAAAATGTATGAATTTGACAAGCATAGCTTTGATCTGAATTTGAAAAATACACAGCTTGATTTAAATTTTTCAAAGATATTACCTTTCTTGACTACTAAAACAACCATGCACGGCATGTGAGGGTGGGGATGTTGTTCTGATAGATATGGCTGATCACTGATGAAGTCTATTTTTGTTGTTTTAACTATTGTTGATGATTTCTTTACTAGTTTGAGTAATGTGTTTAAATCAGGGTCACCAACAGTGCATCATGTTACAAGAAATCAGGGTTTTGGATGTTGTGTTTGTTATATGAATGGTAATGAACTAGAAAATAGAAGCATTACTGATTTCATTTGTGAATTGGATGCTCTTCATTGAAGAATTTAAGGGACGCAAAGAGATCAATTTTATGGATATTATGGGAAAGTAAACAGTGCTTTAAATGATATCTTTCTGGTTTCTACAGTTTTGAAGTACCTCCAAACACGAATTAGATAATGTATTGTTTAGTAAAGTTTTCAGTTGTTACTGATGATTGGATTAGATTTAGGAAAGGCAATAAATAGTTTTCAGAAAGACCGGACATTAGCAATTTAACATAATATGGTGGGAAGGTTGGCCTAAATATTAGCCAAGTGCAACACACAATTAGATGATAGAAGTAAACATGTGAATCAATAAAACTTCTTTGACAATTGGAAGTAAAATTGGACATTCCATCAACAACTTCAATGGCCAGTTATAACCCAATTCAACTTAAACTATTAAGCTTAACCTATTCATTTTCCTTTAATGTACTCATTAAAATTTATAATTTCATATTGTTTTGTTGCAGGTCCGGAACATTGCTTTGGGGATTGTATCTCGTAGAGTAAATTGGACGCAGCTGACTGTTATGGAGACAATTGATAGTAAGTAAATATCAGTCATTAACAAAAAATAGTGTTCTGTTTCCTAATCACTTATTGACTTTCCAGCTAACTAGCTGATGGGTATTATCTGAATAATGATTGTGCATAAATCTCATTAAGATTGTTTATGCTTCACATTTGATGATAGAACAGCTATTTAAATAGGAGAAAATAGGATTTACTCACACCAAATTACAGAAATTACCACAATAATCTCTTGCTGTCCCAGAGTTCAGAAACTCATACGAAGATTACCTTTGTCCATAAAACTGCCTAATACCACTCCTCCCTGTCTCCTAACACTACCACACCAATAAAAACGAAAATATATAACTGTCCTAAATAACTGTTTGTTTGCATAATTAAATATGTAATTGTCCTACATAACTGAATAACTGTCCTGCATAAAGCCCCATGGCAGAATCCTACATTCCATGCCCTCTTCTAAAATATGATTTCCAAACAGGAGGTTTATTGAACTGTGGAGCCTCAGTACTATTTGATTTGTCAATTGTCTAGGCTTTAGAAATTGATACGAGGAATTGCTTATCACAACACATTTTTTTGTGTATTTCCTTGATAAGGTTGATTAGACTGGTAATCAACATCTTTAGATATGCCTATTCTTGAGCTATATTTTTATTCCAATAGCACTTACATTTTCACGTTATGTGGTTTGACCTTATACTCATCTAGGTATCTATTACATTTATCCCAATATTTTGTTATATTAATATGACCAGGGCATTGAAAAAACCTGAATATTTGGATTGATACATGACTTGCTATTGTTACCAGATATGGCATGGTAAGTATAATAATCTAGGTCAAGCCTGATCCTGAACAAGATTACAGATGCCAGTATAAAAATCATGCTGAACTTTCTTCATCTGTAAAGCTCACAGATATTTGTACCTCGATCTAAATGACAACGAATTCCCAAAGAAACAAGTTTTAGCTTGCAGTTTAATCAGGATATTACTTGGTAGGTAGTTTGTATTGGAAACTTAGGGTGTGTTTGGTTTAAAGGATAGAAATAGAAGATAATTTTTTTAATTAAAGTAGATTGTAAAAGGTGTAGGTCTCACATTTAAAGTACAAAATTTCTCTCCTATTTCTCTCCTCCCACCCTAAACCAAACACAGCCTTTAGTTCTGCAATGGACAAACTGTTCTTAATTAGGTTAATGCTTAATGGATTTATATTAGGCTTAATGTCACTTTTGGTTCATTAAGTTATACTTTAGTTTCGTTTTGTTACATTAAGTTTAAAAAGTTTTGTTTTTGTCCTTTATGTTTTTGAAATGATTTTGATACTCTTTTGTGTTTTCCGATTAAAGCGTTTAGCTCTATTAGTGCTTTAAATTTTAAAATAATTAATTTAACATAGTGACGGCTAAAAACTATCCCTACCTTTATTTTATTTTAAAAATTAAAAAACACCCTAATTCCTAACTTCACTCCTTCCCCAAACACCAACAGTCACCCTAACCCATGTGCCCACCATCGCCAGCACACACCACCACCATCTTCTCCCATTTCGAAAACATCAAAGATCAAAACGAAACTTTTTAAACTTAATATACCAAACAAAATTTTTTAAACTTAATGTACCAAACGAAACTAAAGTATAATTTAATGGACCAAAAGTGACGGTAAGTCTTTATATTAAAACTTAAAGTTTTACTTGAAGATATTTCTTCATCGTCATGATTCTTTTCTTTTTTCCTTGTACGACTTTGCAGTTTTCTTTAACTACTTCCGGCGCATCTTCAAAAATATTTTCAGCCATGCAGAGCAAATTACTCAGGTTTATTTTAAATTTACATTGTCTTCTGCTTTGCCAATTTTTTTTTTTAATTTTTTTTAAGTTCTTCTACTTTATCATATATGCAACTCTTTCTAGAACTGTTGTATAAGCAGATGAATTTGTTTCAAATTCGTTAACCATTTGAAGGTTTTACAGATTCATGCTCCGACAAAGTGTTACTGAAGTTCCTACATATGAAAAGTAAAACATTTAGATATGTGCCCTTGTGTTTATTTCATAGTTTGAATTTGAACTATGACGGCTTCTAGGGTGGACCACTATCACAGGTGTCCACCATGCACTACTATTAATGACCCTTGGATTAATCTATGGAGCGTCTTCTTATCATGCACTCTCTACACTATATTCCTTCTCCGTTCCTCTTCTTCTCCCCTCACCCTATGAACCACCTTGGCTAAGAATGGTTGCTGCGCTGCCGGAGTTACTATACCATGAATCAAAATCAAAGCAAACCCAGATTCAAAATCTAAAAATTAAATAGCAGAATTTCCATATTAGTTCATCAACAAATTCCAAACAATAATTCAAGCAATAAAAAAACAAATAACCCAAACACATTGTGAGTAATGTACTGTGTAGGGACATCAATCCAACACCGATTGTCCACCTGATGCTCTCATAATTCATGGTGCTGTGGATTAGAATACATTATTAGCTTGAAAACATGGAGCTCAAAACAGAAGTTGGGGGAAAAACCAAACACATGGTTCCTTGCAGCAAAGAACAAATCAAACCATGAATCCACTTGACATATCAAAAGTTCCCAAAATACATATACACAGATCAAGAAAATTGAAGATTCCTAATTCTTCAGTTAAACGATACAAACAAACTAAAAATAATTAAAGTAAATAATAAGAGTTGTAGCAGCAAAGGCGGGGATGAGGATCTCTATGATCAGATCTGGAAACGCGAGAGAACATCATGAGCACCACTTTGATCGTTTGTAGTGGCCTTAACCGGATCTAGACCGAGCACCACCATTGTTTGTCCGGGCCTTGTGTGGATGTGGATCGAGCACCACCACCGTTTGCCATGGCCTTGAGCGGATCTAGACTGACTACCAACATCATTCACCCTAGGGTCATTAATAGTGGTTCACGGACCACCTATAAAGGTAGTCCACCCTACAATGCTGAGTTCAGAAAATATGTACTTTCATTAAATTAGCATTGTCTGGTAGAGAGGCTGGAAATAGAGGAGAAATATTTAAATTAGAGTAGAGAGTGTGGGACTCATATGGGACCCACAGTATTTCCCTTCTATTTCTCTCCCCCCCGCCCCCACTCTATTGCCCCCCTAGTCCCCTGCCAAACAAAACATTCCTGTTACTTTACTCAATTTCCCTGGACCACTTATAAACTGACCTGTCAATGCTAATCTGCTGTTATATCGTTGTAGTCATCATAATCTGAAGATTATATTCTGATAGTTTAAGATAATATACTGCAGGCTATGGTAGTCAGAGGTTTTAAAGGGGACACTGGCAGTCATAAAATTTACTTTTTGTCCGAATCATCTTTTGGGATGCTAGATGTTATATCCTGTTTGTGTTTCAAAATATTAGAAAAAATTTAAATCTCATATTCAAGATTAATAAAAAAAAAAAAGATCATCCACATTGTTGTTCACGCACCAAGCTTAAGAAATGCGGGACGTGAGGAGGTGTGTGGGAAAAAACCTAAGTCTTACATTAACTAAAAATAAAATCAAATTAGAATATGTAAGTGAGGAGTAACTCTCATCCCTTAAGTTAACTTTTGGGGTTGAGTTAAGTCTAAACTCACATTCTAAGTAGATGGTACCAAAAAAGTACTGCGGCGTGAGGGATGTGTTGAGAAAAATTCAAATGTAATTCTTTTGTGGATAATAACTGAAAATTTTTTGTAAGAAATTCTATGCCTAAATTTCTAGTGGATTTCAAATTCGTAGGTAAATTTTATGCAGATTTTGAAACTTGTAGGTAACTTTCTTGTGGATTTAAAATTTGAAAGAAATTTTGTTGATAATTTTTCTGAGAATTTTAAAATAAATTAAAATATATTTTTCATCCTCATAAATGTAAAAAATTCAAAATTCATCCCCGTGAAATCTTCAGCATGTTTTTTTTTTACTGGAAACAAGGTTTGAACATTTGAACCTACGTGCATTGTCTTTTTTCATCAATTATATAAAAAAAATGTCATTTATATCAATTATATGCATAATTGAAATAAAAAAAATGTTGTGTTTACATCAATTATATACCTAACTTGTGTTTTAAAATTAAATTTAACTAGAAATATTAAGTGATAAATTTTATAATACTTTTTAGATCAACTAAGAGTGTGTTGATATAACTTGTTAATATGTTATCTAAATTATTTTAATGATAAAAATATAAAATAAAACAAACATAATATAAGTACCAAACTAAAAAAAAACTTAGAAGAACAAAAAAGTTGAAATTATTGTTGTTGTCAAGAGAATTTTTTAAAAATTTAAATTTTAGTTTAAATATATTTTTCTTTCTTGAAAAGTTATTAGATTTTATATTTGATCTTTGAAATAAAATAAAAAAAGATTATGCATTTGGTAATTGAACAATTTCTTATTTTATATTTCGTTCTTGCACATTAATATTTAGGACACGAAATCTTCACATGCAACAACATCAAAGAATAGTGTTTGAACATATTTGAAGAAGAAATTAAGTTTATTATCACAATCAGATCTAATAATGATGAATAAATCACAATGTTCGAGAATATCATGAAGTGCACAGGAAATACATGGCAAAATTTATATCACAGGTGTCTAAAGTTTAAACACAACAAAGCAAAAGTGAAGATAATAAAAGGGAAAAACAATGAGATGGCAACAGAGCTACATGTTCTAAATTTCAAGTTATGAGGAAAGGAATATACCGTATACATATACATAACTCAGTAGCCCTGACCCTTTTTATTTTTATCACTTTGAAGAGTGGAGGTGAGCTTGGTGCTAGAGGAAAACGTGAGGGCCTCATCTCTTATGTGGGTTTGGTGAAGAATTAATGCATGCACGAGGAGGTTTTTGATTTTCTGGGCGCGTCTAGCATGGGAATATGGGTCGTGGACGAGGTGGTGCATGATCTGCGCACCTACACGCATCCTCAAAGAAACACATATCCTACTGTCATAAAACCTTTCACAACGTGGGAGACATATGTTGAGGTCCCGCATGCTAGCCTGCGTCTTGATTTTTTACCGGAGAAAATCACATAGTCTTACTTGTATAGTAATACTTTTAACGGGCTTGAGGGTTTGATAATTGTAGTTTTATTTATCCCATTTAATGAGTTTGTCAATGTGTCATTATAAGAAAAGATGATTCATAATTTAATATTTATGAGAGGAAAGATCAGAGTGTCTTCTGGTAGAAACGAAAATAGAGAGAAAAATGATCATTTTAAAACTGAATAATATTCTTATGTTAAACTTAATGATTCCTTTGTCCAAATATTTGTAGTACTATTTACTAATATATTCATACTAAAAAAAATGATGTGTGCATTAACATTCTCCATTAATATAAAATGGTTAGATTTTAAAAATAAATATTTTATTTTTTTAATCCCTCGAATTAAGGATGAAAGGAATATGTGACTCTGTCCATATGATCCAACTCATTTAATAAATAAGTGAAGTTCAAACTTTTTAAAAAATCTATTTAGTTAAATAAATTAGATAATAGGTCTTAAGAAAAACTTATTAAGTTTGATACACTATCAGTTTAACAATAATATGTTATAATAAAAATATCATTATTAATATGATGTATAATATTATAATTTTATTTAAATTATAAAATTATTTTAGTAATTTAACAATTTGAATCATTTTACTTAATATAGTATAAATGGATGGGTAGCAAGAATATATATTAACCTTAATATTAATATTAATTGTTTTGAATGTTTTTTTTAATTTCAGTTTCAACTAATGTTATGTTTTTGTATATTTTCAGCCACAAGGCAACATTAACTTAGGACAAAGTTCAATGATGGCCGAGGAGATAAATCCAGTAACAGGGATAATAGTTTAATTATTTTTTTTTCACTTAAAATATATATCGATCTTTTTTTAATCGTGCAACTTTTGTTATCTCATTTATAAATCTTACAAAATAGGATAAATCGAACTAGCTTAGGTTATTCTCCTATATTTTATTTTAATTAGATAAATCCTCCCTAAACACCCTTGGTACGAACTACACTTGTATTTTCTTTTTACATGTTAACTTTCTATCTCAGAATATTTTTTGCTCCATTTTACCTTCAAAATTATTCTTCATGCTTTCTTTGTTGATGAGGATCACAATGTTCACATTCCTCAGCCAACTTCCCCGCATCTCCCCTACAACCTTAACCAGTTGTTGCAAACAACTTTTGATGGAAGGAGCTGCTTCCCCAAGGAACTAGGAATTGTTTGGCACTGACATCAATACTGTTAACGGCAGCTGCCAGTCAAACAGATGTTTAGTGGCCTTGGGGGGCTTCTAAATGTTATTAGCATTTTAATCACCTATCATGACCTATGTAGCCGGTATATAGGACGACTTTTGGGTAGTTTCACGCTCCTTCTATTTGTTGTTCTTTTAGTTCCCTTTTGTACACATGCTGCTTACTTGTAGTGTTCGGAGGCATATCTGCCAAACTGGAAAGGGACTTTGTTTGTGTAAACTTGATCATTATCGGATTGGCATTAGCTTTTAACTTGTTGGATCATCCCAAAAGAAGATAACACCAAACAAAATCTCCTTGATGGAAATAAGGTGGTATAAAGTGTTTAATGTTCTCTACTTGTTTTCTACTATGAAGCATCAATACAGACACCGGACACGCACACGTGAATATCTATAATGTTCAAAATATAAAACGTAATACGGGTGTCGTGTCGGTATCGAACATTGATACGGATGCGTGTCGGACACCGGACACAATAAGAAACTAGGGTATCCATGCTTCATAAGTTTTCTATAATTAAATCATATGGTTTTGATCGAAGGTTATGAGAGTTAACGATGACACTGCTCAAGTTTTTAAGTATTGTTAGTTAATATTTTTATATTATTTTTTATTTGTATAGTATTAAAAATGCAACAATACAATGGGCCCTTGCAACAGCGTGCAACACGTATTCATAATGTGATCAACATTCTTTTAATTCATCCTTGTACGTACCTGGATTGTTATGATTATCTTAGTACATAAAAGTGGCATAATAAACAAATTGTATTTTATATAATTTTTTAAACAGTTTTATATAGTGGAATATTCCCATTAGCACCTTTCACAGAACATTAGTAATTAAGAGATATTTATTCAAGCCATTATACGATATGTTTTCAAACAAGTCATGATCACTTCAAAAAAAAAAAAAATTTATGTCATGTCCAAGGTCAGTGACGGATGCTGAATTTTTTTTAGTGAGAGCAAGAAATAGTTAATAGGATTTCTATAAACTAAAAATATTATAAGATTTTATAAAAATATATAATCTCATAAAAAAAATCCAAAATATTTAAATTTTTATAAATTATAATTGTTCTTTACATATTTTCATTGAAATGTTTAGTGATTGTTTCATTGTCAATATTATAAAAAAATATTTTTTTTATGTAACTAAATAATCACAATCATCTATCTTTTCATGTAATTGCGCATTTTATTCTTCACAACATCAATTACATATAAATATCTTAGATAACAAACTATCTTAATCCATTTCTTGTTTTATTTGAGAATTGAGATGAAATCACTCAAATGAAAACATGTAATATAAGTTAGTAGATGAGTGATTGTGTTATGTTGAATGTCTATTAAAGAAATTAGAGCATTAAAAATTAGGTTATTATTTTGGATTCAATTTGATTTCTTAATTTATATATTTTAGATTCACTTTAGTCTCTTTATTTTTAAAATTTCTAATTAGATTTTTATTTTTAAAGTGAAATCAATTGGGTTTCATTTTTAAAAAATATTCGGAGATGAAAAAAGAAAAATAAGATCAAATTGAACTCGTTTTAAAAAATAAAAAACTTAATTGAACCTTTTAAAACTAAAGAAACAAAATAAGACCAAAACGATAATTAAATCTAAAAATTAAAATAATAAAATGATAAATTTAGTATTAATTTATTCTTTATTTTTTATTTCTTATTTCTTATATTTTTTATATATATTTGAAAAATCATCTTATAGAAACAATACCTATTTTTTATAGGGGTAATTTTTTTATTACATATATAAATAGAATAAATAAATTTAGTGGAAGCAATTGCCCGAATTTTTCACCCAAATAATATAAAATAAATAAATATTTATCCAAATAATGCAACAAAAAAATATTAACTTCAATGATACAAAATATTGTTCACGTTAAGAAATCATTTTTGGGAGAACAATTTCTAAACTAGATTATTGTTTTTTTATAACTCAATTCAGAATGAGAATTGAGTTTTTTTTTTGTTTTTTTTTTCTGTTATTTCTTTTTTTAATTTTTTCCTTTTTAATTATCTATATGTTAGTATAGAAAAAAAATCTAATAAGTTGTTAAATGAAATTTTGTATAATTTTCACTCTTTTTTCTTAATAATACATTATTATTTTATTATCTTGGATAGTTTAAATCACTGTTTTATTTTCACTAAATAACCTTTATTATCTTTACTAAATCATTTTTTTATTTTACTACATTATAATTATTCATGCCTAAAAAAAGTGTAATTATTCTTTATATATGAAATTTAATTAGTTCTCTTGTCTTTTTACTACTTTTAGGTTCACTTAATTTTAATATCATAAATATATTTAGAAACAAAAGATCAATAAAAATAAAAAACAAAAGTTAAAGCAACATCATTAACCAAGTTTCTTTAAGAAAAAAAGTACAAGATTTATAAATTAAAAATTTTAATTTCATTGTTATATTCATTCTATATTAAAATTGAACATATTTTATTTATTTAAACTTTTTAAGTAAAAGAATTATATCACTTAAATATATGCATTTTTCATAAATGTTTAACTAAATTATATTTAAATTGAGTATTTAAATATATGTATTTTTCTTAAATTCTATTCTAGATAAATTATATTTTTTACAAATTAATATATATATATATATATATATATATATATATATATTAGTAAAATAAAAAAAATTAAAACAAATTTTTAAAAAAAAAACTGTAAGAAAAAATAGAAATTTTTTTTAAAAGATTAAAAAAATAAAAGAAAAACAAAAAAAAATCAATTCTTATTCTCAATTTGGTCTTAAAGAAAACAAAAACCTAATTTAAAAATGAGTTCCTCGGAACTAATTGATTTCTAAACTAAGAAAAAAAACATTAGTCTAAAAATTGATTTCTAAATTATGATAAAAAAATAATACTGTTCAGGTTAAGAAACGATTCTAAGAAAATTGATTTTTTAACGTGAATAATATTTTATATTATTGAGATAAATATTTTTTGGATTATATTATTTAAATAACTATTTATTTTTATTGGATCATTGAGGTGAAAAAATCACAATTGCCCACTAAACCATAAGTGCACCGTCACGAGTCACGTCATCTTAAAAGGTATTAAAAAAATGCAACAACTTTATGATAAACATTACAATAATGGATGATGTTATAGTTAAGTTGGGACAAATAATGGAGCTAGAGAATAGCATATTGTACTAAGTACACAATTATTAATCAGTAAACAGGGGAGATTAGAAACGTTGCAGTGCATAAGCAGTGTCCACATCATTTTAGAAGAAGCTACTAGAATGAATTTTCCATTTTTGCCTTGTCGTTTCCTCGTTATACTTATGAGTGACTCACATAGAATTCATAACTTGCTGTCATCTTATCCAGAGAAAGATAGAAAGGCAAATGAATAAAAATAAATAAACAAATAAAAGAGAAAGAATGCGGTGGTGGCATGACTTTGTGGGGCTTAATGATAAGAATGTTAACACTGATCTTCATCACATAGACATCTTGTGGATGAAGTTCAACCTTCCGAGAGTAGTGAGTGGCAGAAAATTAAGCAGCTAACGAAAAATTGCTTATAAAAGCTATAGCTAAACGGGAAAAGAAAAGAAAAAGGCGAAAATTGAAGTGGTGAGATAAAGTCATGGTGGAAATCCTCTCTAGAGAAATACTTCTGTTGATCAAGTGCAATTGTATATGCAATTGTATATGTACCTTGTAGTCTTGTAAGTCATGGATCTAAATCCTTTGATTCTCTGTTTGATTACTATGTCAAAAGCTAGTGGCACCCAATCAAATACCCAAAAAAAAAAATACCAATAGAGTGCATTGGTAATTTTATTTTTTACTTTGAATTACTTAACTAATAAGTTAAGGTATTGATTAGTATTTTTCTAAAATAAAGGATCTATATCATTCTTATACGTGTCTTTTATAATACTTTTTTTTTGTGTGTAATAAGCCATAGATTCCTTTTTTCGTTTTCTTCCTCTTCTTTTATCTTGAGCACACGCTAGTGTCTTTCCAAAACTGCAACGTGTCGTGGTATATTGAACCCAACAGCAACAGTTTTCATCTTATTAGTTACTACTTTATTAGAGTCTAGCAATCAATAATTTATTCTTCATCATCATCAACCACCACATAAACCCCTCCCTCACACTCACACACAGTCTCAGACTCAACTGAACATAAACAATACAAATCACTGATCACTGATCACTGATCAGCACAAACACTTCCACCACCTCAACCTAACATGTCATCGCAGGGTTACCTCCACCGCATAGGCTTCACCAGGAAGAGAGAAAGGCTCATCAACCCAATGGACCGAACCTCACCACTGCCACCATCTTCGGTTCCGAAACAACAACCCATGTCAGAGTCACTTCCACTACCTTTTCTCCCTGATGAACTCGTTGTTGAAATTCTCTCGAGGCTCCCAGTGAAGTCTCTCTTGCAGTTCAGGTGCGTGTGCAAGTCATGGATGTCCCTTATCTCTGATCCTTACTTCATGAAAAAGCACCTTCACTTGTCATCTCGATGCACCCACTTCACCCATCACAGGATCATATTGAGTGCCACAACCGCTGAGTTTCACCTCAAATCATGTTCCTTGAGTTCCTTGTTCAACAACCCTTCTTCAACCGTTTGTGATGACCTTAACTACCCTGTGAAGAACAAGTTTCGCCACGATGGGATTGTTGGCTCTTGTAATGGGTTGTTATGTTTTGCCATAAAGGGTGATTGTGTGCTTCTTTGGAACCCCTCCATAAGGGTCTCCAAAAAATCACCACCTTTGGGGAATAATTGGAGGCCAGGGTGTTTCACTGCCTTTGGCCTTGGTTATGATCATGTCAACGAGGATTACAAGGTGGTGGCTGTGTTTTGTGATCCTAGTGAGTATTTTATTGAGTGTAAAGTGAAGGTGTATAGCATGGCCACCAATTCTTGGAGGAAGATTCAGGATTTTCCTCATGGTTTCTTACCCTTTCAAAATTCAGGGAAATTTGTGAGTGGCACTCTCAATTGGGCTGCAAATCATTCTATTGGCCCAAGTTCCTTCTGGGTTATTGTTTCCTTGGATCTGCATAAGGAAACATATAGGGAAGTTCTGCCACCTGATTATGAAAAGGAGGACTGCTCCACCCCTAGTTTGGGTGTTTTACAAGGATGCCTTTGCATGAATTATGATTACAAGAAAACCCATTTTGTTGTGTGGATGATGAAGGATTATGGGGTGAGAGAATCTTGGGTTAAATTGGTTAGCATTCCTTATGTGCCTAATCCTGAAGATTTTTCGTACTCAGGGCCTTATTACATTTCAGAGAATGGTAAAGTGTTGTTGATGTTTGAGTTTGACTTGATTCTGTATGATCCGAGAAATAACTCTTTTAAGTATCCTAAAATTGAGAGTGGTAAGGGCTGGTTTGATGCAGAGGTCTATGTTGAAACTCTGGTTTCGCCAATGAAGCATTAAGGTTGATGTGCCACGCAAAGCAAGTGTAAGGACTAAGGAAGAATAAGATGTGTAAAGTACTTTTAAATCCATGTGGTTTTATCTCCGGTTCATGTATTTTGGCATTAAATGTGTAATATGTATATGCAGAACTGAGGGGCCAAGCATTGTATATATAGATGTTGTTAATATTTTGGTGAAGCTCAGTTATGTGTTGTTACTTGTGTCGGGTTATGTATCCCATCACTGATGTAAAACACTGCTTCATTTGTTAATATATGGAAATTGGTATATGCTTTCTTGTATTATGGTAAGAAGCATATATTTAATGACTCATCTTAAATTCCCTGGCATTTCTTAAAGTAGAATCAGAACTTTTTCTCGAGTTAGAAAGGACAAGTAACGGACTTCGTTTGAGAAAAAGTATACATTATTCTAGTGAAGTATAAAAAACAGAAAAAGGAAAACGGTTATACCTCTATACGGTTATATACCAAAACCTATTCCGTTGCCTATGTAGCAAAGCACAGTACCCTACTTGACCACAGGCATAAAGTATATAGAATGGAATAAAGCAAAAGACTCAAGAACTGGATTCTCTACCACAACTCTCGAAGCACATTTATGGCGCCTGTAGCATGCTCGCGAATGTTTTGAAGTAAAATACACAATAGAAGATGAGAGTTCATTATTGGGGTAGACCTTATCCAGATTTTCCTCAGACATGTTCTGTTACAGTTGTTTTTTTAGGCCAATATTTTAATGAGTTTAGACAAAAAAAAAAAAGGAAGAGAGGGAGTGATAGTTTTGCTATAATAATACCAAAATCCTTAAATCTCAGAGGGTATCATATAATTTGTCTACTAAATAGTGATAACACACCCTGGGATTTTTCTTATTGGATCCTGCAAAAAGAGATGTCAGGTAAAGCTCACTTTAAGTTCTCATTTTAGTCTTTAAAATTAAATAGAAGTGTCGGCCATTTTATTCTTCAATTATACAGAATCTTCACTCCTGACTTTACAAAAAAATAATTAATTTCAAATTTTTTACTATACTTTTATTGTCATTTTATGGATAAAAATAATAATTTTATTGAGTTAAGAAACACATACAATTTTAAGGAACGAAATTAGAGTTTACTCCACACAAATCACATGGATTCAAACTCTCTCATATGGAACACTTGGTCGTAGTTTTTCATTAATAAGCATCCTCTTACCACCACTTTCAATCCTTGATATGCTTGAACCTCCAACCTACCTAATTACTGCATATATTAATGTCTTTGGCATAAAGTTCCATTGTACGTGCAACTTCATCTTTCAGTAGATAAGAAGTAAATGTTCAAATCATGACAAGGACACCCTTGAGAGTGGATACTAGTGACTGACTCATCACTCATCTTAAGTTCTTTGCTGTTCCACAAAAGAATGAGAACTTAAAAATAAAGTTAAGAAAAAAAAGTCCATGGTTAAGCAGAAGACAACTTTCATAACTCCTATAAAACAAAACATAAAAGATTACAAAATTTGCTCTCTAGCACGGCACTGGAGGCAGAAGTGTGAATTCTAATCCGCTAAGTACTCAGATGCAGCCCAAATTCCATTCCCAACGAGACATTTTTTATGACCATAAATTAATTGAGACATTTGTCCCATTAGAAGAGTAGAACGCCAAAGCGGTTCCTGATGTGAAACATAAGTCAACAATTATGAGGCTGAGTGTGCGTGTGTCCACAAAAAGCAAGTACATTCTATACTAGATTTGCCAAAGACACAGTTAATTTAATTTTGGATTCTGATAGCTAACTTTTAAAGTGAAGATTCATTTACATAACATTATTTTAGTGATATTATTAGTCAATATAGAAATATGATTTTAACCGCAGTTTCACATGAGTGTGTGGTGTGGTAAGATAAATATGATATGCCACCTAGCAATGCAAAACAGAGGGCGTAAAGAAGAAAACATAAAGATAGAGCAATTCAGTGGTTTTCTTTTTATTTACATTATCCACTCGCCAATTTATGTTCACGTCATTCTATTTGCCTTAGACTGGTGAGACTGGCCATCTACTCTTGCTACCATAATTCAATTGGTATTTTCTGAGAAACGTAAAGGAACCAACAACAACAACAAGTGATGCTACCAACCAATTCCAAACCAGGTTCTCTATTGCGTTGAGTCTTCACACAAGAAGATTCTCGGTTCATTGTTTTTCCTTATTAATTATTATACATTCTTAGTTCTGTTTTTTCAAACATAAGTTTAGATACTCTCTTGACCTTTACGGGAATCATTTGGTGATCAAGATTAAACAAAGAATAAATGATAACATAACAGCAGGAAAGGACATGAAATTAAGGGTGAAAAAAAAAAAGAAAAATACATCTAGCATGTTCTATTCCTTTCTAACCAAAGTTTCATTTTGAAATATTAAACTTTGAATTAATGAATGCAATATTAAAACAAATAAACAAGATAAATGGAACCTATTAGCTTAGTGAATAATAGATTAAAACAAGATATGTTTATTTATCATACTTAATTTTTTTTCATCCTAACCATCAAACAAGCTTGTACTAGAGAAAAATAAAAAGTAAAATCAACAAATTTCTCATGTATTACCATATTCTAAACAGAAAAAAAAAAGTATGATAGATGTTTTTTGTTTTCGTTATTAACAATAAATATTTATTTCATATAAAACTAAACATTTATTTTATTAGCTACAAATAAATTAAAATATACCTTTCAAATTTAGAAGAAAAATTATGAGATAAATTATTTGAATTAAAAACGTCATCTGTATGTTTCTTAATATAACTTTGGTCAGGTCGTGGTATGTTAGATTAAGATGAGAAACTCGTAACTCACTTTCCTTTGTTAACGCCATCGAATCTGAAATCTTATTGATTATAAATTTTTTCTTGTTAATTTTTTACTGCAAATTAATCAGCAATCATTATGCCTTGTCCTTGATCTATTTAAGGGCATCTAATTTTCCTGCAGCCTAGCTGAACTATTGGCTTCCAAGAGGAATCTTTTTGCTTGCAGCAAATTAAGGAAATCACAATTATTCTCAGCACTTTTGTTCCTATTTTGAGCACGATGCTCGGTGGCATTTCATTTGCATTGGTTTTATTTAATCAAATTCCAATTGGTATCAGACTTCACAAATTTCTTTGTTTGTTGTTTTATGTATTTTTTTTTAAAGAGCGATAGAATTTTTATTAGTAAGAGAAGTACAAGTTGTACTACTCCTACAAAATCCAGCAAAGTACAAAGCAAGACAATTAACCAAAATGGCCTGATACATTAACATGCAAACACGAAGACAGAGACTATACAACCAAGAGGATCTAGCTGAACAGAATGTGTATCTGTTGTAGATTTTCTGTTAACGTATTCAATTTCTACCTAATAAAAAAAAAGACAGGATATACAAAACCCCTCCTCCCTTTTAACCACTTTCAAGAAGTAATATATTTACAGACTCAACAGCATCATCCTTTATATTAACATGTTTCCCCTCAAACACCCTTCTATTCTGAGCCTTCCCACAAAGTCCACACCACTATCCTTCCCCATCCACGATGCAAGATCATAAATTGATGAAACTGGGAAATAACCCCAGTCATTTCAATGACATTGAAAAAAACACAAATGTTTTGGGGATTCAGGTTTCTCCTTGACACCCAACACACCACAGATTATTATCATCTAATATGTCTCTTTTACACAAATTTTGCTTTATAGTATTTCTGTCCTGTAAAACCATATATTCATGCAAAAAAATAACCACCTTTAAAGGGGACTATTTTATTCCAAACTTTTCCTCACCCAAAACCCCTTCAAAATTAGCTATTTCATTCCCCTTTCCATGAGAACTTTATATCTTGGGTCAATTAGACTAACCCACAAACAGCAGTTACTTTCTTGCTTGTTTTAAAATTAAATAGTACATTAATTTGTTTAAAAAACTGTATACGAAATATGTGGCGTGCATAATTTTAATTTAATTTCTTGTCTTATTTTTTTAATTATTCTTTGACTTGTTATTTAATTAACAAAATGAATGGAGCTAGAGTAATTTTGTTCGATTGAGAGACACCTAATTCTCATGTACATAAAGAAAAGTATAAATATGATAAATAATATAATTTCACAAAACGAGGTAGATGAAAAGAAATGAAATATTGACAATGAAGTGTTTGCGTCCTCCCTTAAAAAAAAGTGCTTGTACCGGCAGAAATTCTATATATCATATTATAATGCTCTAATGCTCTTTTTTTCTAAAGAAAGAAATTAAAGTACCACGTACTTGCAATATAGCCTCTAGACAGTTATGGGTGATCCCACAACTAACATGAAATAAATGATGCTAATTAATGATTAATACAAAAAGTATCAAGAACAAAAGAATGACGCAAATTAAATTTAATAAAAAGCACACTGGATCCGTTTAAAGAAGAAAATAGGATAAAAACTATCCTAATTCGTTAGTTTTAATTTGTAAATTTATTTTTCCGTCCATCATTAACATAAATGAAATCAGATTCTTTAATGAAAATATCTTTATCATGTTGTCATATATTATACTTAGGTTAAATTATTTATATATTACTTGAATTCGATCCTTGATGAAAATAATTATTGACAGATCTTATTTATTTTCTAACTAAACTCTAAATTTGTCATTATCGCTTTTTCTTAATAAACCCTAGGTTCGAGATAAAAAAAAATATTATTTAAGAGGACATACATCACATGAAGTACGTGCTTGTGTCAAGAAGTATAGATTGAATTAAATCAAGCCACTAATGACAAAAAAAACTTACATTTACATCTTTAAAATCCTTTTTTTTTTAATTAAGGAAGGAAAGGCAAGGGTAGGGAACCAAATTCCAACTAGGTAAAAAAGATAGCAAAAACAATACAAAATCATGAGGGGACTAGGCCGAACCCATGATGATCAAAGATACCAAAAAAGTAGGATCATAAATGAAACCTGAAAGAAGGAAGGTTAGATCTATTACGACTAAGGCTAGACAAAATGAAAGCTGGGAGAAAGTTCCACCAACAGAAACCTGTGTTATGCACACCGAAGGCTGCAAGACTGTCAGCACAAATATTGTCTTCTCTAAAAATATGCAAGATACGAAACTGCATTTGGGAAGCTATGACACTTTCTCCATTGTTTGAGTTGCCAAGGAACAAGTTCCGCTAATTGGAAAGCAGCCACCACAAGCATAGAGTTGCACTCCAGCCAAAGATTGGTCCAACATTACTCCGAACAATTTCAATGAATCTCATGGCTGCTAGGATTTCTGCGTGAGTTCCATTGAATCCACAATTTCACTCACTAAAAAACAATATAAACATGGAAGAAGATCTTACTATGTGCCTCTAGTAGATAGTAATTGACCATTCCCTGCGATAAACAGGACAAGTTTTTCCACCAAGTAGCCAAGCGTTAATGCATGTCGAATGAAATTCATGGACATACACTCCAAAAGGTTGAATTAACTCTTCATCCTTAAATTCATGGACAAGTTGTTGTATATGGAAGAAAACTTTCTCTACCCTCATACTCAATGTCTCCAATTCTTGTGTTTTGAGATCCTTTTGTTTCGTTATCATGTGAGTTATCCATGCATGTCCAATACAATAGCAATCCCAATATATAACAAAAAATTTAAAATTTTCAAATGAGTTGTAGTCGTCCATCCTTGTTAGAACAAATGAAGATCATAAATAATTATCTTATGTGGGCAACATCTATTTTTTTATGGGAACAAAAAAAATATTTATTTAATATATTCAAATAAAATAATTTATTTTGTGAGGCCAATTGTCCACATTGTTTTACACATAGATTCATCCCTCATGATATAGTATAGTTAACGGACTCCTACACGTTTTGCTTCAATTGTATAATTGAGTCATTCTTAAATGGTTTATCCTTAAATGACTTACCCTTACTCAAAAAAAAATGACCCACCCTAAAAATGATAAGGTTTTTTTTAGAAAATCATAGGAAACTGTTGTTTATAAAGGCAAGAGCTTAATTTTAAGTAACCAACTTGAGAAATACATCTCTGGTATAAAAAAAAACCCTAAGCAACAGTATTATAAAATTAGCAATCGTATTGGTATTGGACGTAGTCAATTCATGTTAATTGCTCGTTGTAGCTACTCTCAGATTAGACCAATTTCTGCTATATTTGTGACGTAATTGTCAGGAAATTGTGCTTTAGCTAAGTTGTACGTTGGTTTAAAAATCTAAAGAGAAAATTAATTGGATTCTATTCACGTTTAGTTAAACAAGAATTCTGTTGAACAATTAACTATCTAGCAAGTTTAGGTCATGAAGGTTTTTTTTATTTCCTGCAGTTATCATCTCCCATTCCAATATCCCTGATTCCCTTGCTTAAAGATATAGGATGTCTTAATGTGTGCGTGTGGAAAAACATTTTTGGGAAGACATCAATCCTTAAATAAATTTTAATACCTAGAAATTAGCCCTTAGTTTTCTGGTGAGGAGTTTCCTATTTTAGCACAAGAAAAAAAGATATACATGTAGTTTCTTATTGGAGTTGCATTCCCACGTTTTCTCTATTTTCTGTTTGGGCCTTGTGCCTCGCAATTAAGTGAAAAAAAATATACATTTACTTTATTTTTTTGTTTTAAGAAAAGAAAAACATTAAAATTAAAATTAAATAGTACACTAATTTGTTTAAAAAACTGAATGCGAAAGATATGGCGTGCATGATTCTCGTTTGACTCTTAACGTCTTTTTATTCTTTGACTTATTATTTAAGTAACACAATCCTTAATGGATTGGTACGGATTTGTTTTTTAAGATATACAAAAGTAATCGTGTGATACCTAGTACTCATCATGGACATCTAGAGAGAGAATAGATATGATAAGTAAACTTTACTATAATATTTTTTTTCTTATAGGAATTGAAGTACCCATAAGATGGTAAGCAGAGAGATCATAGAGTGACTGAGTAACAGCAATCAATGCATCAAAGAAAAAGGAGTAACGCCAGTGACCTAGCTACCTAGCTTTTGATTCTAAATCAAAACCAGTACATATATACAACATAATTAAATACATAAAAAGTTTCACTGAATCTACATTTCATTCACTAATTAAAAAGAC
Source organism: Glycine max (assembly GCF_000004515.6). Lineage (NCBI taxonomy): Eukaryota > Viridiplantae > Streptophyta > Magnoliopsida > Fabales > Fabaceae > Glycine > Glycine max. The sequence goes on from NC_038249.2 coordinate 31,893,040, forward strand.
ATTCTAAACATGGAAGATATAATCTTACTTAATAATAAGTGCATCTAGTCTACACTAATTGATAAATCCTTGCGACAAACCGGACAAGTAGTCTTTCCACCACCGAGTAACCAAGAGTTAACGCATGACAAATGAAACTCATGGACACAAACTCCAAAAGGTTGAATTAACTCTCCATTCTTGAAATCTTCCATGCAAATAGGACAATCACGTTGGGATTCGTCATCACCCTGAAAACATATAGCGGGGGGCAAGGCTCTCATGGATAGCCTAGCAGCATGTGCTCTTGGGGCAAAAGAAAATGGTTGTACATCTTGCCAAGGTTCCCTTCGAGCCCTTACACTCGCGATCACAATGCGAGTCCTTGTGAGAGGGAGAGAATTCTGCGGATCACTAGCATTAGACGACTCAATGTTTTGAAACTCTCTCGTTCTCTCATCATCCACGTCGTGTGAGTTATCCCAGTTGTCACGATCTAATACAAGCGATCCTAACCAATACCATAGGAACAAACCCAATATGGAACCCAAAAATATAAAAATCCCAGTTGACGCATGGTCTATCGTAATCAGAACAATTATGAACATGAACGTTAAGAACAATAGCGGCCACAAGGCCTCAGCACGACACTGTCGACCCATAAGGATTAGGGAAATAGATTATGTATCTGAGTTAGAGAGAGAGAAAACCAATGCAGAAAAGAAAGATGCTGTTTAGATGGTGGATTTAATTAGGTTAATTTATATAACTCTTCTAGATAAAGTGATTGTTAATTGATCTTCTTTTCTCAGTTATTTAAAGTAGATAGATTTTTTGAATTAAAAAAAAAAAGTAGATGCATTTTCTTTTTTATCCGGATTTTTAATATATAAAAGTAATCAAAGATGCTACTGTAGAGCGCGTGTTAAAAAAGATGTGCTGATATCTTTAAAGTAATCAAATTAAAACTCCAAAATCGGAGTAAAATGTTAGACTTTAAGTTATTAAAAAAATTCTTTTAAACTTAATAATTTGACTTATTGCAGTAAACATATTTAATGATAATAATGCATTAAATTTAAATTAAGATATTCTTCTAAGACTTTTTTACTTGTTAATTTATTTAAGATCTTAAACTCCTTATACTTTATACTTGGAAATTCAGCATAAATATTATGACTGGCCTGAAGGGTTCTAGGCTCTTGATCGAGCCTCTCTAATGGCTTCAACGAGAGTTGCAGTAGCAAGCGCCTCCACATTGCAGTTTCTCAATCCCTGAATAACTGAAAAGCGTGGTTGAAGATATCGCAGTCCAACCCTAGAATTGACGCCACACACGTATATCGTTAAATTATCAACCACCACCGTCGATGATGGAGAAGAAGAAGTGGAGGAAGAGGATTAGCAAGAATTGACCTCGAATTGGAAGATGCACGAGGATTCATGCCACTGCAGAGAAGGAGAAGATTCACATTGTTCGTTGAGGGATTCGGAAGCGCCGACGAGGATTCTATTAACGTCGTTCATTGAAGATTCAGAAGCTCGAGGGTTTTGCAAGAGAGTTCTGGATTTGGTTGAGCGGGAACATTTAAGATCAGTTTAATTTACAATCGTTCTAAACCAAGTTTTTAGAACGGATTAAATTAAAATTGTTCTAAAAAGTAACTTTTAGAATGATTTATTTACGATCGCTCTAAAAATATTGATTTTAAAAAATATCATAGTATTTTTTTAAAAAAAAATGATTCTTTTACTGTTCTAAAAAATTGTTCCAAAAAATATTTTTTGCATTAGTGTTCAAAGGAATATAATATAAATATAATATTTGCTGCAACAATAAGGGTCAAATGATTATAATTTGTTTTCCTTCTGCATTGCTTTCCGATTGCAAATTAATCAGAAACCACTATGCCTTGTCCTTAATCTATTTTATATTGTGTCTAATTTTCCCTCAGCCCAGTTCAATTATTTGCTTCCAAGAGAAATCTTTCTGCTAGCAGCAAAGGAAACCACAAGTATTCTTAGCATCTTTTGTTCGGTTGTTCCTATTTGGAGCACGTGGACATGACTTAGAATATTTTCAATAATGGGTGTAACTTAAGTAAATTATTTTGAGTTTTTTTATCTTTTATTAATTGATCCCCACTAGTTAAACAATTTATACATATTTTCTTCAATGGTATAATTTTGAACAAAACCTTAAACGACTCACTTAAATTATCCATTCATAAAATGATAAGAATTTTTTTAAAAATCATAACTTCATAAGCAATTGTTATTTATAGAAGTATAAGGACGCAGATCACATTGGTAGTGAGGACAGTTGATATGACTCTGATTATAATGATGGTGAGTGATGATAGTGAAAGTAACGTTGACCATCATCGTGATAGTGCTATATTTAAAAAAATTTAAGATGACATAAATTAAATCTTTAAAATATTTAATTTTTTGTTTAGTCAATATTTTAGAGATTTTATGATTAAATAAAAATTTAATTTAAATTTAAAATATTATATCTTGATCTTTTATTGTAATCTAACAGTTGAAACTCATGATTCTCATTCTGACATAGTTGATACATCCTCTCATATTTCTCTCTATATATATATAATAATGTACGAAGAGAGATGTTGCTTTCTATCTTAGTTGCTCCCTCAAGATAAAAAATATATATATTAGACCAACATATAGGATAAAGGATAAATTAACTCATCAAAAAAAAGGATAGAATAAGGAATATAATAAAATTATTATATGTTGTTAGTGCAACAAACATGATTATAACAAGATAATCGTGTGGCAGTTACTATTTTCACTCTTTCTTATTGCTAATACAATCCCTTTTGTAATTTGTTTTACCAAAATATCCTGTGTCCCAGAAACTAATACACTCCCCTTTTACCAAATGGTGATTCTGTAAACAGGGGTTGGCATGAGGATTTCTGGAAATCATCATGCCTTCAAGCCGTGTTGGCATGGTTCATATGCTTAAAGTATGTGGTTACGGTGTCTCATATTATGACGTGTGGGATATGGCTTGTAGTATATATGTTAGTGGATTCTAAAAAGGATGATTTATGCGGGATTTTTGCTGCAGTGATTTGAGTTGCTCGATTTGTAATTGTAAGGCTCTTATTGTTGTAATCAATTGTTATGTTTTATAATAGGAGGTATTATCTGTTCCTATGTAGTTAGCGTTTGTATGTTCTATGTAAAACGAGGAAAAGGGGAAGAAGCCAAAAATAGGGATTTTTTGTCTTGCTTCAATAAATCACGATTTTATATTCCCTTACTCCAATTTTGCTACCCAATGGTAATGTAATATACAGGTTTCAAATTGGGACGCATAATTCATTATGTTTCCATGTCTATTTGGCAGAATCCTGTACCTAGAGGGAGGAAGCGTAAGGGGGGTGTATTAGTTTCCAAAATTAAGAATATTTTGATAAATATTTATAGAAAAAAGAGTGTATTAGCAAAAGTGAGGAGTGGATATAGCAAAAGTGTAGTCAATTCTATCAGATCAAGACACTAAATGGGCCTCAAGTTTTGTTTAACATGTTGGAAAGTAATTTTTTAATCTACTTTAGAGACTTTATTATTAAATTTCCATAAGGTTAAATCAAGTCTTAAAAAAGCTTATATTAAATCATAAAGTCCTAAATTTGAAAAATAAAGCATATTTAAGTTTTATAAATACAATTAATTTGTCACACACACAAAAAGTATGATAGGAATCGATAAAATTGGTCTGAAAACAGGTCCAAAGCAATAAAAATCAATAAAAACTAGTGGATATTAATTTGAAACAGCATTCTACCACCAAAGAACGTTGTGCCCTCAGCAATGCAATTAAAACATCGTATTTGAATGGAAAATTCCGTGGACGCTTGCGTTGTAAGAGGACTGCTAGATCTAAATTTAGAAAACTATTCTCAAGTATGAGATGTTTCTCTTTCTATAGACTAAACAGCGTAGTCCGTTGCTTGTTTGTCTCGCATTACAAACAGTCAAATTAGATCTGGTTTGAAGGTTAAATGGGCATGCGTGGCTTTCAAAGGACTTCTTGATTTTAGGTGATAGGCTTTAACATACGTTTAAGAAGTAAAACTGAAAAAATCTGTTTAATTTTCAGTTGAGAGTGATTATAACTGAATTTTGCTTCCATTGTCATGAAATGAAAGGAAAGGTTGTTTTTGCAAACACTTTTTACAAAATAAAATTCATTCAAACTCAATTTGCAAACTTTGATCAAAACATGTACAAACACAGAAACCACCGTGAAATCTGCTTTCAAGCTCAAGGATGGGGAATATGGTACCGAAGTAATCAGTTTGAATTCACATCATCATACCCACTCAACCCCCTTTTACCTTTACCATATTTTCAATATAGGTAGGAAAAACATCATACAGACAGAGAAGATGATTGCAAAGATTTAGGAGGACAAGAGATCCATCTTAAAAAAGATGTTGCTCACTGGAAAACCATTCTGATTTTCATTACGATCAAACCCAGCAACAGAAATGGCTGGTGCAACTTCGTTAAATACTCAATTAAGATGGAAACCAACGTCACTCATTATCACGAGCACGGGGTTTCGGTTTCTAGACCTACTTAAACTGGTATCAACCACTCCATCTATGGAGCAAGTAATCTCCAGTGAGTAACTTAAAAATATTTTAGTAAAACCAGCAATCTGAACCATGCATTGCTTAACTTAAAAATGAAGAAATACCAAGTAGGATGGAAAATGTAGGTATTTGATTAGAAGAGCTAAAATCCCACCAAAAGAAACAGTTAAAGCTACAAAAAAATAATTGTACAACATGTATGCACAACCTCACAGAACATTCACCTGTGCCAACAAAGCTTTCTCCCACCCTCGCGCAAAATTTCAAAGGCAAGTTTATACTTTTCAAAGGATGTTGCACCAGCATCTATGTATTTAGATGCAGTTTCTCTTAGACTCCATAGCATCAAATTTTTTAGTTCCTGAGAGCTACTCCATGATTCCATGTCAGGAAAAACACCATCCTCGGCATTTCTTGTCCATCGGTGTAAGATGTAGCGAGAAGGGACTTCTCTTAATTGCAATATCTGGAAAACCCTCAACACGTGTCTACAAAGAACACCTTCATATTCAAACATCTGACAGCTACAACTAATGCTGAGATTTGATGCATTAAATGTAACTACATGCTTCTCCATATCATTTCCACATCTACGCACCATATATCTGCTCAGACCCCCTTCCTCAAATATTTTAAACCCAAGATAGCTAAAGCACTGCAAAAGCTCTTTCTGAAATATTTTGAAAACAGTAAGAGTGTAAAGCCTTCTACATTGTTCTTCTACTGGTTCTTTAGTTTGCAAAATGGGTTGAAAATTAGAAGTGTTAAAATCCTCTTTTCTTTCTTCTTCACGGCGTCGCTCGAGACCCCTTTCATACCGAGGAATGAACTCCATGAGAGGTGTCTGGGCATTTAAAAGTGCACCAAAGAATGAATCAAGGCTCTCATTCATGGGAATGCCAGCAAAAAATGTGCCCTTTAAATATAATGGAACCCAAGATGCACGCTTCTGATACATTTCTTTTAGCCAAGCATCGTCCTTCAATCCATATTTGTTGAGTAGGACATTCCATGTGGCGTCAAATTCATCAACTGTCTGACTCTGGTAAACACACTTTTCATAATCTTTTGTAAAGCCATTACCCATCAGACCCATGTTCTCTTGTTCCTTTGCCTTAATTTGCCACAAAGAAAAGCGATGATGGGTTACAGGAAAGACTTTTGCTATTGCCCTCTGGATTGCAATGTCTTGATCTGCGATAACTGTCAGAGGCAGCCGGCCAGACATTGCCCTAAGCCATGTCTGAAACAACCAAGTGAAAGATTCTTCAGATTCATCAGCAATTAGAGCACATCCAAGAAGCACAGGTTGCTTGTGATGGTTGACTCCAACAAAAGTAGCAAATGGTACCAAATAGACAGTTTTTCGGTATGATGTGTCTAAGACAAGGACATCACCAAAGTGACTACATGAATATCTAGATCTTCCATCTGCCCAAAATATGTTCATGCAATTTCCATTGTCAACTTCCATGGCATAAAAGAATCCAGTATCTTCTGCTTGTCTTGATTGAAAATACTCTAAAAGAATGCCATACCACTCACTTCTAATGTGATTTTGCCTACCTCCTCTAGGGACAGGGTAGTTATCTATTCTAAATAAGTCACCATTTAACAATCCAGTATCTACCTCTTCAGCCAAAATATTAGAAGCAGGAAGACTTTTTGCCCTGCCCACCTTTTCAGAGTCCAGATCATGGTTATGATCTTTTCGGAGGCGGTCCACTATCCACTTTCCCGATGGCTGTCTCTTAATCCTTAAATAAGCCCCACAACCAACTCTTGAAGGGTGCTGGAACCCCTCTTTAGAGCAAACAAATCTGCGGGATGTGATCGACCCATCATTCTTAGAACGAAACAATTGACCAATTCGAACTCCAAAACCCAAATGCGCTGCATATGCATGATAAAATTGGTAGGCTTCGTTAGGTGAACTGAACTCTTGACCCACATATGGTTCAGTCCTGGACTGTCCTTCAAGTTCTTCCTTTCTCAGACGCTTGAAATCAATAATGCCAAAGGGACAAGAGGACTCATCATTGGCTTCTTCAAGCAATTTCTTCCTCGTCCTGCGAGGAAACTCAGTAAGAGAGTTGATAACTGTAGCACCAGCACCCTTCGGTTGCAATGTTGGAGTGCAATTTTCACCACTGATTTCAAGATGGTGATTATGGTCCTTATGAAAATGATCAACCACCCACTTTCCAGAACCATTTAGTTGTACCCTTATGAATGCTGGACAGTCAGTTCTTGAACTAAGTTGATGTCCCTCCTTCGAGCACACAAATCTTCGAGAAGAAACTGACCCATCAGTTCTTGATCGATAAAGCTGACCAATCCGAACTTTAAACCCTGTTCGATTGGCATATGAAGTGTAATACTTAAGTGCTTCATCAGCTGTATCAAATTCTAACCCTATGTATGGGTCACAAGAGAAATCTATTCCCTCCTCCACACAAGTATTACTCATTGCCAGTTCAGTACCAACAAAATGATCCTTCACAATCATGGTCCCAAGTTCTTATCCATTAAATTCTAATTATCCATATGGACAATGGAGAAAAATCTTAGGCGAAAACTGCAGTGTTTCAAACTCTTACAGGCTTTTAGGAAGTTATATATTAACTTTTCTTTTCTTCCACCTACCTCTTTCGAGTCAAGCAGAAGCACATTCCAGTTGCATATGCTATGGCGAAGGAACCTATTCCTGTAATAACTGAAATATACAGAGTTGTATAAGATACAAACTTCAACACATCCATGGACTTACTTAAAAATTTAATCACCCCTATCCTAATTCTTCAGGCACATTTTTCCCATTATCTCGGTGAAGAAACAATTTGACAATATATAAATATAATAATATGGAGGAGAAATAACCATGAAACTTTGAAGTAAGAATAAAAAACGAAATAAAGGCAATTACAGGAATGAATATAAGGAGTAACTAATACAAAACAATCGTTTGGAGTAAATTGAAGTTTTGAGCGAAATCATAAAATAACAACGAAAGTCAACGCAGCAGGAAATAGATCAAGAAGTTAGGGTTTCATAAACAAAATTTACCTTGAAGCATCGATGGAATGGTTGGGAGATGTATAGAAAACTGTGAAATTGGAACGACGATTAGAAGAGCGGAATCAAAAGAAAAGGAAGGAATTTAAAAGAAGAAGATAGAAAAAACGGTGAATGTGTTCACGTTTCTTCTCCACTTTGAGTTTGGCGTTGGCAATGGCAGTGTAGGATTGGGATATAAATAGGATCCGGATCCGGATCCGAATCCGATTACCATAATGTTTGTGGGAATTATTTTTTTCCTGCAAAACCGTGTCAAATGCATCCAATAAACTCCAACATCTGTCATCATAGTACAAAAGATTATGCAATCAGAATCATCTAACCAAAATAAGCGTGTATTATACACTTATTAATATTAATAAAATTATTTTAAAAATTATATCAATAATAATTTATAAATAAAAGATATTATAAAATTATTTTACATTATTTCTTTACTATTAAACTCTACCATTATTTTCTCTTTTTTTAAAAAATAAAATAAGATATATTGTTATTTGTACTATGTTTTTTTCTGTTTTTTTTTTATTGTGAAACAAAATTTACTTCATTTTAAATTTTAAATTTTTTTATGAGTTAAAGATTATGAATATCCTTCAACTATGCATGAAAATGGATTACTCTAGATCTCTCCTAAATCTAGTCTAATTTGTCTTTTTATATTTTTGTAACCTAAGTCTAGACCTATTACACATAAGGAACACATTTTTAGACTTAAATTCAACCTTTGCAAAAGCTTGACAAGTCCATTAGATCATTTAAATGTCTTTTTCATATTAAGAAGTATAAAAATATTTTTTAAAAAAACAAAATCAAGGATTTTCATTAAAAATAATAAGACGATTTTAAATCACAAAATATGGACAAAATTTGCCTACAAACATTACGTGTAACATACTATCAAAATCTTTTAAGTCTTGTCAAGAAAAAAGAGTATATATTTCTGTTACTCATCTATGCTTATAAAAATTAGCATATTTCAAACATTAATTAAAATGATTCAAATCGTCAAATTATTAAAATAACTTTATAGTTTAAATAAAATACTTACAATATATATATATATATATATATATATATATATATATATATATATCATATTAATAATAATATTTTTTATTTTAAAATATTATTGTTAAACGGACGGGCCATTAGACTTAATAGACTTTTCTTAAGGTTTGTGGTTTAGCCTATTTAACTAAATAGTTTTTTTTAAAAAAAAAAGTTTGAGTTTGATCTTTTTACTAAATGAGTTGGGTCAAGTCAAGCCTTAAATAGGTTGAGTCAGAGGCTTTCATGGATGGTCTGACTTACTTTCACCCCTATCTTTAATTCAATGAGTCAAAAATTAATTTTATTTGTGATACATAATTGTTGTTGACTTAAGAAAATTTTACACTAACTAAATAAATTATTCTTTCACATGTGAATACAACGTAATTGGGTCAATCATTCAAGTTATTTTAATATTTAATTTTACAATTATTTTTTTTTAAATAGTTAACATGACTTTAGTGACATTAGACTTGTTTCTTGTACAATTTGTTGGTGTAGAGATGTCTTTCTTTTTCTTCTTCTTTCTAGGTGAAGAAAATTTATAAAAGCATCATGTTGCTTATTTTTAAATATAATTGTTTAATTTTTTTATCATTGGATTTGGAGGTGATCTATAGTGTAACATTGAATTGTTTAAAATTAAGCTTTAATTACTTATATAAGCAACAATTGCTTATGAGTTATTTAACTATGATGTGATATTTAGGGATTAATTAACATAGAATAAAGAACTCAAATGAACAATTTAAATTTCACCTATTAAAAATATTTTAAGCAACTAACATTAGTGATGTAAATGATTGATCTACGTCTTTTCCTTATAAAATGGTACTTGCAAAGATATTTAGACATTAAGTTAACCACACAAAGATAAAGTGTAAGAATATATATCAGGTTAAAAATCATCTTAGATTATCTAATGTCCTTACGGGGGGATAGATAGAGATCCTTTAATCTATTAGCCTAATTACCTTATATAAGCACAATTAATTATAACGAGAGTTTCTATTTTTTCTTATTTATGACAGTCGAGTTCTTATTCGATGGATGTTTACTAAGTCGAGCATCCCTGGAATGGGCGTGCTGAGTCCGACTAATACAATTGAATTTATAGTTATTGAGCTATTTTATTTTTAAGCAGGTTTGTTGAATGTGGGATCTGTACTTTTTTGTTGTGTAAAAAATTGATGCCATTGATACGGAGGGTGGACGGGTCAGATAAGATAGCACTTGAAATGGATTTTAGAACCGTTAAAAGATAAGCACGAACACGTAATTGTGGCACTACACATTAATTAAAGACTTTTTTACTGCGTTAATTGAAGATTAATAATCCCAATAAAATGAAAATCTTTTTAATCTTGTTGACTTATATTTTAGATAAAAAAAATTTACAAAAAATTATAGATTAAAAGTTATGTAGTTGTTGTTCAGTAATTTTAATTCATTTTTTATTAATAAAGTAAATATTATATTTTATTCAGTAAAAATTATGTAAAATATACAAGCCAACAACTATCAACAATTCAATATCATCTTATATTTCTTTTAAGATAAATAATCATTTTTGTTTCCGAGTGTGTAAAACATTAATAAATTCGTCCCCCAAAAGATGAAAATTAAAGTTTAAGTCCTAAAAGTGAAAAAAGTGTGACAAATTCATCCATTCATTAAATTATGTATATTATCGTTAATGAAAGAGTTTACGTGACACATTAAAGGACAAATTTGTTAGCGTTCTCGACATTCAAAGACAAAAATAATTATTTACCAAAAATATAATTTAATCTTTATCTTCCCTTTTTTAATCGTTGAAAACATAACATACAATAAACACTTAAAAAATAGGAAAACAAACATAAGTTACAACAAATATAATAATAAGTATAATCTGTCTATTGTTCTGAAATTAATTTCTAATGAAGCAGTACTTTACCAAAAATATGAGATTCAAACAAAAATGCATGGACATTAAGTTAATTCTTAAAAAAATGAGACCTAACTTGATTTTATCACTACTTAATGTTGTCACAATAAAAATTTCAAAGTAGACAAATTATGTTTATTAATTAATATTATGTTTATTATTATGTTTGTTTAGCTATTTTTTTAAGTGCTTATTGTAATATATTTTTGCAACGATTAAAAAAGTGAGAAAGATGTAGATTAAATTATATTTTGGATAAATAGTCATTTTGGTCTTAGAATTTGTGCAACGTTGACAAATTCGTCCATGAATGTATAATATAGACTATTTCATTAACGGTAACGAATAAAAGTTAACATATAGATGAATTTGTTGCAATTTTTTCATTTTAGGAGACTAAAATTTGAATTTTTATCTTTTGGAGACAAATTTGTCAAGTTCTACACATTCATTAATTAAGAAAATTAGTTGATCACATTTAATTACATCAATTTTAATTAAAAAGCAAAATTTTCTCAACTCACCCTTTATTAAAACTTGGTATCAAGGGCAAGAGAATCATTGAAACTTGCTTTTCAATTAAATAAAAGATATTTTAGAAATAATAATATAAAATTAGTTAAAATTTTCTTATATTTAACACATATAAAAGTATGTTTTTCTTCTTCTTATATTTGAGACTAAAGAGAGATGTATATTTTTTTGGAACAATTTCTTAGTAATGATTTTCTTGTTTATTTTATATCGTAAATATTTAATGTTTTTTTTGTATTTTCAAAATATTAAATATATTTTTTAATTTAATATTTCACTAAATATTTTTTTTGTTTTCAAAATATCACATACTATATTTACTTTTTATTTAATATTTTATTTATAAATTTTACAAGAAAATATAACATTACTCAATTTTTATATCATAATTTTTTAGTGATAATCATGATATTAATATAAAATAGTCCAATTAAAGAAGTGATTAAAATCAGGTTTGAGTGAAGGACAAATAAGAGAAATGAAAGACCCATAAGTAAAAATTAATTTTACAAAAGCTACCCTAACCTTGCTTGAAGTTTGACCATGAAATACATGCATTCAATGGGTTTCAGCACAGTTCCAAACATGCACTAATTTTTGTCGGGAATCTCAAGCATACAAAATAAATATTTTTTTAAATATGATTTATTTCATATCTATAAATTAGTCAGAATTTTAACTCTAGACCAGTTAGTTAAAATAAGGAGATTATTATGACTCTTGCCAAAAGTTATTGGTTTTTTATATCGTAATTAGATAGTAGTGTATTTCACATGTTGATTGAAATGTTTTATTACAAGTTGGTGCAGCTAGGAGGACAGGATAACCCATAAATTTCTTGATTTCCTTAACGTAAAATCGAGGAGACCCCTTTTCTAGTCAATACCGCGTATGAGGCAATTTCGGAAGATAAAGGAAATACTAACGAGAAAAAAATAAAAAAACCCAAATACTACCAAAATGGTCGATGATCGTGAGGGGGTCCCAATTTGCAATTCAACGTCATCGCGGTGCCTGTGACTATTCAGAAACAACAGCGGTGTGAGAATAGCAAAGACCGATAACCCATATATGAGAGTTTGGATCAAGAAGAAGAAGAAGAAGAAGAAGGTTGGTTGATTGGTCCCATTGATTCCGAAGAGAAAAGAAAAGATGTTTGAGCCACAACAGCTATACACTCGCGCGAAGACCGAGGAATTCGACCTCGAATCAGGAGAAACCCTCTACCCAGGGCTGAGCGTCGGCGAGAACCAGCTCCGATGGGGTTTCATCCGCAAGGTCTACGGCATCCTCTCCGCGCAGATCGTCCTCACCACCCTCGTCTCCGTCACCACCGTTTTCTATACTCCAATCAATGACCTCCTCAAGGGCAATTCCACCCTCCTCCTCATCCTCCTCTTCCTTCCCTTCATCTGTACGTCTCCCTCATTCCTTATTCCAGTTATTGTCCGCTTTGATGCTTGTGTCAGAGGAGTATGTTTATAAATTATCCTTGTTCGGAGTTGAAGGTCGTGGGTTTCTCCGCTAACAAAAAAATTAACCATTAACATTTGCCGATAAAAAAATAAATAAATTATGCTTGTTCTCGGTTACTAAGCAATGTTGGAATTTTTAGGGTTTGGAACAATTTTATAGATCTCTGATTAGGGATCTGAAATTATTTTGCAGTTTTGATTCCCCTGTTGAAGTACCAGCAGAAGCATCCTCATAATTACATCTTGCTTGCACTCTTCACCGTGTCGATCAGTTCCACCATCGGAGTCACCTGTGCCAACACCGACGGTTCGTTTTTTTTTTTTTTTTCGATTTGTAGAAATTGATGGAGGTTAAATGAAGGGTTTTAAATTGTTGATCTGAAATGAATGTGAAATGCAGGGAAAATTGTGCTTGAGGCTTTGATTTTGACCTCCGCTGTGGTTTCATCTCTTACTGGCTATGCCTTTTGGGCGTCCAAGAAGGGCAAGGATTTTAGCTTCCTTGGCCCAATATTGTTCACCTCCCTCATTACTCTCATCCTCACTGGCATGATGCAGGTCCCTCTCTTATTTCCTCTTAACTAATCATTTTTTTTATGTAAAATTTCATGATGAGTGCATTATGTATGTTTATGATGGATGGAAAAATGTTTTATAGACACCCATTATGCTATAAGACACCTAGAGATAGAGAAAAAAGAGAGGAAAATATAGGTATTATAGGGTTTATGATGTGATAGGAAGAGAGAAATGAAAGGTGTTGGTGGGGCGTTTAAAATAAGTGGGTGTTTGTGTATCATTGCTCATGATGGATGCTTTGCTTGCCATTTTCCTCTGGCTTAATATCTATGTATATGATGGATGCAGATGTTCTTCCCTCTTGGACCTACTGCCCATGCTATCTATGGTGCAATTGGTGCTATGATATTCTCTGGCTACATTGTGTATGACACTGACAACCTGATCAAGCGTTTCACTTATGATGAGTACATTGGAGCCTCTGTTACTCTTTATCTTGACATACTCAACCTCTTCCTTTCCATCTTAAGGATCCTCAGGGAGGCAAATAATTAGTCATATCGAGGTTGAGTAATACCAAACAAATTCAAAAAGACTATGTTGCTTCTTTATTTTTATTTTTTGTGACTATGTTGCTTCTTTATAGTATACCGTAGGAAGTATTGTGAAACATAATAACACCGTGCTTCTCTTGTACTCCCTTACAGCTTATGATACTTTTGATGACATGAAATTTAAAGCTTTACAATTGTATGTATGCGTGATATAAGAATCTCCCTTGCGAAATATTTTCTGTTTGCTTTGTTTGAAGTGAGTTGTCTATCAATTTAATGCTATGTATACAGTAGTATATGGCATATCGTAGCACCACCGAGCATTGTGTCAACAAAATTGTTTAGGTACAATGTGTATGATAACTCTGTAATGTTGACCTCGCTAATTTTGCTCAGGGTCGTACAATCCACTATTATTTGATACACTGCCCAATTGCATATTTTCAATGAGTGTTAACATGACATTCTTTAACATTCCTTTCAATACACTCTCGTACTCTCTCCTGTTACTAGTTTGGGAATGAGATCAATCAAATAGAGAACTCAATCTGAGACCTACATGTGTAGTGAAATCTATATAAATTTCACTCAATAAGAAAAAGTGTTTTTGGCATTTCTCTAACTTGAAACATGAATTTGTGCAGTCAACTGCTTAAGTTTTTTGCGTATTGAATGTTTGGCCATATAACAAGTAATATTGGAAAATAATACAAGTTGTTTTTGAGTTAATCGCCTACAGATTACAGAAGTTTATGCTGTCGGTTACTTTCCAATTTAACCATTGCTAAGTTTTCTAAGATAGAATCATAGTCAACCAACATTTGATTTCTGTAATAAGAACCATGCCATATACATTTTCACGTTTTTCCAGCCAAAGATAGAAGCTTCTAGTCAAAGGAACTTTGAACACCCAATAATGCTACTACGTGCACTCTTCCTGTATTGCAAAAAGTACGTAGGGGAATCTTGACTAGAAAAATGCTCAAACGAAAGGCTATAAGCTATCAGGTCTTGGATCTAAATAATTATACTAAAATTTTGAGTTAAATAACGAATTGATAGTAATTATGTGCCAATGAATTGCAATTGCACTAATGTTTCTATAATTATTCATCCAAGTTGTCATAATTTTTTCATCACATCAATTAGCATATTAATTACAAAAGAATTCTCACCAAAAGGAGAAAAGCTTGTAAAAAAGGTCCATAAACCATTGCAAGACGTACAATACTCGGGAGAACTAGTTACTGTAGAAGAAAAATGGTTTACTCTTATTATTATGGTTTATCAATTTAGACTGCTTCTGGGGGAAAAGTCACAAAGGTCTCGTGACACAAAAGTTTGTGTTTATATCTCTCCCACAGTCCCACTAGAAAATTCCTAGAGAGAACCCTAACCCCTTCTAGGGTGGAAAACTTCAATAGGTCTCCTACTGTAGGAAACAAATGTAGTCCGTTTGATATGGTCTCTTTACAATCAAGAGCTAAGATAAATGAGGGACTACCATAGACATCTTGTACCGGAATAAATTTTAAAAAATAATATTAGAGTCCTCTTCTCCTTTCACCGACCCTCACCAATCCACCCTCTTCAATACCTTCTCCTCCGCCGGAAAATAATAAAGCATGTTTTTCTTCTGGGTTTATTTTGAATTTAGATAGATAATGATTGCTCTATAATCAAGAACAAATATTTTATTGTTTTCAAGTACGGCTTATATCGCAGAAGATCGCCAGGATACTAATCTGACATTCAAAGTTCAATAAGGAAAACAAAATCGTTAAAGAGCAGCTCAACCCACCAATAGGAAGGATTGGGGTGCAAATCACCCAATCTAAACCAATTCATACGCATAGAAGAAAGTCTTAACGCGACTTCTTAAAATCATAGAGCTCTCTCCCCACATCATTAAAAATCAAGGATAATAAAAGGCAATGACCTTAAGAGATGGCATGCAAACAACGACTACTAGTAACTCTAAAGAGGCAAAGCTTATCGCAACATTTTCTAGAAAGATTTTTTATACACCTAAGTTTTTTATACCCTTTAATTTATGATTAAGAGTTAAGTCATCAAGATTATCGATATGGAATGAATGAGTTTATAAATTACAAGTTATGAACTCACGAATTGGATTGTTCACGAACAAAAAGATTTTGTGAGAAGAATCATTCACATGGTGCTCGAGTCTCCTAGGATTTAATAAATTCCTTCAACATATTCAAACAGCAAAATTAACAAAATTCTTTTACGCAAACGTAATATTTCAAAACTACCTCTATCTGCTAAGTCATGTTTAAACTCATTAGTTAATGTGGTAACCTTTTGAAATGTCTACTGTGACAAATAATACAACAATGATGACATTCATTTAATTACAAGACTGAATAAAAGGTTCCTATTGTCAGCTCTGTCTGGCTGTTTAATGTTTAAGTATGCAATGTTTAGGGAGAGAAAAGGCTTAGCCTATTGCATACCCGTCTACCATGTTAATATAAATGCAGACAATTACAAGATGCTGCCAGCTTAATACTACTAAATAAATTCATACTGAAGTGCAGCTGACAT
This sequence comes from Glycine max, assembly GCF_000004515.6. Lineage (NCBI taxonomy): Eukaryota > Viridiplantae > Streptophyta > Magnoliopsida > Fabales > Fabaceae > Glycine > Glycine max. Next base: position 31,909,367 of record NC_038249.2, read on the forward strand.
ATCAGTAATAAGGTGGCTCCATATGACATGATTATACAAATCCTTTTTAAAATAGCAGTTGCAAATAACTGAACATGCCTTCCTGTAAAAAGGTACACCGAATATGGTGTGCAAGAACCTTCCTCAAAGAGGATGAAGAATCCACAAGAACTTACAAATTAAACTTTCAACTGGTGTCCACCTTCAGACTTAAGCTTGTATAAGACGTAAAAAACAATTTATTTACATTGTTAATTTATAAGAAAGAATTATACACTTAATAAGCAATTTGTGTTTAATAATTAAAGCATCAATGATATGAACCCACAATCTGCTCATTATTTGGCAGCCTCATCATCATCTTCAATATCCCAACTCAGATCCTCATCTTCGTCTGCCACACTCAATCTCTTCCGCAAATCAATCCTACTTGTGGCCCCTTTACTCTCATCATTGCTTTCAATATCTTCAATTTCATCCCAGCCAATGTCTTCTTCCCCAGGCATTGAAGGCTGGCTTGAAACAACTGAAATATCACTGTCTTTGCACGAACCATTGTTATCGTTATCTGTCTTCCCTTCTGATGCCTCTTTCTCTTCACATTTAACATCCAACTTATCTCCACTGCTACTTACATTCTCAGGTACATTAGATGACACATTCTCCGACTTATCATCAACATCAGTTTTCAATTCAGGAGCAGAAACACTCTTTCCATCATCCTCTATCTCCAAATCCTTCTTCCTAATCTGAACATTCTCAACAACCTTGCCATCATCCTTCTTCCCAGCCTGAACATTCTCAACATCACCACCATCCATGGCACCGTCACCAGATTTTCCCTCCTTCACCTCTGAAACGCTACGGGTATCACCTAAAGGCTCATACCCATCATTACCACCTTCATCATCATCATCAAAATCCCAGGTCAAATCCTCCTCTTCATCCCCGGAAATTGCACGCTTCACGAGCTTAGCCCTCGTATCCTCAGCTTGCCTCAGCTTATCCAGCCTATAAAAATACCTGCTCCAGAAACTCTCATCATCAATCCTACTAGGCACAACCTTCTCATAAATCTCATCAACAACTTCATTCTCTTCAATCAAATTCCGAATCTCCTCACTCTTCTCATTCACCTCAAACCCTAATTTCCACTCATTGAAATTCCCCAAATCCTCAGGCTCTTCCAAATAGGTATTCACATCACACTGAAGCGCACGCACCAGCGTATCAAACCTACTATACCGTTTCAAATCCAAACCACGATCACTGCTACCACTACCGCTCAACAGTTTCTTGCTAGCATTGTTATTATCGTAATTGCTCGAATCGAAAGAATCGGAATCGAAATCAGAGGCTAAGAGAGAGTCCCTACCGTGAGAGATAATCTGCGCTGTCGAGTTCCAAACGGTGCTGCCAATGTCATCGATGGCTTGGCCGACGGACTCAAGCGACTCCTGCGCCACCGACGCACCGACGTCCAGCGACGCCGGCAGGTCTTGGACGGCGCGTGAGGCGGCTTCGCGTATCACCGCCGTTTCCTTCCTCAAACCGGACCCGAATTCCTCGAGATCGCGACGGTAGTTCTCGAGGACGGACTCGGATTTCGAGGCGAGGGTTTGGATGAGGCCGCCGAAGCTCCACGCGGAGTCGTGGTGGCTCTGAGGCGGATCGGGGTTGTCCGATTCGGCCGGAGGAGAGTCGGGCTCGTCGGGCTCGTCGGCGAAGACGGACTTGAAAAAGTTCATGGCGTGGTGCTTAGGCTGTGTATGGATTTGGAGGAAAGTAGAAAGGGTTTATTATGAATTGTGGATTTTGCGCACGGAGAATGGATGTGTGTGTATATGATTGTGGATTTATAATATGATGTGATATGATGCATGTGGAATCGCTTTCACGTCGATCGCATCACATCCATCCAATTATTCAAAATTTTCCTTCTAGTTCTACTTCAATGCCATCTTCCATTTCAAACCACTCCTTTTTAGTTTAGGCGCTGCGTCACTAAATCACCTCATTACCAGGATTTTGCGTTCGGTTATGGTAGACTTAGATATTTTATTTTTTAAAATAAAATTTGTTTTTGTGTACAAAAATTGCTTTCATCTCTAATTTTACAAAAATGTTATTTATCTTAATATTCTTATTGAACGGAACATTAAAAACATAATAAAAAGGAAATAAATAAATAATAATTTTATTAAGTCAAAAGTTAAAACGAGAATTCTTTATAATTAATGAAAATACTCTCTTCATTTCAAATTTATTAATGTTTAAATTTTTTCACATAAATTAAGAAAAACAATAAATAAGCTGGTTAATTTTTTTTTTACCAAAATATCTTTAATATCTTCTCAATAGCTATAAATATATATTAATTATTTTTAAAATTTAGTGTAGGGAACAAAATTGGATAATTTTTTTAACACTTCATTAAAAATTGAAAACAATTTTTTTAATGTTAAAATCAATCTATTTGAAATAAAAGGAATAGTAAATTAAGGATTTGAAATTTTTAAAAGTACAATGTAATTTGTTACGAAAATAAACTGCACGAAAACTAAAGTGAACGGCTCTGATTTTTTAAAGTGAAAATATTGGTTAAAATAAATTTGACGGAAAGCACGGAATAACGTTGAGTCGTTGATTTACCTTTTCGTACCTTTCGTGTAAGCTATTCTTCGTAATATTAAGCATTTTTTCATTTTCAAATTAAAAAATGTATGTTGAATATGGGATATATGATTTGTACATTTATGATGACCTCGCACAGTTATTTTAGAATGTTGTTAGATCTTGATGTAAGTTTAATTAGAAACGATACAAGTAAATTCAGTAAAACAAGCCAAAGTATACGGCACGCATTGTTGATTTTAAAATACAAGAAATAGGAATCAATATCAATATAACTATGAATACAACTTAAGGTCCCTCATATTCATGTTTTTACTAACACAAATTTATGAAAAATACATAACTATGAAATTTCTGATTATGTTAGATTCTGAACAAAAAGTAGCAGTATAAATGTTGATAACAACCTTTTAGTTGTCATTTTCATGCAATTTAAGTAACTATCAATGCTATTAAGCAGGATCCAATTTATCATTCATTGAATTATGTGGTTGAAAAGTAGATATATATGAGAAACACCACTTACATTTTTTCTTAACTTATAAAAAAACGTAAATGACATTACCTTTGTTATTTTTAAAAAATGATTAAATATGTTTTTATTCTCAAAAAATATCATGTTAGTTTTAGTCTTAGTAAAAATTTAATACAATTGTAGTCTTTACATTCACTCAAAAACACATATTTTTAATCCCTGATAAAAAAAACTAAAACTATATCACTTTTACTAAATATAAGGATAAGGATTATAAACAAATTAAAAAAAAAACAACCAACGTTTCAAAATGTTTTAAAGGGTAAAAAAATACTTTATCCTTAAAAAATAATAAAAATAATCATAGTTGGGATATAATACACTTTAATTACTTGTACAACTTTATCTTCTCTATTGTACTCCATCCGCAAGCACGACTTACATTACGTAAAAAACTTTACACTAGTTTGGTAATTATCATATCAATTTGCACTATTATATTCGTTAAAACTTCTCAGAAAATCCTTTGATGTATGATAGGAAGAAGCAACAATGATTACAGCACCATCACCATCTATCCATAGGTCATAACAGAATTTGTTGTCCTCGAAACAAAGTCTGTGTCCTCTGTTCGTAACAATGTACCTCATGAAGGGTGTTAGATTTTGTAAAGAGAACTGAGAATGATGAGAAGAATGTTAGTTCATCTGTGCAACAAATACACTCCCAATGGCATCTTCACTATACCAGTATGAAAGCTCGATAATTTTAATTCAGTTTGTTTTACAAACACATAGTTGGTGTCTTGTCCACATAAAAACTCATGGACCTTTTATGTTTCCTATAAACAGAAACATGAAATCCTTGCAGCAAATTAGCTTTGGATATACAGGTCACAAAAGGACTTGTTACAAAATCACACACAGCTGCAGTAGAAAAAAAATTAACTTAGATCGATAGTCTTTCAATTTCCTTGATGATAAACTCCTTTTCCTCCTCAAATTGTTCATCTTCTGAACCTGAAAAAAAGGTGAAAGAGCTCATACCTGTGACTTATAGAAGAACACTTTTATTTAAGGGTTCGGAAACTAAATGGAAATTCAGAACAACATTATGTAATCGTAGGTTTCAAATTAAGTAATTACTAAACGTGTTATAACCTTTTCCTGGGGACAGATTATGAAGCAAATCTAGTAGCTTCTCCTGGTTCTTCGACAAAATAATTTTTACTTCGCGAGGCTTATTAGGATTAGCAACAAAAACCTAAATAAACACGTGAGAAAAGATCAAAACAAATATATGATCATCTCCACAACAAAATGTTATGTTGTAGGGTATATTTCTTCAGAAAATAAAAACCTTTGTCAATTAGATTAAATGCATTAAAACAATTTATATATGTAATCTGCCATTAACCAAATTCCCAAGTCATTGCTACTAACATGGTAAATACAAGACTTCTCCAGTTCTCAACGGATGCCAAACTTTACAAAGAGGATTGGATACCCCCATTTACAAAATATTAGCAGGCACGATCTGGTTCGAATATTACATCCACAAAAGGATAAGCTCATTGTATAACTTAAAAGCATGAAGAGGGAAAATTCACCTTGAAAATGTGGAAAGCTGATAACTGAATATTTTTACTTGAATCCTGCTCAACCCCAAATATTACAAATAAACACAGTTAGCAGAAGATAAGGTAAAAAAAAAAAAAGCAATGATTTTTATGGAAACTTGAAAAAACAAGCATAACATAGCCACCCCCCCCCCCCCCTTTCTCACTGAATTAGTCCTCTTCTCACATGAACCAACCACCTTTAGAAAATTTTCACCACTATCTCCTAAATAGGTGCTAGTTTAACTTTATCTTGGATACATCCTTATCTGCATTATCCTCACCTTTTAAATTTCATTGGCACTCCATTTCCAAATATTCATTACCATCCAACATCCATAAACACTTATATTTGTGATTTTTTAGTGAAAATGATGTACATGAGTCAGTGTTATCAATGGCAGAACATCGTGGAAGGCCAAAACTCTGCCATATAAACACACCATTGCACCTTATGGCGGGCCTTCCTTCACAAATTGTCTATAGCAGTTGACAAAAAATCCGCCACACCATTCCGCCATTTAATGAGACTCAGGTGTATATTTCAATTTTCACACTAATAATATTACAGTATTACATATAAGTATATAACCAAACTGACCAGATGTTGTTAATCAACTATGAAATCATCAAAAGAAAATGTGTTCAAACAGTGTTTCTCTACTTGATAAATCATTTGAGATAAAGCATACCACAGAAATTTGGAACTGAGAAATTACATGCAAGTGGTTATGGTAATGATATAAAACAAAAAAAAGTAAAACCGAGGTAGGAGATAAGATAAAATACTCTTCACTATATGTGCAAATTACAGCTAACAGAGAAACCAAGCTATACAACACTTAACAGAAACAAGGAAAATGTTCAGTTGTGCATAGCATATTGCATATATCATGAATAGTGTAGCAAGTAAACACATAAACTGAGCATCATGTAAGCATGCCCATTAGTCAATGGGTAGAAAGGAGAATATGATACAATTACACAGGGTTATGAGAAGTTATACCCTCAACAATGTCATCATGACTTTCAAGTAACGAACTTCTAAGATGTACTGCTTCATTATCTGGGAATTAGGAGATTCCAAAAGAAATTCCGAGAGAAGCTAAAATTCATAGAAATTTAATTGTTAAATTCACATAAATAAAACTATGATTGGGAAACAAAAACACCGAAAATTGTTGCCAGAACAAACCTTCAAAGACTGCCTCCTTGTGACATAATTAGGAGATGTCAAGAGTTTCTCATATAGATCAAAGAACTGGGAACATAAAGTCCTATTAGAAAAGCTGAAATGTAATATGGGAGATAAAACCACACCAATCATTCAATTTGCAATATGCACTATGTACACGTTCAAATATGAGGATATGAACACTTAATTATATCATAGAGAACAGAACAGTTAATCGATGAATTTATTTTCCAAACGATTTCCTGGGGTATAAATATTAGATAAACATTTTTTTTCTCAATCAGCACAAAAGTGCTGCCTTGATATGGCCAAATCAGATAAATATGTCAAGGAGGAAACAAACCTCATCATAGTGAGCTGTCAAAAATTCAGAGACCACGTTTACATGCTTAGTAAGAAGATCCTGCAAAGAATATCCATAGGAATGTATGAAGTGTCATGTAGAACTTTAAAATCATCAGTAAGACCAATAATGGGAATTAAAAGGGGGGATGATTCTGATCTGACCTTAAAGGTAGAAAATGCATCAGATGCAACATCAAAGTTAGGCAACTCTACAAATTTAAAGAACAGCACAAAACTTGCAGATTCCAATATGTATCTGAAAAACACTCAAAAAATACACAGTTAAAACAGTGTAATTGACTTGGCTTCTAAATAGACTATATACAAACACCAGACTCAAAATGCACATTAGTGATAATCATCTGTTAAATTTTTACTTCTAAAATAACTTAAACCCCCCCCCCCCCCCCAATCCCTTTAAGAAATGAATTTTATCATCCTCAAGCCCAACCTCAAGAAATTGTCCTGTTGTAATCTCCTTAAGACTGTAATGTAAGTATGGAATTACAAATAGAAACCCATAGCGATCTTGGAGGCTGGAACACCAACAATTAACAAGAATGCCAGCTCTAACAGAACCACATTCAAGCATTGCAATTATGCCAACATATTGCACTATATTTATTGTGATAATGCAGAAAAATCTATGTTTTTTCCCTTATAATATAAAAGAATCTCTTATTTAATCCACTTTAAGCCCAATAAAACAATTCCAGTAACAAAAATGCACATCAAATCTTGGCATGATCAATCTGAGCCCACAACAAACATGGAAGATATCAAAGATATGAAAAATTAGGAAGAAGACCAAAAACAACAACCCAAGATATCTTACCTTGCAAGTGATGGAAATTTGATGCACTCCCTCAACATTATGCCACAGCTCAAGGCAATATCTTTGTTATCATAGCTGCTTGGAAACACATATAGAGATGTTTTGAGCAACTGTTTAAATTTATCATATTTGAGAAGATTGATCACATAACTATGAAATTGTTTACTTATTGGGCAGTGAAATTAAATGTGCTGTAGATTGCTTAAGATACCTGATTTTAAAAAACTCAGCTTCGCAATTATTGATTTTAAGGGAAACCATTTGGCAAGAATCAGTTTATAAAGTTGCAAGCAAAATTGTTTTTGTTTGATGAAAGGAAATAAGGACAAAATACCTGGCATGTTATGTCACAATTCAAAAATACTCTAGGGATAATTTGGTCAAATTATATGATTAAGGGAAAATAAATTATGAAAAATCAGAAATAGGTGCTATCTGTTTTTGCCTAAATCCCTTTTCTCACGATGGTTTTTGCAAGAATTTTTTTTTAAAGCATTCCAAAAACTCTTTTAAACAGGAATTGAGAACCAACCTTGGACATCTCAAAGTGACTGTGGGATTCCAATATAAATTTCCAAACCAATCTTTTACAATAGCAATAAAATTTGTTTTCAACATTGATTTCACTTGTAAGGTCATTGAGGTTCAGTTCTATACTCCAAATTTTGGGAAATATCATTCAGAAATGCTTTAACAGAAGAAACACATATTCTAAGGTATCAATGTTAAAATTACATTAATGCAGTAAATTGTTAACTAATACTTCTAAAAAAATTAAAACTACAGACAGGAGGAGACAGCAATAGTGACAAAAAGGTCATCAATTTGTTAACAAAATCTTTCAACATAGAACAACATTATTCTATCAAGTATCAATTCTACATCTAAAAATATTTTACACCTATAATATTATAATTTTCTTAGAGTGAACTGCCCATAAAAAATCTCACATGAACCTTGGCATTTATTTTCAACTCTTAATTGGAAAAACTATTTCATGGCATAAACAGCATGGCAGAGTAACTTCATTTTTGTGATATCAGTTTCAAGAACTAAAATAATTTCCAAATGTAATCCAACTTTTTCCAAGATCATATCTTGGAAATAAAGAAAAACCAAAATCTCTCATTTTCAATTGGCTTAGGTCTTAGAGCATCAGTTTTAGTTTTCCAGCATGAATACAAATAAAAAAGATAAAAACCCACAATTGAAAGAGGTAAGAGGGAAGTGAACAAAAAGGAGTTCAAAATTGGTAGGAAAAAAGGTGCAGCAGTAAAAAGCTTACCATACAACAAGAAAGTCTAGTAACTCAATGTGTTGTTCAATGTATTCTACACAGTAATAATTGGTCTCAACTTTATGTTTCAATAATATCGACCAACAGTGGACTAAATCCTTTCTTGCCTGTATCAAAATTCACAAACCAATGATGAGCAACCAGTTAAGTCAACTAATAATGGTAGAGCTTGGTATTGATGATAATCTTACTTCCCATCCTAGTATAGGCAGCTTGTGAATTAGAAGAGTGAGAACATCCTCCTTGCAGATTTCCTCCACTAACTGTGAAACCTGGTCCAAATTTGGTTCTGACTCTCCGTCTCCAGAAAGCATGGTTCTCATTGTTACAAAATTCTTTTCAACTTCCTCTAAAGCCTACAATAAAGCATAAAAGGCATTAAAAATCAGTAATCCATTAATGGGTAACTGCAACTAAAAGAAACGCTTAATATCATATCACTGAAGCAAACACTTTCTTCATTTTGCTTCTCTCCAGAATAAATATCTACAATAAAATGGTAACAACTAGAAGCATGCCTAAGATAAAAGAAACATTGAGAGTGTGAATTCTCAGACCTAATCCTCTTAGATGATTAACCAGACATTGAAGAGTTTAAGTTTTTTTTTTGCACAGCAAAAATCAGTATTATATATTATATATAATACAGTACTAGGTGTACTGCAGAGAGGATAAAAATGTACAAGGCAAAAGTTGCCTAACCCATCTGAAAGTTACATAATCACATTAGCTGAAACCAAAAAGGAACCAACCCCCTAAGCCAACTCCTCCCTCAAACTAGTAGACCATTGATTGAAATGAATATGGAAGTCTTTGTCCATACATTTTAACCATGACCACGTGTGGAATAAAGCTTCATCCATGACTTTTTCGGGGTTGAAAATATGGTTATTAAAAACCACTGAATTTCTATGCTTCCAAATAGTCATGGATAAAGCTATCCAAAGCACTGCCCATCTCTTGTCTATATATCTTTTGCTATTCCAATGCGAGAATTGTATGAAATGGTTTTTAGGATCAATGGGGAAAGGGCCCACTCTATATAAGTTAAAAGAGTGTTGAATCTGCCAAGTTCATATTCTGCAACCATTATATGTACCATTACTAGAGATGAGCCCAACTAAATGCAGCAATAGATACTTGAAGCCACCAGCATAATGCTCTGTAGCTTCTTTTGCTCTCTAAACAGTTTTCAATTATTTTAGTTCAACAAAAATGCATTTATTCGATAGACACCAAATCCCATTTAAACACAGAAAAGAACCTTATACACAGAGAATTACGTATCAACAACACAGAAGGAGTAAATGAGCCAATTTCTATTAGGAAGTGTTTAGGCTCCCTCTTTGGAGGATTTGGGCCCTATGATTATGAATCAAACCAATGTGCTGGCCCATAAAGCCCAGGCATCGAGAACCTCATGATGACATGCCAAACTCAATACAGTCGTAAAGCAATGAGAAAACCTCGGGAACCAAATTTCACGGGATCAGCCCTGAAGGCATTTCCCATGCCTCATCATGTCATAAACACTATCATTGCCTGCAGGAAATTGAGATAAATAGGTCATACAGGCCTCAGGTACACTCTTGAACTTTACACTCTCTTTCTGCTGCAAATACTGACTTGAGTGTCAAAGTCCCTGCATATACCATTAGAGTTCCTCTGTTGTGAATTTGGGCCTATGATTATGAATCAAGCCAATGTGTAGGCCCAATATTGTCAGATTAGATAGTTGGTCTGTAAAGCCCAACACTGAGAACCTCATGATGCACCAAGCTCTACACAGCCTCGAAGCACTGAGAAAAACCTCCAAAAACTGAAGGCACCAAATTTCATGTGATTAACCTTGGAAGCATTTCCCTCGCCTCATCGAGAGAAAAACTACCATTGTGTTATGAATGCAAGAACAGGGGGGAAAGAGCAGCCTAGCTTCGAGGGCTAGGATCCTCCATAAGAGAGAAAGATAAGGAAGAAACTTGTATTATTTTTCTGCTGTCCAATACATTCATGTTTACTACTATATATATGCATCAATGATGTTGTGATTTGAAAAGAAGATAACAGGATTCTAGAGAATTCTAGCGAATTCTAGCAATAACAAAAATTTAGACAAGTATCAGACAGTAATATTCCTTGTCCTGCCACCTCAGCATTCCCTTAACATAATGGATTACACAAAATCCCTTAGGTGCTGAGGTTTGGTGATCTTTTTAGTGGGCCTTTGATGTATGCTAGTGATTGTTCCTATCGTGCCTGGTTGTATTGTATCTGATGGTGGTTTCCGTGTTACTCCCTCCATAACATTCCCTGACCCATTAAAAACACCTTGTCCTCAAGGTGTTGGCTGTAGGAAGATTGAACCTGGATCCCAAATTAGAATGGGTGTAGGAATGAGTGAATGTATATTAGTGGCACGGAGGCAGAACTAGTTAGCGGCCGCCGTGCAGGATGACGCTGCCGTAGGAGATCATGTTGCAGTGGCCATGGCGGTAATGTTGGTGGACAGTGTGAAACACCTCCGGCAAAACCACTTGTGCCCCAACGTGTTTCGTCACCAGAGGGGGCAGCTTGGACAAGAACTCTGGCACCGATACTGGTCGCAACGACAACAAAACCACTTGCGCCGCAACTTGTGTCATCGGCAGAGGGGGCACCTTGGACGACAACTCTAGCGTACCCAAAAGGACAAGTTCCTCCACGGTGTCACAAGGGGCTTTCTCGTCGGCATGGTTCCCTACCTCGAGCACGAGAGGAGGAAGACTGTTATCGCAATGGAAGTTGTTTATGCTCTCAAGAGGCAAGGCAGAGTGAAGTGGTGTTACAAGCTGTCCCACAATGTCTCCTCTGCTGCTAGAATCCTCAACATCTACGTGAAAATTGCTTTCCATTTTCAGGGGTAAGGTGGGAGATGATGGAGGAAGAGTTCCCTCGGTACCGAACAAGCCTAGCAAACGTTTGCGGGTGCTCTCAAAATCAATCCAAAAGGATTGAGCTGGATGTACATAAGGAGAATGTGTGTGATGAAACGAAAGGAATGGATCTTGCAGAAATGATTGATGGTGGATGGCTGTGTGGAGAGGATACCATGGAAAGAGATGGTTTGGTGGGTGGTGTGGGCTGGCATGGCAGTCATGGAAGGCACCCATTGGAGCTCAATGAAAGCACCAAAATGTTATGAATGCAAGACTGGGGGGAAAGAACAGCCTAGCTTGGAGGGCTAGGAACCTCCATAAGAGAGAAAGATAAGGAAGAAACTTGTATTATTTTTCTGCTATCCAATACATTCATGTTTACTCCTATATATATGCATCAATGATGCTGTGATTTGAAAAGAAGATAACAGGATTCTTGAGAATTCTAACGAATTCTAGCAATAACAGAATTCAGACAGCAATAACTGAAATTTAGACAAGTATCAGACAGTAATATTCCTAGTCCTGCCACCTCAGCATTCCCTTAACATAATGGATTACACAAAATCCCTTAGGTGCTGAGATTTGGTGATCTTTCTAGTGGGCCTTTGATGTATGCTAGTGATTGTTCCTATCGTGCCTGGTTGTATTGTATCTGATGGTGGTTGCCGTGTTACTCCCTCCATAACACATTGCCTATAGGAGAATGATATAATTAGGCCATACAGGCATCAGGTACACTCTCCCTAAATTTACACAGTCCTCTTCTCCCACAAACACTGACTTGAGCATCGGAGTCCCTCCCGATATACCATTGGAGTTCGGCTCAAGCAGACCTAAGAACATATCATTCGGATATTCCTCCTTCCATTGTTGGTGCTTAATAGGAAGCTTTCATGAGTTAAAATGATAGTACCCTCCCCCATTTGGGAAACACATAACATAATTAAAAAATTGATCACTTACAGGTTGGAAATCTCTTCTGTTAAGTATAATTCCGCCACGGTTGTTTTTCTCGAACAAAACTACTCACATAACAACAAGTTACATGCACAAATGACTAGTTTTCATGTAAAAGGCTATTTTTTTACAGAACAAAACACACTTCACAAAAATGGAACAATTTGCAGGAGCAGTTACGATAATTTTAAGACATGCCCACGATTGAAGACCGGAAATTTAACTGAGAAAACGAATACCCAGATAGAGCATTGAAAACATGGATCAAAAGGGTGGTAATTACGCGAGTGAATCTAACGTGGGGTAAGTGGGTGAAGAAGAAGAAGAAGAGGAAACTTACCTTCTCAAGGGCTTTAACTTCAACAACGGTTTTGGTATCGAGGGCCATGAGACTCTCCTTGATGGACTTGGCCACCTCTTGCGGCGTTTTAGGCCTCAAAGCCTTGAAAAACGAAAACGACATGATGATCGATGATCCTTTCTCTCGCTGTTGATGTTGGAAATGGAAAAGAAAATGCTGCTGCTGGTATAGCGCTTCTTCTCCTTCTTCTTCTTTTGAACTTTTTTTCTCTTTTCGATTTCAACTACTCATCATGATTGTGATTTATGAGTCATCATCGCCAACAATAATGAACCCGATCATCGCAGAGATAGAATCGTAGTGCCAGGGTTGTTTTTCCTTTTCCTTTTCTTATTTATTTTTCACAGTCAAGACAACGTTATAAAGCTTACACAAATCTTAGCGAAACATTTTTTTCTAACGCATTTTTTCATCACAAATTTATGATATTTCTTTATAAAATTTATTAGAAATTATAAGAAAATTTAACCTCGTTTTATATTTAATGAATTATACTAGTATTTATAATTTTTAATAAATAATAAAAATATGTTAGAAAGTATACTTTTAATATTCTTCAAAGCTTATTAAGAATATAACAAATGTTTATAAGTGCTTTAGATAAATTGATAAAAAAAAATAAAATAATAATATTTAACAAATATAATTTTTAAAATTTTATTATTCTCTTTGACGGGATTTTGAAAGCTTTTAGGACTTGCTTTCTTAAAATAAAATAAAATTCGTATTTTCTTATTTTATCCATGTGGAGTGGGGGAGAGACAATCGCCTATGGTCCCTCCAAAATTAAGCTTTTGGCGCTACGATGCTAAGAGCATCAAAATGATACAAATCGTAAAATGCCTCACCCCCCCTTCTTTTTAAGTAATTGTTGTTGTTGTTGGTTATACATGCAATACTTGTTTAAATTTACCTATTCTCTTACACCTCCTTAACGGTGAAAAAACAATTGTAACATTATTCAAATATGAATGAACCATCTATAAAGATGCCCTCACTTGCAAGGAGTTGAATTGCAAAGAAATTACAGGTGTTGATTAGATAAGGGATTGTGGAACTTTTCAAAGAGCTGTGGAAAGTCAAAACAAGTGAAAAAGTTGTATAGGAGATCTAATTTCACTTGGTGTTATTGTAAAAAAATTTGTTCTGCCTTCAATTTTTAGATAAAAACTTTAAAAAATGTTTAATGCATATTTAAATTAAAATTATAAAAATTTAAAAGTTCTTTTATTCTCAAAACAATTTTTTTTTATCTTTACTCGTATATTAAATTTTGCAATTTTTGTATTAAAATTCACAAAAAATAAAATCCCAAACTTTAACCCAAACATAGTCTAAAACCTTAAATAATGTTATTGTTATTATTAGCACTTGGCAAAATTAATAGGCATGTGACCAGATAAATTTTATATATTCAGCCAACTTATTTGGTAGTTTTATTTTAGTCCAAGTAGTTTGGCTTCGTTACCCTTTTTGATTTAGAGAGTAATTTTCTGATGTTTGAACAATGACTCCTTGTTTGCAAATGTTGCTCTTGGTTAATTGTCTTGAAGTTGCTACTCCTCATCTCATTGTACCGTAGTTCTTTCTTTTGGCCATTCATGTTCATTACAAAAAAATAATTTATTTATTCAATTAAAGAAAACGTTAACAATAATTTTAAATCAAATAATTAAAAATATTTTTATAATTTTACAGTTTCATTTAATCATAAATTATTATTTAAATTACTTTAAGATAATTATTTTAAAAATCAAAAAATTTACCATAATTAAAAAACTTTTTACATGGATAACCTTTTTTCTCTATATTTTCTTTTATAATTAGGATTATTATATTCGTACATTCAATTTTTTTTCCATCCCATTTTGACTATATATTTTTTTCTTTTTATCATTTGTCACACTCAACAATTTTTTTTTCCTTTTTTTTTATTTTTTCTATCTCTCCTTCCACTCATACACTTTAAATTTGGATTGAACAGTTTAGTTTATTTTTCATTTATTAATTCCTTAATTGATATGTTTAGGACAATTGTTAATAAAATAACTTTACTAGTTAATAGCGTAATTCACGAAATGCTCACTGCACATAAAATCATAAATGGAGAACTGGTCCCGAAATTATGACACAGCTGATGAAAGTAAATGATACAACCACTTTTGCCATTGCTGTGACCGTGAGACTATGGCATTCAAGATGCAAGCTTCCTAGTGTACGGTAAATTCTATTTTATTCTTCATGCACTTTTAAAGTTGGCATGCACGAAAAGTTAATAGTGTAATTCAAAGAACAAATTACCTAGGATAAGGATTCACTTCAATGATCAATCAACTAAAGAGAAAAAAAATTTAATTTCAAACTTTATAGTATTTATTTTTCAACTTTTATAAAATTAATAAAATATAAAAAAAAAATTACTTTTGTCCCTAAACGTGTAATTCGCTGACAAATACTTTAGTGGAAAATGAAAATATACAAAATTTTATCCCAAAAAGTGTAAAAGTGTGACAAATATATCTAACCATTAACTTCCGTCCGTAACCGTTAATAAAATAACCTATGTGACACAAAAAGACAAATTTGTCACTTGAAACATGGTCATGCTGATTAAATTGGACAAAAATGTCAGTAAAATATCATTTTTTGACGTAAATGTCAATAAATTTTGTTGAATGAAAATATCAACATTTTTTATTAGAAGAAAATGTTAGTAATTTATTTTTTAAACTTAACTATCGACGTTCCATTAGACAAAAAAATATTAATAAGTTATTATTATTGGACAAAAAATATTAATAAGTCATCATTATTGGACAAAAAATGTTAATAATTCTTTATTGGACCTAAATATCAACATGTTTCTATTGGACTAATTTGTTAAACCCAAAATTTTGTTTCATTTAAGGGTAAAATATAATTTTAGGATAAATTTTTGTCATTTTTTATCGTTACAAGCATAACATTACAATAATCACTTAAAAAATATATTGGCAAACATAATTTAAAACAAACATAATAATAACGATAATATTGATTATCAGCCGTAATTTGTTTGTCACGATATAAATTATCCAAAATAATTATTGTACCAGTTTACCAAAATAAAACATTGTAATAATGTACCAATCATTACAAGTTTTTCCAAATTACCCTAAAAGATAAATATATCTCATATTTCACTTATTCGAATCTTGATTGGATAAAAGTTAACGGTCAGATATATTTGTCATACTTTTTATACTTTGGAGGACTAAATTTTGTATTTTTATCTTTGAGGGACACATTTGTTAATGAATTACACATTCATAATCTCGAAGATGAAAAATAAAAAAATATTATATGACAAATATATCCCTAAATGGACAATTAGAAATGGTCATGTTAGGACAAATTCACCCCGCTATGTCTGTCTATTTTATTTTAACTATGTTGGACTGAAATTAATAACCACATATATTTGTTAAACTTTTTATACTTTTGAGCACTAAATTTTATATTTTTATATTTCAAAGACGCATTTATCAACGAATTATATATTCAACGATAAGAATGATTATTTTTTTTAAAAAAAAACCAATCACTAAATCATGACTAGAGAATTAGCCGTCTCAAAGGTCAAAACGGACTCTATCCAATCCAAGTTTCAACTGCCTTCACACAAATCTTTTTTAAACTTTAATGGCATAAAATATTAATTAATAAATTAAATAAATTTAATATCTGAAAAATTATGAAAACATAATATTTAATTTATTTAGTAAAAAATAATATATAGAACTTTTATTAAATTTTGCATTAAAATATATAATAATATTATATTTTATGTTTATAAAATCTTTTAATTTTTCTAAATCTTTTATACGATATGCTGATAATTTTTTGTATACACGAAGGAAAGTAAAGCTCAGCAAAAATTCACACACAAAACCTCAGCAAAAGTGTTTTCCAAATTCAAGAAAAAATAATCTAATCATACACATACACTAGCTTGTATATTGCTCTCACCAACATAATAATTAATAACCTAATTACGTACACCGATCAATAAGATATGTAATTTTTTTGGTGAATAATAAGATATGTAAATAGTTACTGTAAAAAAAATGTAAATATTGTTTTAATCACTGAATAAATAATATATATATATATATATAGTTTTGTTAGCATAATAATAATAAATTTAAATTATTTTAAGGAATTAAATTAATATAAAACAATGTTTAATTTGATTTAGATTTAAAATAATATCATAATATAATAATTATAAATTTTTTTAAGGATAATAAATGTTTAAAATTTATAACAAAATAGATTGTATTTGAATTTGAATTTAAAAATAATAGGATATTCATAATTAAAATTGATATAATTTAATTTAAATTTTAAAATATAAAAATAATTTAATTAAAAAAGTGATGGAAAATAAGTATTTCCCTCTCAAATACTGAAATTTATAATAATTAAAAAGTAGAAAGTTGTTTTTGCATGACAATCTCTCTCGTTAATTAAGTTTTTAATTCTCAAATTATAAATTTTGAATTTTTAGTTCTTAAATTATTTTTTAAAAAAAATTTGCACCTACAAAATTTATAGTTATTAAAAATAATCTCTGCAACTAATGTGTTAACATATTCTGTTAAGTGATCAAATATAAGAAAACAAGATGGATTGAATAAAACGTATATGTCATAGTCATATACATATTATACATGCCACGTAAATTTCATTATATTTAGATAAATAATTAAAATATTATAACATTAAAATACAAAAAAAGAAAAAAAATGATTAATATTAAATTTTAATATAAACCTAGAACAACCACTCAAGAAAAGATGTGATACATAGAATCATAATTCATTTTCTTAGTTTATAATCTATGGTAATATTTATAATCATTAATAGATAACTCATTACTTAAAAAAATATTAATAACAAAGAGTATTTTTAATATCCAAAAATTCTTTAAAGAATATTTTTAAAAAAAAAATTTAGAAAATTAAGTATTAAAAACTTAATTAACCTTATATTTAAAATGGAGAGAGGTAGGGATAAAAGGAACCGGCAAAATGTCACCCACAGATAAGGACCGTATCGTACGCAACTGGATCTGCTCTTCTGGCGCTTGCTGAAACCTCGTCCGAAACGTTCGTTTTGGCAAAATCTGAATCATTGGAATTTTGAAGCGACTCGATTCGATGCGAGGCCACGATTGGATCAACACGCTGCTCCCCGACGAGTTACTCATTGAGATCTTCCGCCGCCTGGACTCTAAGTCCAACCGCGACGCCAGCTCCCTCGTCTGCACGCGGTGGCTCCGCCTCGAGCGCCTCACACGCGCCGCCATCCGCATCGGCGCCTCCGGCTCCCCCGACCTCTTGATCCACCTCCTCGCCGCGCGATTCTCCAACATCACCACCGTTCACATCGATGAGCGCCTCTCTGTTTCAATCCCCGCTCACCTCGTAAGCTCTAATTTCCCTTACCTCACTCCCAAATTTCTCTCTCTGTTCTCTGCTCCTTAATTTCTGTATCTGATTGTTTCCTTTTCCTTCGTTTTACGCAGGGGAGAAGACGCTCGAGCGGCAATTCCTCGGTGAAGCTGCACGACGTGAATGATAAGCACGGCTCTGCCTCTGATCAGAGCGATTTGGATTCACTCTGTTTATCTGATTCTGGTTTGGCTTCTCTCGCCGAAGGCTTTCCCAAGCTCGAGAAGCTGAGGTTAATTTGGTGTTCTAACGTCACTAGCGAGGGGTTGTCATCCCTAGCTAGGAAATGCACTTCTTTGAAATCCTTGGACTTGCAGGTATTTGTTTTGCTTTGTTCATTTTTGGTTTGCCGTTGCAATTGTTTTGTCGTGTTTATCTATTTTGGTTTGAAGCTGTTGACGCTGTGTTTTTAGCCTTGTTGTGAAATTACATCAGTGAAGTTGCTTAGCTTTTCAATAATAATAATAATTCTAAGTATGTGAGTGTGTGCTTTGAAGTTTGAAATGAAGGTCTAGGCTATGTTTGGTTTAGCGTTTGGTCTCCTTCAACTTGGGTGAACTAAGCTCAATTTGATTATATGTTTGTTTTTAATAAGTATGTTTGCCAACTTACATTTGGCTTGAAAGTTTCCATTGGAATCAATATGGATGCTTTTGCAAACTCAGTTTGTCTTGTGAGGCATTGGAACTTGAGATACCAATATCCTTTTATCTTATCAGTGCATGTGCATCTTTGTCCTTGTCACTCTATCAATAGATAAAACTCTATGGGTAGCTTGACGTGTTATGCTTATTCATCATTTTAATCAATGAGATTTTCTTTTAGGGTTGCTATGTTGGAGATCAAGGTCTAGCTGCTATTGGACAGTGTTGCAAACAACTTGAAGATTTGAATCTGCGTTTCTGTGAAGGTTTGACTGATAATGGTTTGGTTGAATTAGCATTGGGTGTGGGAAATGCGTTAAAATCTCTTGGAGTAGCAGCTTGTGCCAAAATAACTGACGTTTCAATGGAAGTTGTGGGATCACAGTGCAGATCCCTTGAGACCTTGTCATTGGACTCTGAGTTCATCCATAATAAAGGGGTGCTTGCTGTGATTAAAGGATGTCCACATTTGAAAGTTCTAAAGCTGCAATGTATTAATCTTACAGATGATACTCTAAATGTTGCAGGCACTAGCTGCTTGTCTTTGGAGTTATTGGCTTTATATAGTTTTCAGAGATTTACTGATAAGTGAGTTGCTTTCTCAGGATTACATTTTAGGACTTGTTTCATTTGATTATGCTTGAATTCACAAACAATCACATGCACTGGGCATAGTACAAATTGCCTATTTCTCTTATTTTGTGACTTAGATCAACCATTTGTAGTGTTGATCAGTTCAAAAGGGGCATTCAATTTGTTTTTAATATCTTTTTTAAATTCTGTTTTTTGATAAAGTCCAATGTCGTCAATTGGTCCATTTTGACAAGCCTATCTAGTGGGGTGAGTCTTGATTGCGTTTGTAATATTTTTTTAATTTTCCTTTTACATGATCCTTAAGGGTGCAACCTTTTAGTTGTGTACATTTGGACACTATTTTTTCATGTCCCTAACTATTGATTTTGCATTCTGATAATAATTCTTTCAATTTTTTTTAGTTAGTAATACTTTTTTTTTTAATAATGTCTACATCCAGGGGTTTGTGTGCTATTGGGAATGGATGTAAGAAGTTAAAGAACTTGACTTTAAGTGATTGCTATTTCCTCAGTGACAAGGGTTTGGAAGTAATTGCTACTGGCTGCAAGGAACTTACTCATCTTGAAGTGAATGGATGCCACAATATTGGAACTTTGGGGCTAGAATCTGTTGGAAAATCCTGCCAGTATGTTTTTCATTATGCCAAGTTGTCTCAAAATGTTATTGATGCATAACTCTTGCATGCAACAAACTCCTCATTTAAGAAAGAATCAGGACATGGAATTGGATAACTGCTCTTGAAATAAGAAACACAATGAATTTTATGTTTCTCTATCCAACATCTGTGATGATAATTAATTAATCTTGTGGTGTCTTGCTTTTCCTTACATGCATTTTTGTTTTTCATGTTTGTATGTGTGTGTAACTATATGCATATATTTTTATCCACCTATGTTGCTGTAAATGCATTCTTAAAATCTGATTAAGTATTCCTAGTGGAAGCTGCAAAAACAAATTATCACATTTCTACCTCTCACAAACTCAATGTGAACAGGAGATGCTGCTCCTATTGACATTGTTGTGTGCCTGTGTAACTGCATGCCTATATTCTTATCAACCTATGTTGCTGTACATGAATTCTTAAAAGCTTATTATGTATGTATGTATGTATATGTATTCACAGCAGTGCATATATACATCACACAAATCTACCTCTCCCAAACTCAATGTCAGACTATTCCCGCTGACATTGTTGTGTGCCCTGTTGATGCTAGTAACAGCTATTTTCTGATGCAAAGAATGTGAACATTTAGATTACTTCTAACAACCTTTCCTCTGAACACTCTGGTGATGCTAAGAGTCTCATTTTGGTGTAAGACAATATACTCGTTCAACCGCATGCTTTTGAACATTTGGCTAAAATTCACAACACATGTTAAAACATCATTAAAAATTGTTTTGACTAGACGTAGGGGATTTGATTTGTGTATTTTAGTTATCAAGCTTGTTGGAACTTCATAGTTTCTCTTATAATCCATCTTATTCTTATCAATCTTTGTACAAACACCAGTTAAGGTTTTTAATTTATATAAAAAAAGATTAAGGTAGTGTTTGGTCCAGTTTTCTTTTCTTGCATTTCTTCTTTAAAGGAGATGAATCAAATACATTTTGAGAATTAAAAAATTCAAGAGCTTAATTTTTATAAAAGAAAAGCCAGGAAAAAGTAGATTTAATGAAAAAGCTAACTGAAGTAGCTTTGAAAAATAAGCCACATACCTTTGCCTCTCTTCCCTCTCATCTTGAACTAGTCAGTGTGGGACATTGAAACAAAGCTTTTAATTTAAAAGTAATTTTTAAGTTAAAATTGTCAAAACCACTTTATTTTTAAAGCCCTTATTTGAGCTTTAAAGAAAGTTGGGCCAAACATAAATATGACAGAAACATATCCATGCTATGGTCATGTATTTGAATATTTAGCTCACTTTCATTAGTGATGCTAATCTTAGCTTTCTATTGCACAGACATCTCTCTGAGTTAGCATTGCTTTACTGCCAAAGAATTGGTGATGCTGGTCTTGTCCAGGTTGGACAGGGATGCAAATTCTTGCAAGCACTTCAATTGGTAGATTGTTCAAGCATTGGAGATGAAGCCATGTGTGGCATAGCTAGTGGCTGTAGGAATCTAAAGAAACTTCATATTCGTCGCTGTTATGAGGTACTGTCTGCATTTCGCATTTGGTTTTCTTTGAGAAAATGTCATTCTATGTGTAATTTTTGGCTTCAAATTGATGGGTTTTTTTTTTTTTTTGGATGTCTCACTCACTTTCAAAATGCATTTTGCACCTTGTAACCTAGGATAACTGTTGAGTCATTTTGACTAGAATTAATACTAGCACACGTTATGCAAGCTTCTACAATTTTGTCCTTATTTATAATAGTTAAATATTTTAAAATAATTTTTTGTTCTTTTGGTGGGTTCACATTCAAAAGTAATTCTACGTCACAATCCAAACAAAGCCCAATTGTTACTTTTAGTCAAACATTTCCAAAAACAAAACTTTCAGGTTCTTCTGATAAAAGAGATACACTATATTTTATCATAAACAATTCAATGAATTCTAAGCTGTGGTTATTTGCCATTATCCTTCAGGTTTTTTTGTAGCTCTTAAAAGATTACATATTTAATCATTTTTTTATGACCATGTCAATTGTGTAAGTTAGTTGCATCCTAGTCCAGTGCTTCTCATTCATTTTAAGCAACAATGTACCTTGTTATTGACTTTTAATATAATATGCATTTACTCATTATTTACTTGTTACACCAACTCTAGCCACCCCTTCTCTCCTCACACTATGATATGATTAAAGCTGAGTACTGTTGTTTTTCCTCTTTAATGAAAGTGAGGGATATATAAGTATTTGAAAGTGGTATAATAGTTATCTTAAAAAAAAAAAAGTGGTGTAATACTTGCATGAATGTTTATTATACATCCAGTGTAAAACAATAAGCCAACTTTTTACTATTTATACTTTATATTTATTTTATGTTTTATATCAGGTTATAATTTTTTTTTGTCCTTTCTCCTTATGTTTCTTTTTTTACCACATGTATTAGATTGGGAACAAGGGGATCATTGCTGTTGGTGAGAAGTGTAAGTTGCTAACAGATCTTAGCATTCGATTTTGTGATAGGTAAAACCTTATTCACAGTTTTATTTATTCTCCCTTTGTGCAGAAATCTCAGATGTTTATTTTATACTACTATAATATTATGTTGTTAGGGAGTTTGTATTACATTTTTTCTTCGGTATTTTCCTTTTGCATTTATTTGCAAGCTCTAGTTTACATTTGAATCTTTTGTTTCGTTCATTGTGGATGATTTTGACCTTAATCTCTTTGATAAACTATTAGGGTTGGCGACAGAGCTCTTATTGCTATAGCTGAGGGTTGTTCCCTTCATTATCTGAATGTTAGTGGTTGCCATCTAATTGGAGATGCTGGAGTGATAGCCATTGCAAGGGGGTGCCCTCAACTATGTTATTTGGATGTGAGTGTATTGCAGGTGTGTATACTACTTTTTTTTTTAATACCCAAAGCAATGTAGTTTTCCTTTAGTTTATTATAGCCTTTATCGTTTTCATTTTACTTATGATACATCTTTTTGAAATTTTTTGTGCTTTCTTGATTCAGTTATAACTTTTATTAAAACATTGTTGATGAAACACATAGACTACATAAATATTCGCATGTAAAGGAGACATCTCAATATCAAAACCCTTTTAAGAATATATACTAGCATGAATATTCTCTGAAGTGATGGATGTTACTTCAATAGTGTCATAGAAACATAATTATTGTTAGTAAATTAATCATTAATTATTACTATTGATAAAATTTTCTATTCCTACATCTAGTTATCAATGTAGTAATTTTATTTCATTTCCTCTTTCTTTTGAGGCGAGCACCTTTGAAGATTACTGTCTTTGTTACATTTTATAAAAAATATTTCATGTATTATGTTTACGAATGAGCTCAAGTTTTCGCGTATATAAAAGTTGAGGGTAATGCATACCTTTTTATTGTTTTGTACAACTGCAGAAGTTAGGTGATATAGCTATGGCTGAATTGGGAGAACACTGTCCATTGTTGAAAGAAATAGTACTCTCACACTGTCGACAAATAACAGATGTTGGGTTAGCACATCTTGTAAAAGGTTGCTGCACAGTGCTTGAGTCATGCCACATGGTTTATTGCTCTGGTGTAACTTCAGTTGGAGTAGCAACTGTGGTTTCTAGTTGTCCCAACATAAAAAAGGTTCTTGTTGAAAAGTGGAAGGTTAGCCAACGTACTCAGCGTCGAGTAGGCTCAGTCATCTCCTACTTGTGCATGGACCTCTAGATCTCCTTCGGTGTATATGTACACCTCCAAGTTTTTTTTTTCTACATTTAAATATAAATAAAGCAACAACAAGTTAAGACAATTGGCGCAATAGTAAGATGCATGTACTAGAGACCACCTTCATTCACTGGACCACTTACAATCCCTTGGTGAATGAGGTTTTTTCTTGTACATATTCAGGAGTGACTCATGATTTTATTTTATCGTAGAAGTGAAAAGTATAGGAATCAATAGGTCTAGGTAAATAAGTGTTGCTTTTAGTAACTTATCATTTGTTTTCAAAGAAAGGACTTAAATATGTTTTTGCTCTCTAATATATTTATTTTATAGTTTTGGTCCTTAAGAAATTCATTGCTTTGTGCTCATTAAAGATAGAAGGTTTTAGTATATTAATATGTTTGGATTGGTGGTGGATGATGTAATGGAAATGAATGAAAGTTGTTCCATTGTTTGATTTATAAAAATTGGAATTAGACATGCTGGAAAAGTTGATTGATCATGATCCATTCTATTTCTTTGTTTCACCCTAATCTTCTTTCTTCCAGTTTGTTACGGTGTGTGCTTGATGGAGAAAAGATTTTAGATTGTAAAATAACTATTTTATCTTAATCACTAGTTTCTTAAATACAATAGATTGAAAATAAAGATGATATGACAATCATATAGCAATCAAAAAAGTTATAATTCATTTCGTTCAATTTTTAAAAAAGATGAAATGAAATTTTTGTTTCATTCCATTATATATAAAATATTCAAACAATGGACCAACAATTTTATTTCATTCCAATCCATCTTATTCCATTATATTATAGTCCATTGCTTTTCATTTTCTATCACTAATAGTTTAAAAGTTGTTTTTTGAGTTTTTTTTATTAGTTTTTTTATTCTATCAGTATTGTATGCTATAATTACAGAATTGTCAAATTAATTGTTGCATAACATGCAGTAATATTTACTTTATAAGGTTTAAAGTGAGATATAATAAATAATTAATTTAATAATCATACCACATTTTAATAATTAGAAATATAAGAAAAGATAGTTATAAAATCACAAGTTCATGCTTCACTTTTGATTTTCAATATCTTCATAAAAGAGCTTTCTTCATTTTGAATACCAAGAATTGAATGGAAAATTGTATGGGGGATAAATGGTTAGATTTGGTTACATTAGTACATACGTATGTAGAGAAAGAGAGAGATATTTCATAGAATTGAAAATAAAATAAAAAAATGTTGGAATGAAGGTATTAGTAGATCTAAACCTTATAGGGCAAGAAAACTTGCAATTGATCTAGTTGATGGACCATTCAAGGAGAAACATTACAGACTGATAAATCTATAACTCATTTGTATTTATATGATTGTTTTAACTGATATTTATATTAGTTCATGGGGAATTTATGAGAAAATGAAAAGATAATGAGGAGATTCATGTAATAAATATTTCGATATTCTCTATTTGCAAAGTTGCATGAATCGTCTTAAATATTTGAGTTTTAAAGGTTAAAGAAGTGAATAGTAGAAGATGCACGTGTGCTTCACATTCAAAGAAATGCCTTCATCCATAATGTAAAAAAAATTAAGAAAAACATAAAATTTTAAGAGGAACACACATGATTAAGTGGTGAAGAATTTTAAAAAATATAGAATAAAATAAGTATAATTAATTTCAAATTTTCGATTTTATTTTCTTTAAGAAATAAAAATGACTCAGTATTCTTTAAGAAAAACTAAATTAAATATACTCTTCATAAAATATATTCTGATTAACAAATATTCCAGGCTTTAGTGAATTATCAATGAGTTTAGATTATAGTCCATTTAATCAAATTTAAACAAATTGGCGTGAACCGGATTCAGAATACCCGACCTTACATATAAAAAATAGTCAAAGAGTAAAAGAAAAATTGGGTGGAAGTCTAACACTGTGTTGAATGAAGAATGAAATAAGGAGATGTGAGATAAGACAAATAGAATTAAAATAAATAGAGTTAAAGAAATGTGTGGTTTAAACGTCCAGAAGAAAAACATGTAAAAAATTTCAAGTATTTTGAATTTGTATACTCATTAAGAAAATCAAAGTTAATCAAAAAAGTTAAATATTAAATTATATTTTTTTAAAAACTACAACAAAAGAATAAATGGCTCTCCTCCCTCACTTTCCCGCTATTGAGTGGGGAAGTTTTTTTAGTCTAGAACTAAAAATAAATAATAAAAAAAATCCTCCACTCTGTTTTTCCTACCAAATAAATAATAAAAGTATTTTATCTTATCCATCTTTCTTGGTATTCCTTATCCATACACACCCGCACATTATAATTAAAATTACAACGATGTTTATCCATTAATAAAAAAAATGTTTATCCCGTCATCAATTGAAAGCCACAAATCCCACACGTTACTCGTGTTAGGCAATTATTTTGATGTTTTTTTTTAACAATTTAATTGGTTAAGGAGTTCTTTTTCTATTTTAGTCTAGGACCGACCATGCGTGTTATATATATATCCCATTAATTAATTTAGGTCGAGTCGGAATAAAATTGATCACTATAGGACAAAACTGACCTCTAACTAATCCATATCTTGGCTAATGAGTGTGGCAACAGTGTCTAATTGAATAATTTTATTCTTATCTTCATTAGTCCATTTTTGTAAACTGAGTCCGTGACCCCAGTAGCAGGATACAAGCATTATTTACGTCACGTTATGTATATGTATTATACTCATAACACAACAACTTTAACTTTTAATGGTTATATAATATCTATATTAAGATTCACTCCTTTCCGAATCCCAGTATCAATCCTTACAGACAGCTCTAAACAATACTTAATGGCATACTCGAAGATTCTTGTCCCCCTATAGATTTACCATTTGTTTTCCCATTACACTAATACTATATATTTCTATCATGTAGATTAATGTCTTAATCCTATTTATGTTTGGGTTGGGACATACAGGATCTTAGTAGGGAAAAAAGATCTCCACAAATGACCATCACTTCCAATTCTGCCATACATTTTGAGACACCTATCAACTAAAGGGTTAAAAAAAAGGTGAAGAAGTCTAATAGATCAAACAAACAGAACAAAAAAAATAAATCAGACTTCATGTTATGATTCAAATTTAGGATTTCTAATTGATAATATGCGCATGCCTAGCTATTTAATTGAGTTGTTTTTAAAAACAAACCTATCTAGTAACTATTTTTTTTATATTCTCAAAACTATGGAGAGGAAACTTCATAATCTTGGGAGTTAAAACGACATGGGTAAATCCCTTACGTAAGGAGATGTTTTTCGCAAAAATTGAGTTAAGGACCTCTTTGTAGAATATTCCTACACATACAAACCTTGCAATTCCAACCTAGTAGCTATTTATTTATCGTTTACTAAAAAATCAAACATAATATCGTAGTCTGGATACTCTTAATTTTACCATATATTTAAAAGTAAACATTTAGCTCCAAAACAATTCAACATTTAAAAATGAAGACTAATAAGGATTAAGAGTTCCAAGGCATAGTTAATGTTTCTCTAAAAGATATATGGCCATGAGAAAACCTAGTTACAATTAGTTCTATTGCCCTTTGAGAGGGGGATAGATATTAACGATGCTATTAAAGCTTTTTCAATGTCCAAGAGATTTGCCAAATTAAAGGACGGTGTGAATAACTTGGAGTCAAGGATGTAGAAAGTTCAATTAATAAGAAAAGAATATTACTATTAATTAATCATATAGTCACTCGATTTCATATTATACAAACATTTAAGATTTTAACATAAATATTGAGAAATATAATTAATTTATTAAATTTCAAAAAAATATTATATAACTTTTTAATATAATATTATCTATCTCTTTAATTTATGATTAATTTATTTTTGGTATATACTACTCCCATTCAATATTGATTAAGAACAATATCAAAAAAATATTTAATACATTAATTTTATAAAATGGCATCCATTGTCGAACAATTTTTTTTTCTCAAAAACCCCCTATAATCTAAAATGGAGGGACTAAGCTTTATGAAGAGGACAAATAGTTTGGAGCAGAGGGAACATGATGACCTCCACGCTGACTTGTATCCATGCCAACATGCCTCAATCTCTCTCTGACATTATCAATTGCTTCAAAGGCACCTCTTTGCTCTGTCCTTGAGACAGATATGAAATCTAATATCTGTGACTACAATTTATTTTTATATTAATAATAACTGTTTTTTATTTAACAATTTCATGTGGCCTTTAGCTATATCATAAATCTATTTTATTTATCAGCAATTCAGCATGGAGTCCATGTATTATATGATGTGGTATTTTTCTTCTTTTCTTAATATTTTTCGTAAAAGTAAGATTTAATTTCGTATACTTGTGTTCATTGTTAAAGAATTTATTACTTGAATTGTTTAACAATGAACTATGAGCATCATAATGGTTAAAGGGGCCAAATTCTTTTTTTTTTTTTACTTTAAAAAAAGGCTATTGTAACAATTCTATAGGTTAAAGGGGCCAAATTCAAGTAATAAATTGACAATGGACATAAGTATAAGAATTTGCTATATAAGAGATTAAATGCAGTAGCTTATTGTAACCGGTACATATATTATATATGTCATTATGCAAAGTCAAAGGAATCTAACTATTTGTTTCAACATTATGTATGAATTATTATAATCTTTTTTTACATTATTTTTTATTTTTACGAATAAAAAAAATATCATTATGTTGAAATATATTTGGCCACTCACTCGATATGAGCTTTTCCTCTTCAGCTATACGCAGTTTGATGCAGTTATATGTTTCATCTTGCCACCGAGCCAGCATCATCATGGTTGAGCAGGGCAGCCATTTAGATGAATTTTCAATTTGAGAGTTTATACTCAAATAGTTTTTGTTTTTTGCTGTTAGGTTCTAGGATTGCTCACTTCCATTTTTGCTTCCTTTTTTATTTTTATTTTAATAATGTTTACCACTTTTTTCATTCAAATTTATTATAGCAATTTAAGAAAGAAAAAAACACTTATATAACAGTACTATCTCCCACCTTCTTTTCCTAGCTTCTCACTGTCCCTAGAGCGTGGAGCAAAAAACCAACATTCAAATTAGGGTGAACCGTGAAACAACAAGTGCAATTCAACTGTTCGAATTACACCATGTTTATGTCAGCACTTGCTCAGATTCCACTAGTACGTGTTAGTAACAGTAGTTGGGTATCCATAAGCTAGCTGGTTAAACAGTTAATGATAAGTTTAATTAATTAGATTTAGGGTTGTATTTAGTCAATTATTAGTTATTAAGATTGAGAGTTAATGCTCAAGACCTTTGTTCCGGGAAGCAAAATAACTAGATTTGTAAGAAAAATGGCTATTATTGCCTCCAACTTCGTGAGATTCTGTCATGATTGGAGAGGGTGATATAAGAACAAACCTACTTGTAGTATTTTAAGCATTGTTTTTTAATTATAATTGAACCCAGTAAAGCCAGCACATTCAAAGTTATCACGACTAATTATCTAAAGTGAAAGTCTAATTTTACTGAAAAATACTACAAAAAAGTTCTTAAGATACGGTAGCTAATTTTTGTCTCATGTATATAATTGAAAATTTAAATATGGATGAGATGTAAAAATTCTTCAACGAATAAAAAATGAAAATGTTATTTTGCAAGAAGTACTTCATGAAATTTGTATGAATTCATATAAGAAAAAAAAAATAGTAAGATTTTTTAAAATATTTTCTTGAGAAATAGCACATTAAGTACTATCACTTACAAAATTTTACTCCTTAAAAGAGTTCGATAAGCTAAACTGCAAATGTCATGAAAAAGCACTTTAAAAGAGCTTGCATATGGCATTGCTTTTGTACAATTGCTGCCATCAATCAATTTAGCTGTGGATTAGAGCAATGGCAAAATTTGGGCAATAGATAGAGCAATTGGCACGGGATATTTGAAAGACAAATTAAAAATGCAACTCACAATGATTCCAACAATACATGCTTGCAAAATGATAATCAGATTCAGACGTCACAGGTTCTAGTTGCAGGGCAAGAGGTTTTCTCAATTCTTAAACACCCCAAAGTTACGTCAATGAGATGCAGTCTTTAGCATCTTGCATGTCATCCACTCAGTGCCATCATATTCTATTTTTCAGAGTGTAAACTTCAAATATTAAACATTACAGGTTTATTTTTATTTTTGTTACACAAGGTAAATTTTATTTAATGGGACATGTAATCAATGAAAACTTTTTACTTTTCTAGATATCTTAGATTAAAAAATTATGATTTTTAGGACTAAATTTTAGTTTACTCTTCCGAAAAATATTCTCAAGAAAAAGATTCCAACTTTTTTAAGTGGAAAAAAATTTTTAATTATGTATTTTACTTAAATTTTTAATTTTCAGAAAACATATTAAGAGTATCTAAATGTATCTTACATATTTCTAGGAATTATGATTTCCAAGGAATTGACTTTTCGCATGATTCTTGAATATGAAAAAACTTTTTTCCTACTAAATATCCAAAAAAAATCAGCCTTTAAAAATTACTTCATCAGTTTAGTACTCCATCTAATAAAATAAAATTAATAAACAAATAGTCCTCCAAGCTTACAAGCATGAGACTTAATCATTTTCCCTACATTTCTAGCAAATGATTAATCCTTAAAAAGTTAATTTGTACAATCTTAGTCTTAGATAAAATCATTAGTAATTCAGATTAGTCCTTAAAATGTTAACCGTAATTTACTTTCATCGCAACCAATGACTAATAGATAGGAGTCTCTTAAACAAATCAGAAAAGTAAGACTAGACGAAGCTAAATTTAATCACTTGGTAGTATCGCAATTACACATAAGTTTTAAATTTGATTAAAAGTGAAAAAATTGAGGTATATTTTAAATTTGAAAAAAGATAAATTCTACCTTTTATAAACTTTTTCCACCCATAAAAAATGCAATCATAATTAGCAAAGCAGAATCTTCTTAAATTATATATATAATCTGAAGTTTCAAATTTGAGTCATGATTATATAATATATAATTAATTAAATGCTTGTGGAGAGGAGGAATTTTGCCATTTATATTGATTTTTTTTTTGTAATAGTCATTTATAATAATTTTATTTAACTTGAACATAATTATGTATTGCACATGTGATGCATATAAAAATGTTAAAATATCAGAAACGTTTTTTTTATTAAAAAGTGTTATTAATGAATTCTTATCAAGATTTCCAATATACTCTTAATGTTTTTAATAAAAAAAAAAGGACTATAATGGTGAAGATAGTGCATGAATTTTAGTGAAGAGGGTACTATGGTTGTGCGGTGAGTCTAACGAGGGCATGATTGGGTAGGATTTCCCTGTACACCAAACTTGGATTGTACGGGAAAGTAAGCCAACAAAACAGCTGGCAGACAAGAGAAAAAAGGTCACGCAGCAAAATGATGCATGCGAGGAGCAAATAGGGATTCGAATTTTGCAAGAAATTTAAAATAAGACTCTTTTTTTTTGTCTATGATTAGAAATCATAAGTATTTTCTAACCTATTATTGAATCAGAGAATAATATGGTTGTCATTAGATTAAGAAAATTATACCTAGAATATAAATTAAATAAATTTTTTTCATTAA
Source organism: Glycine max (assembly GCF_000004515.6). Lineage (NCBI taxonomy): Eukaryota > Viridiplantae > Streptophyta > Magnoliopsida > Fabales > Fabaceae > Glycine > Glycine max. Next base: position 31,940,689 of record NC_038249.2, read on the forward strand.
ATATATCATTCACACACTTATGTGACAGAAGTAAAATCTTATATTATTATATTGGGCAAAAAAAAAAGAGATATAATAGAGATGCATTTATTTTCAAAATGAAAGGAATGATATATGTGGCGTGTATGCATGGTAGGATGGGATCATATGTGTGTCAATCCAGTATCTCCACCTTCTAGAGATAGATTTTGCTCTGGCTTTGGCAGGGCTCGAGGTCTCACGTTAAAACATTTCGAGGAAATCAATTAAAATAATTTTTTGATTGGCCTCTCTCTGCATATTTTATTTTAATTGTGGGGGACTTTCTATTTTCAAGAGATTGGCCAGTTAAAAGCTCAGAACATGTCTTGTTTGTTTCAAAAAATCTCAGCACACCTACGAGGAATGATTCTTGTGGGAGCCATATCCTTCACAAGAATCATCTTTAGTAGATATAGATTTAATTCATTATTTAATCTTTATATTTAAAAACTCTATTTTATTGTTAGTTCTTTGGCATCACAAAATGAAGACATAACATAAGGAGTAAATTAAACAATAAAACATGAAATATTGCTTGTATAAAAGTTAAAATGTAAATTTTTTAAGTATACATAGAGACTAAAATGAAAAGTTAATATAGATATAGAAACCAAATGGTTAATTAATTTATTTATTATATATTTAATTATTTATTTGAATTAATTTAGTTTAATATGAAAACTTTTTTATTATACGTACCAATATGAAAAAAAATTCTATTAAAAAGATAATTGTCCCTAAATTAAAATTATTACTAATCATGCACTTATCCTAAAATTTTCTTAAGCATGTTCATACAATCATCAAGATTCTACTTTGATCAGAACTGCGATATCTTAGTCTTACAATCAAATTCTCTAAAAAAAGTCTTACAATCAATTAACACCTGAGGTGGGGTACTATTAAAAAATTATTAAAATGTTATCCTCATGTTAGTTTGTTTATCTCATTCAATATATACTATTGAGTACACAGGATTGAATTCCTGTTTATCTTGCACGGCACATCATGTTTAATTTGTAGAGGAAGACGGAAATGTCAAAAGAAAAGAACAATAAAACGTATCAGACCCACGCCAATATTAAGCTGTAACCATTAGCTACTAGCTAGCCAATAAAAGCCCGAGATACAAACGATGTTATTTTTATTGAAAAAAGAAACAAAGAAAATGATCAAATGAAGAATCCAACCACTTTTCATTGTTTTTTGGACTACTCTTGAGGGCATGCACTAAATTAATATGAATATTATAAGGGAAGCCTTTCCAAATTTTGAGTTGCAGCCTGGTGGGGTCGTGTTGAAGCAATTTGCCCAATTTTGTGCAGTGATGCTCGATCATTAGTATAATAGACTAGACTCTTGTAAAATGAATTTGCAACACAACACTTATTTGTGCTTGTGTGGCAATTCGCTTCATTGTATGCTGAAATTTGCGCATGCAAGCAAGTATGGCGGCTAAAGCCCGCTTGTTCCTTGCCAACTTATGCCATTGTCTTGCAGTTAAGGGCTAAGTGGGGACACCATGTCCCTCAAATCTCATTAACACTTGAAACAAAGATGGACGACCCTTGTTGTGCCTTCAAGTTGGGACACATGTTTTAGATGATGTGTGGCCTTGTGGGGGTGGTTGTCTAGGGGGCACATAGTGGGACCAATCATGGATTTGGGGTTTGCATTATTATGGTGATTTGGGATAAGGAATGGGGTGGAGAAGAAAGTTAAGAGGATGTATATGTGGCGTTTAGGCTTGTATGGGGTTTAGAAAGGTGACTACTTTTAGTGGGACCAAACTTTAAGATTAAGAAGAAGATGGGTTTCGAGTTTCAACTCCAAACTTTTTACTCTTTATTGAAAGAAAAAAAATATAACTTTTTGTATGTCTCTTCAAATTCCCAAAGCCCTTGCCTACAACTAATTCTAGGATGGAGGAGATTTGGCTTGAAAGTTGAAACTTTTGATGTGAAAAAGGTGAGAAATTTGAATGTGTTTTTTTTTGTTTTGTTTTGAGATTTTTTAAACAAGATTGATTCAACAAAGAGGCTGACCATTTTTTATCTTTTGTGTATGATATTGGAAGATTTGGATTCCTTGCGGTCGAAGAAAGCATGCAGTGAGACAGTTATGAAGATCTGATAGTTCATAAATCATTTCAGTAAATTCAACTTAAAAACACCTTCAAAAATTAAAATACTTTGGGTCCATATTCCTGACTGGGTGACTTGTGATAGTAGGGAATTCAAATCCAATATTGGATATGCAAAGGGAGTGAGCTAGATTTGCAAGAACCAATGTTTGTGATTGTGTGTGTGCCTGCGCGTGTGGTTGGTTGGTTTTGCCTTGCGTGTGAGAGAACATAAGTGTGGGCTTGTGAGATAGTGTTTTGAGTTTGGTAGTGCGCGTGCATCACAAAGAGGTGGATATTGTGGTCATTATGGTGGCTGCCAGCCACAACCATAAGATTTATTGATGACGACATATATTCTACATCATTTCAACCCCTTAAAACTGCAAAATTTGGATTCTAACTCACAAATTTTCATCATTGCCTTCCCCTGCAACCTTTCTCTACTCAAAATTTAGTTTATACCGTTCTGTTGTAGTGGTAATAGTATAGTGTATGCTAGATTTTCTGTACTTTTTCTTTTCATTTTTGAATAATACATTCTGCCCGTCTTTATACTAAGGAGAAGCTTCTGTATTGTTGATTATGCTGAATTATTATTGATATAATGTCCACAATACTCGTAAATTGAAAGTCAAGGAGACCACCAATATGATGGAGAAGTTAGTTTTACAAGTCGGCAGAGACAGGCAACCAAAACTTCCTCTAAAAGACCATGAATCACTAATTACTTCCTTTTACTTCAAAATTACTGTTACTTCTTATCAGACTAGCTAGTTAAACATTATGATCCAAATCAACTTTATGTCCCAACAAGTTAGAAGAGAGTCATTATATTTGACCTTGGCTTTGGTTATGGTTAGAAACAAAATTAAAATTGCAAACTGAATGTCAATTATTTATAAGCTGTTGTTGTTGAGCAGTATATACAAGTTAGAATTATAAGCATCTGATGGTATTATTCCATTTGTCTCCAAAATTATTTTAAAGGAATTTTCAACAAGAAAATGTTCAACTTTCATGGTAACATAATGATGAACGTTATTTAGTTGTTTTTATAACCCAAGCTTTTTTAAAAAAAACTAATCACTTGGAGGATAAAGAGAATCGTTTTTAATTTTGATGCTGACGTGGTTAACAAGTGTGCATGCATGCTTTGATAAATACAGAAATTAAATTGTTAAATTAGAAAGAAAAAAAAATAATGATAATGCCACCTAGCTACATGAAACTGCATGAAGAATAAAAATGATGTTGGTACTTTTCATTTCACTTACGGGCCTCTCCAATTCAAGGATATTCTCATTATTTACCTGACACGCCTGATTTCTTTTGGTTTTTTCATTTTGTTCCTTCATATTTTTCCTTCTGCAATAAATAATTATTATTATTCTAATATCAAATATGGATGATATTTTGAGCACGTCAAGATTTTGGTTAATTAACCCCTGCTCTCCTAGCACTAGACAAAGATGTCTCCATCAACTGAGGTTTCTTCACTTTTCCATAATGCAGAGGCCATTATCTATATCAGAGTATGCTCATATCAAACAGAGTCCTAAGTGATTGGGTCTTTTTACTTCAAATTTTACTTTTTGATTACAAAATGTTCTGTTTACCCTGTTTTTAATTAGAGCTCTAATTAAAATGGTCTATTAATTATCTGTACTGAACTCATAATTGTTGTTTTGCAGAACAACAATACAGCATCTAGCTCCGGTTTATGATTATGTCCCTATTTTAATGGAATTATCATTAAAATAGTTAAGTTGAATGCTGATGCTGAATTTTGTTTGACTCACGAAATCAAATTGCTCTGAATAACAAGGTCTCTTGAAACATTACCAAATCTCCAGTATCTTTGTGATTGTGAAAAGAAGTTTAAGATATGGTTTCAACACAATTATTTCTGGCATTTCTCATCATCGGTTCAACCAATCATTCTAGTCAAATTAGCCCCACATATCGTTCAAACTTCACATTTAATTGATTTTACTTTAAACTAAAATATATAGTAGGAAGACATGGAACTAACGTTACACACCTGAGAGCCCACATTGTAAAAAATAATATTTGAACAAATTTCCCCCGTAAACCTCTCAATCCTCGACTTTCACATTTGAACAAATTTCCCCCGTAAACCTCTCAATCCTCGACTTTCACCTTTCAAAATTTATTAGGGAAATATATATATATATATATATATATATATATATATATATATATATATATATATATATATATTTCTTACCTAGAAAATATACCATTTTCATATTAATACCTTATAATTTAATTTTTTTTATCAAATAACTACTTCAAAAATGTATATGTTTCAACTTATCATTTGTCGTTAGTTCTCTTTCGTCAAGTAATGACGTGATAGACAAAATGTTATGTCGTCACACCTTATCACGTACAATTTATTGTCACGTCATCACCTTCAATGATGTGACATTTTATTTATCACGTCATCACTTAATGGAAAGAAACTATCAAAAGGTAATAAATTGAAACATATAAATTTCTTAGGTAATTATTTGACAAAAAATGAATTTTTAGGTAATAATCTGAAAGCGGTATATTTTTTAGATATGAAAAACTTAATTAAGTCAATTTGAAAAATAATTTTTTAGCAAACAAATGATAAGGAGGAGTTTTATTAAAATAAATAATTTAATTTTAGATAAAATGGTAAATGATACATTTTTTATTTTATTAAAAATAAAAAATGATATTTATAAATTTAAGTTATGTTTAAAAGCAAATCTTATAAATCAATAAGAAAAAATCGTTTCTCAAACACTTTTATTTGATCAAATATTTGTAAACTTGTCAAAAAATTAAAAATTAATTAAAATAATTTGATGAATATATATGTAATTTACTTTTATATAGACTTAAAAAATTTATCTTATTTATTTTTTAAGGTAATTCTTCATTCAAAATAAGAAATATATTAAATTAATAAAATATTTTTTATTGGTAGGAATAAAAAAATACTATTTGAAATTTACAATAACTCACATATCAATTTATCATGTTTAATCAACTAAACTAAATTAATAAAATGATATTAAAGGTAAAATTAAAGAATTTAAATGCTTTTAATATCTGGACAAAGTTAAAAGAGAACCAACAAGATCAAATGGTGAAATATATATTTTGGGTCTAAATAATAGTGAAGGAAGAATGAGGGAAGACATAACATATTACATGCAAAAACACCAATTATATATAGTTTAGATAAGTTTTTCATATTTGAAAAATATGTCGTTTTCATATTATTATTTTAAAAAAAAAATTTTTTGTTAAATATCAACGTGAAAAAAAAATTTCATTTTTATTTTATTTCTTGTAGTTGTCGTCTTCCGTTAAGTGTTGACATGACAAATAGAATATCACGCCATCATGTCCAACCATTGGCACATCATAGACACATCATTGACGTGACAATGAACTGTCCGTGCCAAGGCATGATAACGTGACGCATACCCACTCACACCCCACCCCACCATTGGCACATCATTGAAAGTGATGAGGTAACAATGAGGAGTCTCTTCCAAAGCGTGATCACACAAGAATTAGTTCAAAAGTTAAATTGCATAAAAGATATTTAAAATTGGCTTTTCTGCTGTTATTTTCTCAGCTGTTCCTGTGTTGTTTATGTAGTTGTGTTAATTTTTAATTTTATAATTCAATTTTAAAACTATGTGATTTGCAAGGCACAGGAATAGCTGGAAAAAAAACAACAAAGAAGTCAAATCCTACTTATCCAGTGCATGTTTTCCCTCAAAACACCAAATTAAAATTGAATTATTTTACGAAACAGACATATTTTATTTTCATGTAATTCGTTCAAAATTGTTTTGTACTGTATAGCAGTTCTTCGTATGATTTGTGCGAGCATGTATTAATTTGTACTAATTTAAATAGCAACGTTAATATATCAAAGTATTTATTAATAGTTTTTTTCTCTCTCTCTTTCTTATTATTTCAACTTTGTATATGTTTCTCTCCTTTTCTCTCTACCGTACGTATCAATTAACACCTAGCTAGATGTCTATATATAGATGATTTTTCCTATATATTATTCCCTAAGAAACGTAGAAAATAAATTTGAAATATTAATTAAACCACGTTTCCCCCCTTAAACCTCTCAAGAGCCTCATCTCTCAGTTTTCTAAATTCGTAAACAAATACGGAAAAGCACTGTTATTATTCATGTACGTATATTATTGGAAGTTACTATGTAGATTAAGAAGGCAGAAAGAGAGAGTGATTAAGGTAAGGGAAGGGTGGAGGCATGGAATAGGCAATGACAAAACATGAAAGAATTAATGAGCGTGGGCATATTAATTCTGTTGGTGTCTGTGAAGGAAGCTAAGAGAAGATTGAACTAAAAAAACATAACAAAATTGTTGCATATCATCATCATTCACTTCATTATGCCTACTATCATGATTCTTGGTTCCATCACCCGCATGCTCATGCTCATGCTCATGCTCACACACTCACTACTCTCTCTCCACCTCATCACGCACACCTATAAATCCAAATCACCCTCAATATCCTTTACCTCACATCTCTCTCACCACTCTTAGTAGTTATTCATTCTCGATCTCCAATATGGCATTCGCATTCTCAGGTTTCGAAGGCTTCGAGAAGAGGCTGGAGCTCCATTTCTTTGGCGACGACCCAACTATCCTCCAACTAGGCCTCAGAAAACTCTCCTTCGAGTGCATACAACAAACCCTAGAAGCAGTCCAATGCACTGTCGTTTCAGCCGTTGGAAACTCCTACTTTGACGCTTATGTGTTATCAGAATCAAGCCTCTTTGTGTACCCAACAAAGATCATCATCAAAACGTGTGGAACCACGCAGCTTCTCAAATCCATAACTCCCTTAATCTTCTACGCACAGACCCATCTCGGTCTCACTCTCTCTTTATGTCGCTACACCCGCGGAAGCTTCATCTTTCCTCTGTCACAACCCTTCCCTCACACGAGCTTCGAACACGAAGTTACTTACTTGGAAACAACCCTTCCTTCGGACCTGTGTTTCAGAAAAGCCTCCATCATGCCCTCGAAATCCTCCTCACACGCGTGGCACGTGTTCACCGCCACGAATATTCCTCATCATCACTCTCGCGCTCTTTACAGCGAAAGGCACGCTTACACCATGGAAATCTGCATGACCGACCTAGACCCCGTCCTCGCAAGAAAGTTTTTCCGCCGCGCCGGCGACGGAAAAACCGGCGACTCCGCCGGGAAGGAGATGACGGAGATCACCGGAGTTGACGAGATTAACCCGCAGGCGCTTGTGTGCGATTTCGCGTTCGACCCGTGCGGGTACTCCATGAATGGCATAGATGGGGAGTGGTACTCCACGATTCACGTGACGCCGGAAGACGGTTACAGCTACGCGAGTTTCGAATGTGTGGGGTCCGTGAATGATGACGTGGACATACTCCACGTGTTGAGGAAGGTGGTGCAGATATTCCGACCGGGGACGATGTCGGTCTCTACGACGTCGTTGGGGAGCGAGATGTGGAGAGAGGTATCGGGTGCGGTGGAGCCCATGGGAATGAAGTTGAGGAGCTGCGCGATGGACCAGTTCCCGGATTCTGGGAGCGTTGTCTTTCAAACGTTTACGCCGCTTCGCCGGAAAAGTGCACACTAGGTAGGAATTGGATGAGGTAGGGTTTAGGTGAAAAAATTTTAGGGGTGGTGACGTGGCAGGATGTGATTGGTATTTGTTGGTCTATTGACAAAATTACTTTTAACCACCTGAAAAACAAACATGCAAATAAGTGATGGAGGTTGGGATACGGGTCTGGGAGGATCATCATAATGCACCCCGCTTAGGCTTGTCACGACTAAGATTTTTGAGGATGTGTTAGTGGGTGTAAAAGTGCTCTTGTTTTTCTTGAGGTTATATATTGAAATTCCTTTCCCTCTTCTGTGTTTTTATCAATCTCTTTGTCTTTTAATTATGCTTTGTTTAGCTTCTCACGACTGTCTACAACACACCGTGCTCTCCTACAGTATAATGAAACAACTGAATTACACTTTTGATGCATTTCTCATTTACCCTTTGGTTTGTGGCATGTACGTGTGTTTTAAAGGGTCGATGTAGATGCACATGAAGCATTAAAAGAGTTATACTTGTATATGTAATAAAGATGAGTTGGAACTTAATTGGAATATCCCTTTTTCTTTTGCATGGGCTTTGTCTCGTTATATTATGTAAATCCAAAAAAGAAAAAAAAAATCCATATAATTAAACCTAGACAAAAGAAAAAAAAAAAAAAAAGAGATGGCAGGTACTTGATCGAATTTGTATGAAATAGAATTTCTTATTTAAATTACTATCTTTTATTCATTTGGGGTATAATATTGTTCTATTTGTGAAACCGTTCCTGGAATCTCAGTCTTGCAAGAACATTATATTATCATGAGTAATTTGAGGACGTAGCACTTATATATGCACATGCATTACGCAGTATATAACTAACAAAGCATGATAGTGTAGTGGTTTTTTATGGTCATTAAGAAACTTAAAGTGCACGTGGCCATAATTGAATTTGGGCGACACGCCTTATAGAAGGCAAATAGTAGATGACAAAATTAAGAGGCAAGTAGAGAAGCAATAATAATATGTTCCAAATTCTTAGCTGCCTTTTTTTATAAACTATGAGATCTTCCGAAAAAGGTTCATAATTAGTATACCCATTTGACATAATACAGATTAAACGACAAAAAACGTAAATACAATTCAGTGACTTTAGGGTGACAATTCGTGTACTTATATATACACGTTGATTTTGAGTAAAGTCAATATAAAGAGCATATTACGTACGGTAGAACTTAACTGTCCACTTTAACGTTATATTAGAATTAGAAAGTTGAACTTTGAAATTATATAAAACTCAACTGGTCTTTAATCAAGTTCATTATCAACTTCTTATTTGAAATATTGCATGGCATGTTTATTACTGAAATCAAGTATCTCAAACGTTAATGTTTTTGGGTACAGAGTACTCTCTAATTAGATAACTTAGTTTGAGAGAAGAAAAAAAAATTAATAGCTTCTTAAAAAAATTGGATTTACGCATGATTGTTTTCTATAGTTGAATGTGTTTGAAAATCATAAATTCAAATGGGGATATATACGACCTACATAGACTTCAATGACTGATGGAGGAAAAGAACGGAATGCTTGCCATGATTTTGTGAAGTCTTAACCTATCTGATATAATTCAAGGTTATGGACTATAACTCAGCTGAAAAATATGGAGGGAAAAAATAGAATAATTAAATTCATAATATATGTCATATATATATATATATATATATATATATATATATATACACGTGATATACAGATCACTTCTTTACTTTCCCTTTCTCAAACTTTTTGTTATTTTTTTAGTATCTTACCATAGGCTTCAATCAAACTAGTGAGCTGGATATTAATCTTAATTAAGTATCAGTGTTAAACCCCTAAAAATGATTGCCTTAGGCTTTGTTTGTTTTCAAACCATGAACATATTATCTACGAAACTTAAAACTCCAAACCTCAATAACAATTGCAGATAGTCTTTTCATATTCTGTAAGACAAATAAATTGCTATCATATTAATAACAGGGCATGGAATTTGTTCGATCATGTCTAAGAATCCGTTGTAACTTATAAGCAATGTTCGTTATTAATTATGAAAAGCTGAATACTCTTAATTTTAAAATGGTTATAGCAATTTATATCTGCATTTTGATTGAAGTGTGGGTGTTGTAAACCTCTAACACCGTATTCAACTGCTACCAATAAAAAAAAATATTTCCATCTTGAACACAGGTATAATATCCGTCTCAAATACCATATCCTCATCATTGTAAATTATTTCCCTTGCTACAATCTTCGAGATTGAATTTCCTTATTTAAGCCCACAGTTGCTACACAAGCTAGTCCATACCACAGTCATGGCACGCATTAGAAATCTAAAATCTTGCTGGAAACTATAATTGCAATATGTTGCTGGAAATTTCAATCCTTCGCCATGTAATTGCGAATCATTGTTAGCTCATTCACGTCGAGGTTTTGATGCTGAATCTCACTCAGGACTTGTTGGATTGTCCATATAGAGTCTGAATAACCACCAACTACCTTTCTAAATAATTTAGCTTCCCAACAAATGCGAATCCCATAAAACAGGGTCATAATCTCTGCATGTGTTATGTGTGTGCGTGTGTGAATTTGTCATGTAAATGAATTCATTGCCAAAAAGAAATTGTTACTTCTTGAGTAGAAAGAATTTTCCCTGTAAAAGAATTAATTCATTTTAAAAATAAAAAAAAACTGTTTTGAGAAAAAAATAATTGAACTTGAGATTATATTTAAGAAAAATATGACATATATCACTTGAACAAATTAATCATCATTTATCAATGTTACAAATTGATTCTTGAAAGATAAAAATTTTAAATTTAATTCTCAAATGTAAAAAGAGTGTGAAAGATTGATGTTATTATTAAATTTTCTGAGACTACTTCCTTTAATCTTATTTATAAGACTCAAGTTTAAAATTTTTTTTTATAACACATATTTTATAATATTTCTTGGATTAATTATTTTTAGACTAGAAATACTTCTATTAAAAGAAGAAAAATAACGTATTAAAAAATCACTAGAAGAGAGAAAAATATTAATGAGAAAGATAATTTTGAAAAAAAAGTTATACATTTAAGATAAATTTATTGTTATAAACTAAATTAATCATTTTCTTTAATCTTGATGAATTATGTAATTGAGTTTTATATATAAAACCAAAAGGAGTATTTTGTTATGAAGTTATAATATTCATAAACCAATTTAATAATATTTTATGTTTTTTAGGAATAATTTTATATTAAGTTAAAAAATTTAAAAATTAATTTGTCATTGAATTACCTGTAAGACTAATCTATCATATTTTTTATATATTAAAAAATTAAATTTAAATTTTTCATCTTTCAAGAATTAATTTATTACCACGTCATATTTTAAGGGACCAAAATAAATATTTATCCATATTTTATCTATCAATAAAAGAAAATCTCTCAATAATCTTTAAGGGGGAAGACAATAAATAAAGATCTAATAAATGATACAAGAAACCCTATAAGTTACTATAACGTCTAGCTGGTTTGCCCGAGTGGTTAAGGGGGAAGACTTAAGATCTTCTGCACATAAGTGCGCGTGGGTTCGAACCCCACAGCCAGCACCTTTTAAAATTAAAAAACATTGTCTTGTTTTCTTTCGTTCCCTATTTATAATTGGGCTCTCATCATATTTTCGCATCCCTCCTTTTTCTTAAATTGGGAAATCGGAACTGATCCATTATATTTGTGATGGACGGGCCTAATAAAAAGTCCTACATTTGGCATTAAAATCGACAATGTTTTTTTCTATCATATTTTCAGTATTCTAATAAAGAATATTTAAATAAAATATTTTGAAGAAAAAGATTAACAATACACTCTAAAATACATTTTTTAAAAACACACTCTAATTAAAATTATTTAAAATCACAAAAAAAAATTGTACATCTCACTTATTTAATAAGTCTTTCTAATAAAATTTGCCAAATGCCACCAGTTTGCCAAAGGCCCAAATGTACACAAAATAAGCAGTGAATGAGTGCTAGCAGAGCTTTAGTGCCCTTTATCAGAAAATATGAAACTGGTATATGCATGGTTCCTATTGCCTACTTTTTTTGGGGTGAGGATTCCTATTGCCTACTAGTATTACAAGGAAAACAATCCTGAGAGGGATTAAGTACTTATACTCTATATAAAAGATAAATACATTTGGGTAAATAATTTAGTTAAGTACTCATTTAATAAGAAGAAAAATCATAAATTTAACTGCAAAATTAATCGAAATAAATTAAAAGTATACAAAATAAAAAGCATAAGTTGTATTTAAAACCTAAATCATAAGTTTTTTTAAACCTGAACTTAAGTTATTAGAAACTACTCAAAATATCTCCTAACTCTTTAATTATTTGCATTAGGATGATATCATAATTCATATATCTACAATCCAATCAATCCATTCATACTTACATCCAATTCAGTCTATCCATTTTACTAAATAATATTAAATGGATTGACTTGTTGGATTATTGATATTAATGGGTGGTTAATGATCCATCCATTTTGTTTTCCTAATCCATTGGATTATTAAATTATTGGAACTGGATTGAGTGGTTCTTCTTCCTATTACTGTATTATTATTATTATTATTATTATTATTATTATTATTATTATTATTATTATTATTATTATTATTATTATTATAATTCTTCTGATTGTTGATACATCTCCATCAGTATGTGATCTATCGACAATAATTAATATTACAATTATTGAAAATGAGTTTAAAAGTATAATATACTTGTAAATGAATGAGTTGTTTTTTTCGAAACCATTTATGAAAGAGTTGGATAACTATTTATTAAATAATAATAATCTTACAAGTACCATATAGCATCTGGTAGTCATGATAAAAGGAAGCAAGAGAGATTAAAAGTTTACTTTGAAACTTGAAAGTTATGTCTCAATAATTTCAGTTTTTTTTTTTTTTGGTTTCACAATAATTTGAAGCTAAAATGTAATGTAACATTGCAAAATATGAGGGAAATGGCCGAACACCTACCAAATCATGAATTGATTAGTGGATGAATGGGTGAGTTTAATTAAATCGGTCATTGATGGGTTAATTTTATACAATATACTTTTTACTGGTAAAAAGTTTAGTTTTTAGTGATTTTAAAACTATTGAAAAACCTCTAAAAAATTGTGGGGGGGGGGGGGGGGGGGGCGGGGGATATCATATTGGATAATGAGTTTATGTTTTAAGTGAAAAAGATGATTTTAAAACAATTATGAATAGCAATTAATTAATACTTACACAATAAAAAGAATTTTATAATCAAATAATTTCATTCAAATAATAAAAAGATTAGTTACATCTTTTTAGTCTATAATATTTAAAACTTTAACAAGTTTACATGAAAATCGTCTTAGGTTTTTATACCATTTTAAACAAATCTATTGATAATATTATAGATTATTTTAAAGAAATCATTACTTCAATTCATTGTTTTAGAATATTCCTACAGCTAGAAAATAATATTTTTTATATTTAATATCAAATAAACTTTATAATTTAATAAATGAATATATGTGGTTTTGATACTTTTTAGCATGAAATGTTCATGAAATATTTTCAACAATATCTCCATGAAGAGCAGATCTCCCTCTCCGACCTCAACATGAATGGATTTCCTATTAAAAATTTAATAAAGAAAAAAACCAGCAAGAATGATTTGCTTGTCTCTCTTGTACAATAATGAATTGCATTTTTTTCTTTTACTAAACTTGTTGATGGATGGTCAACGAGCTCAAATTCACTATTTAGTTTATGGATCATATCATTTTTTTAAGAACAGGAAGTTAGGAACGAATCAACTTCAAGATTTCCCAATATGGTTGACATAATTAAGGACTCCAGCAAGTTTGTTGCATCAACTTTCATAATGAATGTAGAAGTACGAAAATATTTCTTGCCATAATATTCTTTCATTGAATCTACCATGTTTTTAACCTACATATTATTCCCTAAGGATATCCCAGGTTTACAATTCAACATTGGGAAGGTTTTTTTTTTTCTTTCTATATTCTTTCTTTGAATCTACAAAATTTTTAACCTATAAATCATTACCTAAAGATATCCCATGTTTAGAATTGAACATTGGGAAGATTTTTTTAGAAGCAAATAACACAAGAAAGGAAAATTTAAGTGTGTTTTTAGAAATTTATAATTTTTCTTAAGACTATAAAACACTTTTATCATCTGACGAATATAAATAGATCAGATGATGAGAAGAATATTTTTCTTTAAAAGAATATATAAAATTTAAAAACAAATTAAAAAAGCCTTTATTAGTTAAGCAAGAAGACATACAAAGAATTTATATTGGTCCGTTTCAACCTCAAGATTACATCCAATTCTTGGTAACCATCAAATTTTCACTAACTTACCAAAGTTACAAGTATTATTCACATCATCTAATAAAAAAAAGTTTTTATTAATTTATTTAAGTTATTAGTATTTTTCATTGTCATTATTTGCTCTTACACTTACAAGCTTTACCATAAACTTGACTTAAATCCAATGTTCTTTGTCCTACCAAATCATTGTTGACTTTAAACAAATCAACAAGATTTGTTGGAAGATTGTTCACTGACTAAAGTATGATCATCTAATAGTCGGATATATCACTTAACACTTTTAGTTTTTTCTCTCAAGGTATATAAGGCGTTTTGAAAGCTTTGTATCTTTACAAGAATTTACAAAAAGTTTCACAAGAAATAATGAAAGAATGATTCACATAGGTGATTCGTGTCTTGTTTCTTCAAAGCTTATTCTATATATAACCTTCATCTCTAAGTATCTCAACAGTTGAATTTTTTACTTTGTTCTTCGTTTGATGTCTTGAGTATGTTGGAGCATTTAATACTTACATTAAATATACGTTTCTTCTTCATGCAAAGACCATGTTGATAGGATAATGTGTCTTGTACTTCAACACGAAAGTCACTTCTTTTATTATAACATGTCTGCAATAACAAAGTGTGTCTTTTGATGAGGATCATCGTCTTTTAGACGATGAATTTTATTTATTCTTCATAGGACTTTGACAAGTCCTAGGAGAATGTTTTCTGCATGAAAGAATCTCATACTTGAAGTATAAAATGAAAGTTTTAAATACACTTCTTAAATGTTATATCAGATTATCTTATGAGTACATCGTCTGAAAACTTTAGACGCACAAAGATAGGTTAAGATTTGATAGCATATCAGATGCACCTTTTATCATTTGTATTTATTTGTATTTAATCAAAATAATTAGGAATCTTGATTCGTCTTTTAGACAAAAATGTCCTTTGACTTTATATTTTTGTTTTTTTTTTCTAAGAAAGGGAGAAGTAACCCTTATGAATACTAAAGGGTGTCATGTTTTAAGTAATCAAGATGAGAATGTAAAAAATTTGAGACATCCTCTTTAACGATGGATGGAATTTAACTTATCATTTTCCATTTTGAAGCCGTAATAAACAACACTAGAGCTAGAGATAATATAAGGTGAGAATGCATAAATTACATAAGGGTGATGTTCCTTGAAAATTTGAGCTCAATATTTCACCAATAAGATGAAAAAAATGGAAAGATTAATGATAAGCATACAATTTTTTTAGAGAGTAAGCATACAAAAGTTAATAATTTATATTTGTGTAAATGTCTAAGCAATTTTTTATGTAATTTATGCATTTATGAGACATGCTTGCATTATTGCATTCTAGAGCCATCACTAGTTTAATTTTCATATTCTAGATTGAACAAGTGTATAGATGGTATAAGAACATTAAACAAATATATAGATGGCATGAAACAGCCTGGGAAGATCTTTTATGTTTCTTATGATTGTATTTTATAGGCAAAGTTTTAAAATACATTTGTATTATTACTCATACAATATGTATAGGATAGTATACTATTTGGACTCAGCAAAACTTTTGTTTTCAATGACCAAAGAGATCTCTTATTCTATTCCATGAGCTTTGACTAAGATATAAATTAGGAAAGAAAAAAAAGTCTATTTTTATTGATTTATCTCATAAAAAGGTGTAAGATAAGATAATATTAAATTCAATCTTACCCTATTAACATTATCTAATTAGGAAAATTAGGTCCATATACCTAATTTCACCGTTATATAGGAGGTCAAAAGGATTTTAGATAATCAACTTGATTCTAACCTATTCATTTACACATGTTGTTAGAGGCCCAAAGTATTAATAATATATTATATCATATTTTTGAAATTATCCTTAAAATTTGTACTCTTACTTGTGTCAAACATAAGAAGAAAAAAACAATACACATTAACTAAAAAAGTTAGTTAACCACGTTTAATTGCATCAGTTTTAATTAAAAAATATTTTTTTTCTTAACAAACTTGATATCAAGATAAGAAAGAGTCGTTAAGATCAACATCTTAATTAAATAATGAATGATATTTTAAAGATAATAACATTAAATAAAATAAAGTTAGTTGTAATTTTTTTATATGTGAGAAGTTATCATTTCACTTTTTTTACTTTTTCACTTCCTTTTTATTTATAAGATCCAAGTTTAAATATCTGTTTATTTTATTTTTAAGATTCAAATTATAATGTTTGTTGATTTAATTATTTTTAAATTAGAAATACTTATTATTAAAAGATGAGAGATTATATATCAACAAACATCTAAAAAATAGAAATATTAATGATAATGATAATTTTTTAAAAATTATAAATTTAAGATAAATTTATTATAATTAATTAAATTATTTTTTAAATTCTAATGAATTAGATTCAACCTTATATATAAGGATAAAAGGAGCAATATTCAACCTTATGAATCAATATGAAACTAGTCATCTTTTCTAATATTGACATTATAGAGTTTGAATTGTGTGCTGTTGGTATTATTGGGGTGTTTTTAAAACGATATTATATTGTTTTCTCACTTGTTTTCATTTCACAGCTCTCACAGAGAGAAGACAAGTGAAATTGTGTTTTGTTGGTTTTATTGGGGTGTGTTTCCTTGGGAGAAGGGCTTTATCGGTAGACAAACCAAACCATGGACTCATAGAATAGAATCTCGAAACCTGTCCCTGTGACTGTTTCTGCGTGTGCGTGTGTCACTGTCATTCTCTCGGGAGAACAAACCACAAACCCATTCCCTTTGGACTCTTGCTTGCTTCCACCATTTTCCTTCGATGCTGTGCTCCCAAACGAAACGAAAAGTATAATTCTTCCTTTCCTTTTCGCCAGCCCCACTCCACACGTTCTCAATGCCAAGCCACACCCTTTTGATCAAAGGCCAAAAATGTCTCCACCTTTTGGTGGGGTAAGCAAGCTTTCCCTCTCCCTCTAGGGTTTCAGTTTGTGTGGTTTTCTTCAAATCATTCTCATTTTTTGTTCACTTCTCCATCACTCTCAACATACCCTTTTCTTTTTTGTCAACCTCTCATCACAATTCCCTCCTCAAAATCCCCTTTTTTTCCCCCTCCACATCACTAGGGTTTGTTTTTGTTTCTTCATGTTTCTCAAAGTCTCAAGCTTGGAGCCACATTGACCTTTACTTTGTGCTTTTTTTTTTTTTTTCCTTCAGGCTTTGTTTAGCTTCTCTTTTCAAACATGGGTTGTGTCCATGGCAAGTGCTGTACCCGTTACCCTTCACCCTCAGTGAGTGGCTCTAGAGACTTCAGAGAACTTGGACCTTACTGTGCCCAAAGGAAGCACATTCTCACTCAGAGTTTATTGCAATTTGTTCCTGTCCCTTCCCATAACTTCACTTTGGAATACTCTGTGCTCACTCAGAGAGGGTACTATCCTGATTCACCTGATAAAGAAAACCAAGATAGTTTTAGCATTAGGACACAGTTTCAAGGCAACCCCAGTGTCCATTTCTTTGGTGTCTACGATGGACATGGCGAATTTGGTGGCCAGTGTTCAAATTTTGTTAAGGATAGGTTGGTGGAAAATTTGTCTAGTGACATTGCATTGTTGGAGGACCCTGTTAAGGCCTACACCTCTGCATTCCTGACCACGAATGATGACTTGCATAAGAATGAGATTGATGATTCTTTGAGTGGCACCACGGCAATTACGGTGCTGGTTATTGGGAACACCCTTTATGTTGCTAATGTTGGTGATTCTAGAGCAGTGCTGGCTGTTAAGGACGGGAACCGGGTTGTTGCGGAGGACTTGTCTTCTGATCAGACACCATTTAGGAGAGATGAGTATGAGAGAGTGAAGCTTTGTGGGGCAAGGGTGTTGAGTGTTGATCAGGTGGAAGGGCATAAGGATCCGGATATTCAGACTTGGGGTGATGAAGAGAGTCAGGGTGATGATCCTCCTAGGTTGTGGGTTCAGAATGGGATGGTTCCTGGAGCTGCTTTTACAAGGAGTGTTGGGGATAAGTTGGCTGAGACTATTGGTGTTATTGCTGTTCCTGAGGTGTCAACGGTTCAGCTTACACCTAACCATCTTTTCTTTGTTGTTGCAAGTGATGGTGTATTTGAGTTCCTATCCAGCCAAACTGTTGTTGATATGGTATGGCATACAATCTCTTGATGATGTCTTCATTGGTTGAATTGAATTTTACTTACTGTATTGCTTGTAAGACCTGTGATCTGCTCCTTATAATTTTTTTTTAAAGAAATTTGGAGATTGTATGTTTTCTGTGATGGTTTTGATTTGCAAGTTGCAATTAAAAACTTAGTTGATAATATGGATGTGTATGTTCTTTTTTATGTTTGTTTAAGATTTTTCTGTTCTGGTTTTTCACTTTTTATGCTTTCCTATCTGTGATGCTTGTTTCGTGGTTCTTAACTCGTTCCCATATTCTGTTTTACATGTCAAATTGAAGTTTGCTATTATTATCTAACTACTGGTTAGCTGCATGTAGTTATCATTTTCTCAATATTAATCTGTATGTCTTGCTTCAGCTGTTGGATTTTATGACAAAAAATTTGTTTTAATGGTATTTAATACCTAATTATCCTTATGACAGAAGGATATATTAGTTAGCGTAATCTTATAACCTCAAAGTTTCATAATAATGTAAGCTTGATCTGTAAATTTTTTACAAGATTAAATACTAATTGTTAGTCATTCTTTTAGGTCCTAAATGTTTACACAATTTGTGTAGGTTGCTCTGTGAGAGAAACTTCAATTTTCTGCAGCTTGCTGCTGATCATCTCTGATTTGTTGCATTAGTGTACAGGAATATTCGATGTTAACTGCCCTGTTTAATATACATTCACAAATTATTGTGAATTATTTGTGTAAAAATTTCCTTCCACTAGTTAACATTTCTAATATTTAACTCTAGGGTTGCTACTAAATCTGATGAGTAGAGGCAGAACTATGATTCAATGTCTTATGTTAATGAATTCTGTGATTTCTTTTGTGGTGTAGGCAGCAAGTTATTCAGATCCTCGTGATGCATGTGCTGCCATTGCTGGAGAGTCTTATAAACTATGGTTAGAACATGAGGGTCGAACAGATGATATAACAATTATCATAGTTCAGATCAAAGGCCTGTCTAATGTATGATTACTTGAGTATTCCTTTGGCCTCATTTATTTTTAACGTTTTCTTCATTTAGGTTTGTGTGACGATTTAAGATTTACAATATCCCTTAATATTCTCTCCCCATAAACATGCCAATTCCCCAAAATGTTTAGTGGTGGTAAGAAATGGCTTATTCTGTGGATGGTCGTAGAGAAGTTAGCTCAGGCTGTTCCTATTCAGGTGGTAATCTATTGATGGTTTTTAATGTGTGTAATATATCTGGATGTGTTAGAGATGGCGGATGATTAAGTTTAGTCAGCGTTGGTTACTCATGACTACCATGTGTGATCTATAGTTTAATATCTTCAAGAAACTACTACTTCTATTAACTAATTACACAGCAATATTACCCTTTTGTGTCTCAAATGCATTTTCCCTTAATGAGTGTTGTATGGCATATAGCTAAAAAGCCCTTTGTGATTCAATTCATTGGAATCTATACCATCATGTGTCTTGTTTATCTAATATTTTGAATTTTTTTTGTAGTCAGTTACATCTGGACATGGAGCAAGTGAGATCAATGTCAGTACTGTAACAAGGACAAAGAGCAAGAGGGTAAAGGGAGCATCTGAAATATCTGCCACTACTGGGTTAGATGTGTATCGTTCAGTCAGGAATGGTTTCTCTGATTTACAGTCCTGTCCTCAGCATGTGGTCTCAACTAGAAGCCCAGCCATAGTGGTCCCCTCTCCAGCATGTCAAACTCCAGTTGAATTGGTACAGTCACGCTAGCATTGTTTCATATTAATCATTGAGGAGTGCTAGCACACACTCCTTGTAAGACACTCCCTCCAATTGCTTAAAATTGATTATAACTACAGAATTATGAATGGGGTTCATTAAACAAGTAGCGAGACCTACAAAATTTTATCATTTTTGATAAATTTCAGTCATTTTATCATTTTTGATAAATTTCAGTCTATAGTAGCGAATGTGTTAGAAAGAGTGTATTGCTAGCATTTCTCTTAATCATTTAGGTTTTGTGTAAAGAGGGCGAGCCCTGGTGCAGCGGTAAAGTTGTGCCTTGGTGACTTGTTGGTCATGGGTTCGAATCCGGAAACAGCCTCTTTGCATATGCAAGGGTAAGGCTGCGTACAACATCCCTCCCCCATACCTTCGCATAGCGAAGAGCCTCTGGGCAATGGGGTACGAAGTTTTTATTTAGGTTTTGTGTAAAGCTTTATTTTATTTTATTTCATTTCCCCCTTTTCAATTTTACAGTAATCGGATAGAGGCTTTATGGAAGCTTCACCATGTCTCCTCATACTTTCTCCAAGGTGGTACATTTCTATGTTCCTTTCTTCTTTAGTCTTCTGAATTACCATCATAAGTTTACTTGATTGCCACTATATTATTCATTAAGTCAAAATGCTGACTCAATTTTGTTAGGCCGCTGAAGGTTGCTGGTTTAAGGTGCATTATCTTGGCAGCTGAAGGGACCCTTTTCAGAATGTAGAAAGCACAAATGATTAATTGTCTTTTTTCTTCTTTTCTCAACCTTTTGCTAATTCAAGTTGCCTGTCATTTAACCATATACAAGCACTTCAAACTTGTCTTCCCGAATAGCACTACACCTCCACTCTCTAAATTTAAACTTTGGAATAGGGTCTATAAATAACTTGAGAGAAAGGAGATCCGTGCAGGAGTTTGGTTGGTGACTAATTTACCACTACTACTTGCAATGAATTGTAGTCAATGGCCAACTTGTAAGACAAGCCATGTGCTATTAGAATGTAAATCCATTATCCTCGTTCTCATGCTGGATCCGGTGTATCTTTTAGAAACATGTCTGGATTTTTTTTTATTGCTTTTCAATATTAGTTTCATGTTTTAGTGCAAATTATTATCTGAATGAATGGTTATGGGTATAAGCAATTGACTCATTTTAACAATTGATGTGGATTACTACTGTTTCATGTGTTGCGACTCTGTTAAATGAAAGTAAGAAAAATGTCAGCAATATACTTTTTAACACATTTTCTTTCTGAAACATTTTTTTATTAGGTAAAACTTATGTAGGTCTCGTTAAATGAGTTTCATTTCAAGACTAATGAAATCTATATGAATTTTAACTACACTCTTCATAAAAGTAATAACTACTCCAAATAATAGCTAAGCATATTTTCATTTAACAAATAATGAGATACTTCAAATGTCAAACAGCAAATGCCTTTCTCAGAAAAGTGGAAGCATCTTCGCCACATGATAACAATTAATAGTTTTCATTATTTTTAATGAATTATTTCATTTTTCACCAAGAAATCTCAAGTGGTGCTATTTGAATTTTACATGAATTTTAGTAAATAAAAAAAGTTGTATTAGATAGTGCCGCTATCACTCTTAAAAAATTAATAAAAAAAGTTGTACTGACTACTGTGTATGTCTAATATAAATTTTGCAAAATCAAGTCTGTTTAAAATTAAGTTTGTAAATATTCACTAAACACATTATCACTTTTCTTCATTATAAGAGTCTATTCTTGATATAAATTTTGATAAAATGAGTTCAATATGTTGAGTTAGACTGTTTAAGTCGGCAAATGATTGCAGCTTGAATTAAGATTTTCAACTCTTAAAATGGGTTTAACTCAATTCATTTTTTTTAACCAAGGACAGTTTGAGTTGGGTTAACTCAATTTATTACTAATTTTTAAGACTTATTTGTCGTTGTGGACTTATTGGTGTCAATGCTATAAGTATTAATGTTTTAGTTTTTGCCTTTTAAGATAATTAGTGGATGTATTTGATGTTTCGAGTATTTAGATATTTTGATAGATTAACTAATGGTTATTATGATTATGTTTGAATGATTGTCTTTTTCCATTTTGTGAGTCAATCCATTTTTCAACTTATTTGTTTGGGTTGAGATTTTCAATTCATTTTCAAAATATGTTCAACTCAATCTAATTCATTTTTTGCAAATTGTATTGGGTTGACTATTTTACCATTCTTAATATGAATCTAGGAAGTTATAGTTAGCAATATATATACAATTTTACTAGTATAATAAGTCTTTATGAAATTAAATGTTAAGAAGGACTTTGAATTGAGTCGAGGGCAGAATGGAGTTAGTCAAAATATTTAAGTGGATACGAGACATTAATGTGAAGATAAAAAAACATGGTGTGAAGGAAGGAAGTGGCACGTTTGTTTTCGGACCATGTGTCACAACTGATAATTCATTTAATCACAAAACAGAGTAATGGCATAGATAGGGACCAGCATCCTTTGTTTAATGTTTTTCCTCCTCTTTTGGGCAATCTTATATTTCAAATATGGTATGATAAATTATTTTGTGAGATCATTTCAAAATTCATTAAATACAATGCAATATGAGATTCCCTCACGTCATCATGTCTCCATCTATTTGTTTTATGTACCTCTGAATCTCAACGCTGCTTTAAAGCTCCACCTCCACGGGATGCCTTGGACCATACCGCAACATTCATGAGCGATGGGCTCACACATCACACATCACACATCACACATTAATCAACCAATCTCGTTAAACAGTGTAGGATGTTATTTGGTGTATATTTATGCATGGAAGGATATGATTGTGAAAGCCAACTTTTTTTTAATGTGCACTTTTGGAAAGCGTATGTTTGGTGAGTTTATTTTAGAATATTGAATTAATATTTTTTTTTTCATATTTGAGAAACCAAATTTATGTAAACTCAATTTGAGAGAGCTCTTCATCCCTTACAGTAATTCTATCCAATTTGATTTAGATTAATCGAATCATATATAGAGATACTAATAATTAGAAGAAAGACGAACATTATATCAAGTGCTTCAAGTTATCATAGCATATTCTCGAGAATGAGTAGAGAATGTGTATTTTCACGTCACTTGATTAAAAATAAATAAAAATCCTGAACATAAAATATTCTCAAGAAAAGAATAACTTCAATATTGCCATATTTATATTCTCAAGAAAGGAGTGAGTAAATCGATTCCACTGGGGTGAGAATAACATGTAAAATTTCCATTCTTATCTTCTTTTAACTTCTTCTACACCCCACTTTTGCAAAAATGCTCCTAGTAAAATTTAGTTGTTAATCAAACATTTTTTTTAAATACTCACAAATATTATTTCTAAGAATGAAAAAGTAGATAGCTCAAATAAACATATCGCGGAAAATGGAAACTTTACAAATAAGCACACTGGCCAAATATTTTTCCTTCTCTATTTAACGTGCGTTCATCAGTACCCGCATTCTCTAATTAGTCAACACATTAATTTTGAATAATCAAATATGGGACCATTTATAATACTAGAAAAGCATGTTTCTTCAATTCCAATAGTTTCGCGCGAGTGGCTTCATTCTCCTCAAGTCCATGTCACCCTTGTGAACTCGGAGATGGGAAGGAAATGAAACAGCAAAAGAAAATAAAAAACTATAATTTTACTTTGTTGTACAAAATTTCCTACAAATCAACATTTGATTGTTTTTTCTTTTACTTTAGTTGAGGATACATACAAAAAATAGAAACATAGAAATCACGTGCCTATTAAAAGTATAAAAAAAGCTTCTTATCTATGCCATCCTGCAGCAAGTTACATTGCTCCAATAATTTGCTTAACTTGTCAGCTTCTTTGGTTGGTTTCCCATTCGTTAATGCTCCACTGTTAGAATTAGCACTGTATAAACCATATGTTCCAGTTGTATCCATGCTAGGTAATTTATCAATTGGAAGATTGCTTTCAGTATACATCACGTTAACAGTCTCATGGAATACATCATTTGAATCCCTATGTGGAGGACTTTGAAGGGCATCCGGCCTCAGCTGATCATTAACGGGAAGAGGAGAGTTACAGCTAACACTGATTATTTCATCTAAAGACGCATCTGGATAATAAGACAGCCATGTTTCGGAGCTCACATTTGGAAGAGCAACATGATGGCATTCTGCGATGTAAGCCGTAGAGACTTCCCTGCTAGATAAACCCATTAAACGCCAGTTGAAAATTCGACGAAAAATCATACCCCAATGTGGAACTACATGGTAGCTTGAGCCACGCAGCTCAAGTCTAGCACAGCTTTGCATTGTGACACGCGCCTCTTTTGTTGCCAAAGAAATTCCCATCGTCTTACTAGTATGAGCCAAGTACTGGATCAAGCAATTCTCAAGCTGTATCCTGTGGCTTTCAATCTCATGTCCAACTTTAGAACCTCTGGCCAACCATGATATATCATCAGGGAAATTAGGGAGCTTACAGTTTTGCAAAGCACAAATAGTTGGTTCGGTTTTCACACTTGAGCTCCACCCCAAAGTTGGCAAGCACATTTTTACTACTCTATCTTCATCACAAAACTTGTCAAGTAAACCAATTTCTGGACAAGGCCAACCAGTAGGATTTGAATTGGCAGTAGCAATAATTTCTTTAGTTGAACGATCTAAGGCTTCATTGAACAATGAAACATAGTCATTAGGACCCACGTTGGAGTTAATGGCAATGTCCAGCATCTCTGAGAAAGAATTAAGATGGGCGTGAACAAGTTCTCGTATTTTCACACAGCCAAGGTTGGGTTGCAAGGGTGATTCACCTGCCAGCCATTGCAGCCCTTCCCTTAATCGTGTATCACTGAAAAATCCACCCAAGTGTTCCATCTGCTGCTGGTTTTCACTAAGAAAAACAAGCAGAAAGCTACTAATCTTCAATTTATCAATGCTTTGAAGACCCAGCTCATTGATAATAGCAGAAGAGAACCTTTCATCGTATGAGCTGCATAAGATCAGCAGAGGCAAGCAGGCCCCAGAGGGAATTGACATCAGAAGATTATGAAGATGAGATCTCTGAAGTTCCCATGAGATGCTCTCAGACACAAGAAACATAACCGCACCTGCCCCAGATACCGCCTCATCTAGACTACCAAATGCTGTATCCCTAACTACAGAGAGATAGCAGGTAGGGTTGATGCCAGATTGACTAGAAATCCATTTCCTCCATATTACCAAGCCAGGAGATGAAATAACCGCATCTTCATCACTAGAAGGCATGAACTTTGAGGTCAACCAAGTGCCTGCCGCTCCCATTTCATATCCACTGTTCATCTGAGAGCATAGAATGATCTTCCAGCACAAGCATTTAGCATCTGGATTTCTTCGGCCTAGTGTATCAGCAACTATATTGGAAACATTAAGTCTCGACCATGATTTTTCCTGGTTTTCATATCTCTCCCTCATAGCTATATCAATGTCAAACTTGTTGAAGTTACCAGGTCGCTACATTAAAAAAGGGAACCACCAAAGTCAATAATAAATAAAGTCAAAGATATTCACAAAAACTTCCTAATAGACAATCGACAAATGAAAATTTCTTCTTTTTTTAAAGGCAAGAAGGAACAAATGAAAATTGCTAATGGTATTTATGTTCATGCACACACAGTGGCAACATTTAAAAAAAAACTTCGTACCCCATTGCCCGGAGGCTCTTCGCTATGCGAAGGTATGGGGGAGGGATGTTGTACGCAGCCTTACCCTTGCATATGCAAAGAGACTGTTTCCGGATTCGAACCCATGACCAACAAGTCACCAAGACACAACTTTACCGCTGCACACAGTGGCAACATTTAATTATGCAAAATAGGTTTTACTAATTCAGTAACTATCTTCAGGATTAATGAGAATTGGAAAGTGGTCAGCAGGAAGTAATTAGCTAAAATTTTCTATGAGAATATAAAATGCTGATCCAAAAATACATTTATTTTTAAAAGAAGCAAGATTAAAAACAATCATCTTTATTTAACTCTCATCCTCAACACCTGTCCTCTGGCAAGAGCAATTTACTAAAAATTTCACAAAAAGAAACTACCAAACTTACATTAATATAATGTTGAATTGGGGGGCCCAATGGCATCGAGTTTAGTGCAGCATTTGATGCTAATTGCCTCTCTTCCCGTAATCTTCTTAATTTTGATGCTCGCCTCCTCCATAACCTGACAGGAATACATGAAAAATGACTTAAAAATAGTAAAATACATGTGAACGTGTTATCTGTAAAAATCTAAAATTATGTAATGAAACAAGGCATATAAACCTTAAGAACAACTTCAGCTTGGCCTCAGCAATTTCTTCATCTTGACAATTTTCTCTAACTTCATCAATTTCATCGTGATGTTCTTGGTGAATAATCAGAGACTCATCCTTGGATATACCCCGGGCCACAGGAGGTGGCACAAAAAAACTATTCCCTAATGAACTTTCTGGTGGAGCTGCTTTGGGTACAATCTCCAATGGCCTTCCATCAACATTAGACGGCAAGTTTCTCTTTGGAGAACCTCTTGCAATTAAATCGGAATTGGTATCCTTTAAAACGTCAATTCTAGGAAGTTGTGGTTCAGGTATAATATTAGGAAAAGGGAAGCTCAACAGTGATGGACTAGTAGTGGACATATTGTGATCTTTTCGATTGTCCTGAACATCCTTAAATGCCTTTCCTGATTTACTATCCTTTGGGGAGAAAATAGCTTCAGCGTCTGGAATTTCCTCATCAAGTATCTGCACAGAAGTATCATTTTCAACAGCTGAAACTACTTGTGGTTCATGCTTGTATACCTTCCTCATCTGAATCTCTTTCACAGTCTCAACACGTGGTGATTCAGCTTGAATTGAGGGTGAAACATCCTCGAGTATCCTTCCAGACCTTTTCTTGAGCACAAGTTTTGAACACTTTGTGGAAAAGTCAACATCAACATTGAGAAATGGGCCTTCCTTCACCATGTATGGCTCTTCAAATGTTTTTAGCAAGAATCCATGATACTCCAAGAGACCCTCTATACCTTCATCCTAATTAAAATGACAAAGGTGAATGTAAGAGAAAGTTGGAAAATTCAGCAAAGCAATCCCATGTGCCTGCCACACGCCCTCAATACCCACACTCCACTCACACAAGTAAAGGGGAAAAAATGAGACAGCGCACATACACATCTATCTAAGAAATATACCTCCATAGCAAGCCAGTTAGCAACATGAGCAACAGGGAGACCTTGGCTATTCTGTAGACCAGAATGCAGAGAAGCAAGTGCCTGGGTACGCAACTTGTAAAAGTAACACAAGACATAAAGGTTAGGATTTCTGATCAGATGTAGCCTAGTCACTTCATGACCAAAATCATTACTAAAGAGAATTCCACAAAATTCTTTCCACTAATTTATTGCGGACTCAAAGGGATTGTATAATAATACAATCAAATTAATGTTGCTTAGCTATCCTTTTGAAATTTATGCACCAAGAGACAGATATTCTATAAAAATGAGCAAGAAAATTCTTGCTTTTAAGCATGGCAGTATTATCATATATTACATGATCGATCAGCACTGGCGGATCCAGGTTATAAGGTGTGTAGTAAAAAAAATTTATTTGTATGTGTAGTGAAAAAAAATTTGCCCCCATAAGATGAACTGTTTTAAAATGAATGTAAGAAAATATAAGAAATAAAAAAGAGAGAATAAATTGATACTAATCTTACTTCTTTATCCCTCTAATTTTTGATAGTATTGACAAAAAAAAATCATAGAACATTTTAAAAAAAGTATTTTATTTATCTTCGTACCCCATTGCCCAGAGACTCTTCGCTATGCGAAGGTATGGGGGAGGGATATTGTACGCAACCTTACCCTTGCATATGCAAAGAGGCTGTTTCCGGATTCGAACTCATGACCAACAAGTCACCAAGGCACAACTTTACCGCTGCACCATAAAAGATAATTATAATTTGTAAAAGTATAAGTATTTTGATTTTTTTTTTTTGTCATGATATTACACATTTTGTGATAGTTGGTGATATTTTTTTTTGTGATAATATTATAAACTATTTCTTGCTCCCACTAGGAAAAATCTCTGGATCCACCACTGTTGATCAACATATGTAGCAAGTTCATTCAGGAGAAGAAAGTACTTCAGTTTGTCTCCAAACAATTTAAACAATTTCCTAAATTGCCCGCAATGATCGAGTAAATGCAAGCCCAGTCTATACATGTCAGCTCTAAGCTTTATAAGGACAAGTCCAACCATATTGTCTTTGTTGAGCAAAAAATAGAAGGCAGGAAAACCCCATACCTTAGAAAAGTGAGCATGCATTAGGCATGCTTGAAGATAAGTTGCTTTTCTTGCAAGCCGAAAGAAGGCAATAAAATTACCTGTTCGGCACGCTCTGAAAAGGAAAACAAGAAGGAATGGTCAGATCACAAACATGATAACCAAAAAAGAAACAAAAACTAACTTCTATAGGAATTACAACCTTGCTACACTGCGAGAAAATAGAACTTCTGGAGTCTGCCTAATCTCTGGAGTCATCTTAGCAATTTCAAGTGAGAGCTCTGCAGGTTCAACCTAGTATGACTTGCTTAGTTCCTTGGTTTTTTTGAAGTGAATAAAGCCATATAAATCAAAGCACTACAAAGGCTACTTACTTTGTAACCAGGGTGCTTATCCAGTTTAAGAAGAGCATAATAGCCTCGAAACTCTTTTTCGGTGGGAATATTGATTCCTTTCTTTCTGTGATCATCATACATCTGGAACAGATCAACTGAAGTTTTGTTCATCTGTTCAATATTGAGATGAGCATCAAAGCCCTCGGAAAATCCTTCTCCTTTAGTGTATTCACATAATTCATGCATTGCAATGATATGTAATTTTATCTGAAACCACAGAAATCAACAGCTTCATTAGCCTTTGCAATCATCAGATACTGCTTGGCAACAAGCATATGCATGTTCTAGATTAAACTAACTGCTCTTTCAAAAAATTATTCTATCAATACACAAATATGAAATTGATAAAAACAAAATTTATATATTCAGTATTAATTATCTGTATCCACATACTTTTAAAGAACTATGAGGAAAAAAAAACCCTTGATATTATCACTTTAATAGGAACAATAATTTAGGTTTTATATGAAGTATTACAAGAAAAACATGAATATTTGCTTTGACATGTGATCTTGATTATACTATTACTCTACTAATAAGGATTATTACCAAACAAACTGGATAGTCAAGGCATCTAACAAGCAGCGCATGTTGCAGTGAGTCAGTCACTGATAACAAGTGGCAGTAATGTCACAAGACCAGACATGACTAAACCAAAAGGAGACTTTCTGAAAGAAAAAACCAACAGATGTCCAAGTTCAAAAATATACAAGGGTTGGCGCAAAAAATTGAGACTAATACAGCAGCATAACTTAGACTGACAAGGGACACTTGAACATCAGACAAGGGATAAGTTCATGTTGCTAAAATTTAATAGTGCACAATGAATGAGTTGCATGTTTCCATATTTTAGGTTGACAATGGGAGTTATATATTTCCATTGGGAAGTAATAAATTTGTAAATGTTTGTCCACAGACCTAAGCTCTTTACCATGCACACTCATTCATAAAAGAGCACTAGAACCAATGTTTTTGAACATGTATGGGGAAAAAAGTCATGATATAACCACAAGGAAGCACCATCTGTTCCAGCATAGTAATAGCCCTTTGATTGAAAATGTGCTGCATTCTGAGGTCCATTCGAATTGCTCTCATCCTATCCCACAAGAAGTTGTATACACCAAGAAACCTTTCATCATAAGGCTGATCTAGCAAAGTGAGCAGATAATCAATTGTCTTTTGCAGGATAGGCATAGGCCGGATCAAAATGGCTTCCCTCTCTGCTGTCCTAGTATACTGTCATGAATCATGATTTATGCTATTAATAATACTTGAAAAAGCAGTAAGCTGTTCAGAAGGAAAAACAATAGTATTTAGTAATATGGCAATCACCTTCTTAACTGCAAGAAGTCTGCTAGTTACATTTCTATCCCCATCCGCACGTTCATATTGGTCAAGATCCCCTTTTCTTTCTCGTTCTCCCCTTTCTGACTCTGAAGCACAAATCAAAATTTGGGTTAAATTTTTCAGGTTGTGTAAACATTTATGCACTCAAAAAGAAACTCCAAAATGAAGTTGGCTTTGGGGTTCTCTCAAACTACACTTTCCCACATTAAAAAACAAATAAGGAATCACAAATGTTTCTTGAGAAAAGTTCATTGCAGATTTAGAATTTGAGATCTAATCAAAATATAAAAAATCTCACAGGTTCACTCTTATATTTAAAATCCAAGTATACCAGGACACATATCTGGACATAAGCCAATAATTAAATTGGATGTTTCCAAGCCTTCATTGTCAGAAACAGCAAGACCATTGGTAAAGTTTCTAGCTGAATCCATTAAATTCCCTCTCACATATTTCTGCTCCAACACAGATTGTTCATGTCTATTTGCAAAAGCCGTCTGATTGGGAATATCATCATTATTTTGTTCAGATTTGCTTAGTTCTACCTTGAACCGAGCTAAACGCTTTGCCTTGGCTAACATTTCACTGAACAACACAATAAGAATAAAGATTCTTTAAAAATAAATAATTCAAGATAAAGTAAATGCATAATGGACAAAAAATGGTGCCACTGCACCTAATATCTTACCGTTCAGAGTTGTCTTCTGAGGAAATTGAGTTTCCTTCAAGGGTTACATTGGCTGCAAATGATGGAGGAGGTGATCTTGATCTTTTAGGAGCAGTGGAGCTGATGGGCTTGCTTACAGTGGCTTCAGAAACATTAGACGGGAAAGATTTCTGGTGAATTTGAGAATGAGGGACAGTCCTCGGAACATTTGATGTACTTCCCAGTCTAGGAGGAGACAGAGAAGGCCTGGAAGAACCATTAAACAGGCTCAACAAATTAGAGATGGGACATCACATTTTTTTGGGAAGTAATGGACATTGTTTGATGCTATGCATGCACAATTAGCATAAAGAATCTAAATTTACGTCTAAAAGATTGTCATATTGTTTTTCTCAACATAGGGAAAACCAAAAAGGGATAAGCAATCCATTCCATTTACTCATTTCAGTTATTCATGTTGATATAATATAACCTTGAATTTAACAAACTGATACTTATAAGGAATTTTTCATGGAAAAATGTAGTTTCATGATAAAGTTCAAAACAACAGGGTAACTGATATAATTATTTAAACGCCATCCCATATAATGATATAACAGAAGTTTAGTCCATAAGACTGGATTGACTTGACATATTTCAGCTTTATACATACGATATTCAAATACAAACAAGAAAAAATTGATGCAGAGGTCCAGATACATAACAAATTAAAGAAATGTGATAGCATAAAAGTTTACAGATGATATTATCTTACTTATTTCTTAGAACAGTTTGATCAGAATTCCTCAAAGCTTCAACATCTGCATATGATATAGGAGGAGATCTGGTTCTCTCAGGGTTCGGAAATCTTGAAATTCTGGTAGTAACACCAGTTGCGGTATCACGTGAAGCAATAAATGTTGTGACTGGAGATGGCCTTTCTGGAGTATCAATATCCAAATCTGCATATGATATAGGAGGAGATCTGGTTTTCTCTGGGTTTGGAAATCTTGAAATTCTGGCTGTAACACCAGTTGCGGAATCACGTGAAGCAATAAAAGTTGTGACTGGAGATGGCCTTTCTGGAGTATCAGTATCCAAATCTGAATATGATATAGGAGGAGATCTGGTTCTCTCTGGGTTTGGAAATCTTGAAATTCTGGCTGTAACACCAGTTGTGGAATCATGTGTAGCAATAAATGTTGTGACTGGAGATGGCCTTTCAGGAATATGGGTACCCAAATCTTTATAGAGCAGTTTCTGTCCATCACTCCAACTGGAAGAGTCAATGGATCTGAAAGAAAATATGAACTATGAAAATGCATCACGCAATTAACATCTTAAATATAAACTATAGCCACGAAAAGAATGTCTTGTCTAAACAAAGGATAAAACATAAGTTCTTAATAAAAAAAAGGGTGGTCAAAAAGTGCACCTTGTTTTGTCACAACAGACAGGATGGGAACTTTTTTTGTGTGAGAAGAGAGAGAGAAAAAAAAGAAACAATAAAATGGGTTTCACCAAAAGGGTATATGGAATTGTTTGGATTTTATCCAAATTCTAGGTAGAGTCAGCTAGAAGGGTTAAACAACGACATTAAGAGTAAAGGCTATTTTAATGGTTAAGCTGATCCACTTCAACAAATCACACTGGTATTTCGCTCTGGCGATTTACTGCCTAACATTCACTATCTCAGAGTATCACAAGTGTTATAGTTGTACAATTGAAAATTCCTTTCACTTACAAAGGCACTTAACCATCACAAGATTAAATCTGAAACATTTCTCCAATTTATATATCCAGTTTAAATCCTATTGGAGTATGCAAATACATAACTGTGTAAACAATTTTGTTTCATATTAGACAGCAGTGTATATGTTGTAAGGGCTGTTAGTTTTCACTAAACTGCACCCAAGTAGTTACATTCTGTAAGAAGTTAGTTTTTTTTTTGCACAGCAAAAATCATATAGTATTATATATAGATCAGTACTAGAGGTACTGAAGTAAACATCATATAATTACAAAGGCAGAGAATTGCCAAACCCAACTACAATAGAACAAAACGCCCAGCAGCTGAAAGTAAAAGAACAAAGAAAAAACCCCTAGGATAGTTCCTCCTTCAAGCTAGTAGACCATTGGTTAAAATGAATATGAAAATCTTTGTCTATTCCTTTTAACCATGACCAAGTATGGAATAGAGCTTCATCCATGACTTTTTCGGGGTTGAAAATCTGGTTTTTGAAAACCAAGAGATTTCTATGCTTCCAAATAGTCATGGAGAGAGCTATCCATAACACCTCCCATCTATTGTCTATAAAGCTTTTGCTATTCCAATGAGAGAATTGCATGAAATGATTCTTAGGTTCAATGGGGAAAGGGCCCACTCTATTGACCCATCTCAAAGCCTCCCACCATAGATTCCTAGTGTTTGTGCAGGAGAACATGATGTGGCCGATATCTTCCTCTTCATAATCACATAACGGGCAACTATAAGAAGGCAATACGACCTGTCTTGTTCTCAGATTAGCCTTAGTAGGCAATCTGTTTCTGAAAATTCTCCAAGAGAAAGCAATTGCTCTTGGAGGAATTTTCAAATTCCAAATAATCTTGAAAGCGCTGTCTTCATTATCAGAACTGCCATCATTCTTGAAGAGATTGTAGGCTGACTTTGTGGAATAGACTCCACTAGGATCAGCCTTCCAAATAAGGGAATCCATACTGGATAAGCGAATCTGAACAGCATCAATCTCATCCATAAAGGCTGCTACCATATCAATTTCATGGTCAAAGAAGCTTCTCCTCCAATGCATCTTCCATTCCCATCTATTATCAACGAGAAGTCCCATTAGGCTGATAGAAGAATCCTGCTGGTAGCTCACTTGATACAAAGTAGGATATTTTTCTTGAAGAGTTAAGTCATCCTCCCTCCATTGATCCTTCCAGAACTTGATTTTAGCCCCATTACCCATCTTCCATCTCAAATTACTGGTCAAGCTATTACTGTGCTGCTGCTGGAAAATAGATTTTAAGTCCTTCCACCAATTAGAGAAACCTGTGCAGTTTCTGCCATGGATCAGAGCATTCCAGCCACCATATTTGGACATTAAAGTTCTGGCCCAAAGATGGTTCTGATTATTTGCCAACTCCCAACCCCATTTGCTAAGCAAAGCCTCATTAAACTTCGTCAAGTCTTTAATACCTAACCCCCCTTTAGTCTTAGGAAGACAGACCGTATCCCAATTGACCCAAGGGATCTTGGTTGCCTCATTAACTCCTCCCCAAAGAAAGTTTCTCTGAATGGAGATAATCTTGTGAACCACTTTTTTAGGTATTCTGAAAAAAGACAGCAAGTAGATGGGTAAAGCTGTTAACACAGAGTTAATGAGGGTTATTCTGCCACCCATAGAGAGGCATTTTTGCTTCCATTTGGTGAGTTTAGCCTCAAACTTGCTGATGATAGGCTGCCATACTCTCCAGCTTTTAGGATTGGATCCCACTGGAGTTCCAAGGTAAGAAAAAGGAAAATCCAGCTAGTTGCAGTTAAGAAAATGAGCTGTTTGTCTACACCAATCCTCTGATTTACCCAAACACCCAAATTGGCTCTTAGCATAATTGATCTTGAGCTGTAAGAAGTTAGTTAGTGGTAGTTAGAGTTAGTTTACATTTTGTTATAAGTTAGTTAGAGGTAGTTAGAGTTAGTCTCTCAAGTCAGAACTCTTTAAATACCTCTATTGCATCTAACTCATTGAGTTTTTCTTTCTGAGCAATAATATCAGCTATATCTTCTTCATCTTCTCTCTCACTCTCACCCAGTTTATCGAAAATGGTATCTAGAGCCATTTTTTCGTAAGCTTGTTCTTCTGTGAAGCTTCCTACTGTGTGTCCATAGCTTCCGCTATTTCCAATTTTGTTTCTCAATCATTTCCCAATTCGGTTGTAGAGAAACTTGATGACTCCAATTATATGCATTGGCGTCAACACGTAGAGCCAGTGATCAAATCGCACAACCTTCCGCGATTTGTGGTTAATCCCGTCGTTCCTCTGCGTTACCTCACTGAAGACAATCGCATTGCTGATCGAGTTAATCTAGAATATGAAACCTGGGAGGTTCAAGACCAAACGCTTCTTGTTTTGGTTACAATCTACACTTTCAAAGTCCGTATTGTCGAGAATTCTTGGTTCCAATCACTCGTATCAAGTTTGGGACAAAATCCAAGAGTACTTTAGCCTCCACAACAAATCTCGTGCGCGACAACTTTGTTCTACCATGCGCGCTGTCAGTCTTGATGGAAAATCAATTGAGGAATACTTGCGCAAAATCAAAGGCTACATTGATGAATTAGTAGGTGTGGGCGTTCCGGTTCGTTACGAGGAGTATGTTGATGCGCTCCTCGAAGGGTTACCGTCAAATTATGTGCCAGTCATCTCTGTTATCGAGAGTAAGAAGCGTACTCCCTCCATTGCAGAAACTACAGCTCTTCTCTATGGCCATGAGACTCGTTTTACACGCTACAATTGAGATGCTCAAACGACCAGTTCTGTGTCGTTAAACTACACTCAAGGCTACTTGCATCCAAACACCTACAAAACTGGTGGTTATCGAGACTCGTATGGCCACGGTGGTGGTCGTGGTACCTTTTCTAATCGAGGTACTGGATGCGGGGGTGGTGGCTTTGGCAGAGGCCGCAGTGGTGGTCGTTTTGCTAACTTCTAGTGCCAAATTTGTCTCAAATATGGGCACACTGCAAATGTTTGTCATTTCAGGATTGCTGTTAGCTTTCAACCACACGAATCTCTCACTCTTTTTGATCCTACTATGATGCAGCCCATTCCTTATTCAGCTGGTCCACCTAGAACCTCCAACACTTGGGTTAATCCCAATTCTAAGTCAACAGGCTCAGGTCATAATCAGCCCAATGCCATGCTCACAAACTCGGCCTCTCATGGGACTGCTTTAGCTGGCTCCACTTGGATACCAGATTATGGAGCTAGTTTTCATGTTACTGGTGATTCTCAAAACATTAAGCAGTTCACCCATTTTGATGGCCCAAATCAGATCTTTATAGGCAATGGTGAAGGTTTAAGTATCTCTAAAACTGGTTCCTCCACCTTTATTTCTCCTATTGATACTGGTATAACTTTTAAACTTCACAAACTGTTACATGTCCCTTCTATTTTGAAAAATCTGTTAAGTGTGAGTCAATTTGTCAAAGATAACTCAATGTTTTTTGAATTTCATCCTCATGTTTGTCTTGTCAAATCTCAGGAGACACATAAGGTCCTCCTTCAAGTATTTGTGGGTGCTGATGGCCTCTATACATTTAACAATCTTCAACTTCAAGGCAGTCCATCACTGTTGATGTCTACTTTTGTTCTAGTTACAAATGTTGACCTCTCTTATTCAACTCCAAATGTCAATAGTAGCTCTAATATAGGCTCAAAATCGGTTGTTTCTTCTACCAATGTTGCCAACCTTTGGCATGCTAGGTTAGGTCATCCAAATGATCATGTTATGAAAATTGTTCTTAATCATCGTAACATTTCCCATTTGAATAAACACTTCACAGAAATATGTTCCTCTTGTTGTATGGATAAAGCGTATAGACTACCTTCTCACAATTCCACTTCTGTATATTCACCTTTAGAACTTATTTTCACTGACTTGTGGGGATCTTCACATGTTTCCTCATATGCGGGTTATACATATTATGTTTCCTTCTTATGCTTTCTCTAGGTACACATGGATTTTTCCTATAAAGTCCAAAGCTGAAACCATTGTTGTTTTCAAAAATTTCAAATCTATGGTTGAGTTACAACTTAATACCAAGATAAAAAGTATTTAGTGAGACTGGGGAGGTGAATACAGACCATTCTCTAATCTCCTAGCCTCCCTTGGCATCTCCCATAGACTAATTTGTCCTCACACTCATCATCAAAAAGACGTGGTTGTGAGAAAACACAAACACATAGTTGATTTGGGTTTAACCTTGCTGCATCATGTCTCTTTACCTCTATAGTTTTGGGACTATGCTTTTACAACAGTTGTTTACCTAATTAACAGGCTACCTACCACTACTCTTAAATTTGTTGTTCCTTTTGTTGCCTTGTTCAATAAAGAGTCTGATCATCACTTTCTCAAAACCTTTGGGTGTGCCTGTTTTCCTTTGCTAAGACCATATCATACACACAAACTTAATTTTAGGTCTCAAGAGTGCCTGTTTCTGGGTTACTCTTCTTCTCACAAAGGCTACAAGTGCTTGTCACCTTCTGGAAGGATTTATATCTCTAAGGATGCTTGTTTAATTAGTTAAGATTTCCTTACTCTGATCTTTTTCCTTCCTCCTCTAATTCCACAAAAAGTTTGGATTTCTACTTTAGTCTCAGTCCTAACCTATCTCCACCTTGTGTTGCAACTATACCACCCACTAATTCAGGTTCTATTCCTTTCATTCCTCCTGGTTTTTCACCTTTGCCCACTCATTCTCCCATCACTACTGTGTTTGTACCTCCAACATCTACTTCTTCTACATCCATTTCTGCTGAACATCGAAATTCTGAGTTCACTACCATTCCTACATCCACTTCAGACATTGTTATGCCATCTACCTCTCTCCCAATTAACACTCACCCCATGCAAACAAGATCTAAATCTGGTATTCACAATCCTAGACTCCACCCTTCATTGTTTCTCACTCATTTTAAGCCTAAGACTGTGAAACAAGCTCTAGCAAATGATGATTGGCTCTCTGCTATGCAGCAAGAATATGATGCCTTGATGAAGAACAATACTTGGGAATTGGTACAAGGTTAAGGAAAATGTTGATGGTTCTGTTAACAGATTCAAAGCAAGTTTAGTAGCTAAAGGGTTCCATCAAGTTCATGGCTTTGATTTTCATGAAACTTTTTCACTTGTGGTCAAGCCTGTCACCATTAGAATTATCCTTACTCTTGTTTTGTCCTATGGGTGGAAATTGTTTCAACTTGAGGTGAATAATGCCTTTTTAAATGAGATTCTTGAAGAAATTGTTTTTATGAAACAACCTCCTGGATTTGAAGTTACTGATAGGTCACTAGTCCGTAAAGTCAATAAAGTCATCTATGGTTTAAAATAAGCTCCTAGGCAGTGGTTTGATAGACTTAAGTTCACTTTATTACAACTTGGTTTTGTTGGCAGCAAGAGTGATTCCTCTTTGTTTATCTACCAACATCAATTGCATACTATTTATTTGTTGGTTTATGTGGATGATATAATTTTGACAGGCAGCTCAACCTCTTTGATTCAACAGCTTACAGACAAACTTAATACTGTTTTTTCTCTTAAACAACTTGGTCATTTAGATTACTTCTTGGGTCTAGAAATCAAGTATCTGTCCAACAAGTCTATCTTGATGACTCAGAGCAAATACATTCAAGATTTACTCCATATAGCTAATATGCCTGAGGCTTACTCCATATCTTCTCCAATGGTCTCTAATTGCAAATTGTCCAAACATGGGGCTGATGCTTTTCATGATCCTACTCTATATAGGTCTGTGGTTGGTGCATTGCAATATGCTACCCTTACTAGACCTGAAATCAGTTTTGCTGTCAACAAAGTTTTTTAATTTATGGCTGCTCCTCTAGATTCTCACTGGACAGTGGTGAAAAGAATCTTAAGATACCTCAAAGGGACCTTGTCTCATGGTCTGCTACTTCAGCCCACCTCTATTGCAAAGCCCTTGAATATTAGAACATTTTGTGATGCTGACTGGGCATCTGATGTGGATGATAGGCACTCAACCTCATGAGTTGCCATCTTTCTTGGTTCAAATTTGATATCTTGGTGGTCTCGCAAACAAAAAGTTACTGCAAGGTCCAGCACAGAAGCTGAATATCGCAGCATAGCTCAAACTTTCACTGAGTTAACCTGGATTTATACTTTGTTGATAGAGAGAAATTTTTTTGGCCAAGCAGCTCACTATTGTTCATGTTCCAGCTCTGGATCAGTGGGCTGACTGACTAGGCCTCTCTCTGCCTCAAGGTTCAAAGTTCTTCGAGGCAACCTCAATGTGAAGAGTGTTTCTTCTGAAAACTCTTCCCCTTGAGTTTGAGGGGGTATTGGAGTATCTAAATACATAATTGTGTAAACAGTTTTGTTTCATATTAAACAACAGTTTATATGTTGTAAGGGCTGTTAGTTTTCACTAAACTGCACCCAAGTAGTTACAGTCTGTTAGAAGTTAGTTAGAGTTAGTTGTGGTTAGTTTCTCAAGTTAGAACTCATTAAATACCTTTGTTGTATGTAATTCATTGAGTTTTTCTTTCTGAGCAATAATATCAGCTTTATCTTTTTCATTTTCCCTCTCACTCTCACTCAGTTTATCGAAAAAATCCCAAGATCATGCAATTTGTGGTATAATGTGATGTGATCCCCAATTTTCACCTCCAAAACACTGCTAACATATACCCCCACCTTACTCCTAAATCCTAATTAAAATAAAATAACCACGTATGCAACAAGCAGCCACAAACGTTTGAACCCTTCCAAATGCAAACAGCAAAGTTCAATGCTAGCCACCCCTCGATAAAAAAAAATAAAAAAAAAAAAAAAAAAACCATTCATATCAAAATACGATCCTTTGCGGCAGATTGGCATAAAGGAAACGTTTAAATGCTAACTAGTTCAAATTCCCCATCCCATTTCAACGTGGGGGGAAAAACCCGGTAAAAAAAAAATCTAGTTTTTAGGGGTTAATTTGAATAGATTAATGAAAAAAATAAAAGGGTGATGAAGAATTGACGTACCTGGGTGTGGGTTGCGACGAAGGAGCAGGAACAGGTGAAGGAGAAGGGTTAGTGAGACCGAAATAGGGTTGGGATTTGAGTGGTGCGGTGGGTCCTGAACTCTTCCCAAATCCCTGATACGATGACATTGTTCTTCTTCTTCTTCAATGGTATTCGTTTATTATGATGGGAACGATGGAAGCGAATGAAAACAACTCTTTTGTTTTTAGCACAGAACAGAAGCCTCTTCTTGTTCTTCTTGTTCTGATGACCCTTTTTTTCTTTCTTCACTTTGGTTCAGGGTAACAGTGAAACGCAACAACT
The DNA here is from genome assembly GCF_000004515.6 of Glycine max. Taxonomy (NCBI): domain Eukaryota; kingdom Viridiplantae; phylum Streptophyta; class Magnoliopsida; order Fabales; family Fabaceae; genus Glycine; species Glycine max. Next base: position 31,980,582 of record NC_038249.2, read on the forward strand.
AGGTATCGTTTTCGTTTATTCTCCCAAGTCCAGTAAAGAGAGAAGTTCGAAAAGTCCTAATAAGTGGTGATTCAATTACAATCGGCAAGGTGGTGAGGAGAGGGTTGAAGAGGGAAGAACGAAGGCAAGCCAATTGAACTAAATCAAAATTAAGACTGATCAATTTTAATTTATAGTTCGATTTAGGAGTATTCATTCACACAATGATTTGGGAGCGAAAAAATTATTCTATATAATTTCGTAATTTTGGCTTAACGGCTTTTTTTATCCCTTTATTCAGAGATCACTCAATTTTTTTGTTTAAGTTAGGTTTTTTCCCAACGAATTTACTGTTTTTTTTTATTATTTGGATTTTGAAAATATGTCCTCTAACTTACTTCCCATCTAATAATTAATTGTGGATACTAACACAAACCTTATTCAATTACATGATAACTAATGCAATTAGTGATTAAATTATTTTTTAGGTGACTTTATTTTAAGTTTTGGTTATTATATATGTTTTCCTTTTTGTGTAAAGTAACTTAAATGTATTTTTGTTCCTACAGTTAGTAGTTTTTTTTTAAAAAAAGTATTAGTTTTGGATGCTCTAACACCATCATAAAATGGAGATTAGTGGTATAAAATTGCTAGAAATTTTCTAACAACTATTAAATCACTAGAAATATCTTTCACAACTAGTATCAATAAAATAATTAAGATATTTTCTTATGAATTATTGTTAGAGAGGATTTTTAACGATAGTGTATGACCGAAACATTTTTATTTTTGACTAATATGAGTAGCATTAAAAATCAGACGATTTAATAGACGTAAAAAAAAATTCTAGTGATTTTGCATCGCCAATTTCTTATTTATGGCAATGTTAAAGTACCGATATCTATCAAAGTTAAGATATAACTAACAACAAAGACCAAAATGCATTAAATTTGGTTCTATAAGGACTAAAACTTATTTTTGCATATAGGGACCAAAACTTAAAACAAGACCAAAATGCATTGTAGTTTATAACACAACAGATACATATTTTCATTAAATCAAATATGAGCTTCCATTTTGTTATTTGTTTCACTATAAAAGAAAAACATGTTCCAATTAGTATTAAAAATAGCAAAAATGTAAACATATTTCCGTCCTCTTATAAATACATATAGGGAAACCTATTACTATTTGATTGGCAAAAATGGGGAAAAGGAACAAAAGAACTAAGAAGGTAACTTACCAAATATGAGGCAAAGTTATGGGTGGAGAACAAAAGAAGGGTGTGTAGCATGAGGTGAACATGAAAACGGGAGGGAGAGTGACAAGTAAGAGTGAAGATCAGATATGATGGAGGTGCATGAGAGAAGAGAATGGGAAGGGTAGAGTCTCAAGTAAGGGGTGAGACTTGAGAGGAGAGAAGACAAAGTGAATGAGAGTGTGAGGGATGGGGATGAAATAGGAATTTTAACTAAACAAAATTTTGGGGTGTGGGAATAGAGAAAAAGAGGGTTAGAATAACATGGGCCCTATTCGGCCATATTTTTGTTTTCATTGGACCGGTCCGGAAAACAATGGGGACTAACATTTTTTTCTTGACCAAAAAATTCTTTTTTCTTTTCTTAGTTTTATTTGCGTCCGCAGTAAAGAAATGGTACAGTTACCTGTGCGGTGACACAAGGCATGAGAAAGGAAGTTCATGAACGTGCCACGTGTCCCAACTTCTCGTAGTTCATTCCCACTGTCACTGTCCAGACCCAATTTTCCGTCCAAGTTCATTTTCCCGGAAAATCTTCTTTGTGGAATTTTTCTTGCAATTGGGAACTATAAAAGGGGCTTTTTTCAGTCTGTAGCATCAGCGAAAAATGGCTGCACCAACACCGATTCAGAAAACTGAAGAGGAGTGGAAGGTCATTCTCTCCCCCGAGCAGTTTCGGATCCTTCGCCAGAAAGGAACTGAGTAAATTCCCAATCTAATTCTTCGCTTTCTCTGCACTATCATCTGATGAGTTGTTGTTATTTGCTACTTCAAATATTCTCTCATTTTTCCCTCTATATGTTCGTGATAAAAGTGTAAAAGTGGATAGTTTTTTAAACACAGCATCACTGGGTGACGGCTGATGATCTTTTAGGGTAAATGAATGTGATTGCTCTCCTGTGGATTCGTTTCTGCTTTGTGCAGCTTTTAGTTGGTTCAGTTCCATGCACTCTCTTGTTGGTAGTGGTTTTATTGGAAAATAGAAGTGCTATTTATTTGATAGTTAAAATATTGACTTGCTCCAATTAGTCTTTGTTAGAAGTTTCAGTCCTATAATAAAATTGGAAAAAACGGTAAGTTTTAGTTCCTGTACAATTTTTTGTGACAGTTAATCACTGAATTTTTATGTAGCTGCATCAAAAAGTTTTTTAGTGTTAGCGACTAAGTCCAAAATTTAACTTTTTATGTATGTGCAGATACTAAAACTTAACAGTTCTTACAATCGAAATAATTATAAGGGCCAATTGAATAATTTAACCTTATTTTGTAAGTGTAAACACTTACTACCCTTTAAGCCATGAAATTGGTTTACGTGAGTTGGATTGTAACTTTTCATGCACCGGGAGCATGTGCAGATTGAAGGGTACAGGAGAATATAACAAGTTTTATGAAGAAGGAATTTACAACTGTGCTGGCTGTGGGACTCCTCTTTACAAGTCTTCAACCAAGTTTGATTCTGGTTGTGGTTGGCCTGCTTTCTTTGAGGGTTTTCCCGGTGCCATCGATCGATCCGTGAGTGGTTTTTCGAAAACTTGTTAGTAACATTTCTTGGTTGGAAATTGGAATTGTATTGAATTTATGAAACTTGTGATTTTCAGCCTGACCCAGATGGGAGGAGGACTGAGATAACTTGTGCAGCATGTGGTGGGCACTTGGGTCATGTTTTCAAAGGAGAGGGATTCAAGACCCCAACTGATGAACGCCATTGTGTCAATAGTATTTCTGTCAAATTTGTTCCAGGAAATGCTAGTTCTTCAATATGAAACCCTACATTTACTCTATTGGAGGTGTCTATTGAAAGATTGTCTTGTTTGTAGTCTTTTATAGACAGTTAGCTCTGAAGGATAAAATCCTTTTCTTTGTTTAGTCTTTTACCTTGCCTTTCTGTTTCATCGAGTAAAGATTTGGTAGGTCTGCATGAATCATATATAAATCAGCATTTCTTGATATCTAATATATATATATATACACACACTATTGTTGAGATTAATTCAAATACTCATCTCAATCACATTTAATGATTCAAAATTAATTTCAAAATATCTAAAATAAACATACTCTAGTATGACATAGGACTTACCACGTGTTTGGATTTGCAATTTTGGAACCACACTATGCACATTATTCACACCCAATCCCAGAGTCCTTTGGAAGGTGATATTGTAGTCAAATTTTAGAAGACAGAATATACTTGTAGGGTCAGAAGGTTCTATCATTTGAATATACTTTCCAATTTCAATTTTAATTGGTCATTATATCCTTTTGAGTCGATTAAGAGAAAAACTTCTAATCGGTGTATTATTGTATTGTCTTGTTTGGTCTCCTATTTTTATAATATCGGATCCCAATCCTCTAGAGTTTTCAAATAAACTACACTGTGCAGTTCCAATTTCCAAATCCAACCATTAAAATTTAATTTTAAAGATTACTTTATTATTATATCTATAACAATATATAAAAAAGATATCTGTGTACACATTTATTTGGATTTTTTGCCCCTTAATTGTTTGTGTGTTAAAATAAAATGTGTATTAGTTAAATGACAAGGACAATAGTTAAAGAACAAGGTCAAATATTTTATTTTTAATTTAAGATATTTATATAAATAAACAAAACATTAACACATTAAGTTTATGTTAATATATATATATATATATATATATATATATATATATATTTTATTTTTTTTTTCAAATTAGATAACATTTATTAGACATGAAATATCTGTCTTTCATTTCAATATGTATTGTTGTTGCAATTCTAAGCATGGAGTAATATGTATTCAGCAAAATTCTTTTGAGATTTTATTAAAAGATGTGGTTGTACTCTTTGAAAAGTTTGACATTAACTTTCCTTAACATATGGTTATTGGGAAAAACAGAAATTGATGCTTTTAATAATTTCCTTGAGAATGAATTGAAATCCAGTAAATAACAACATTGTTGCAATTCTAAGCATTGAGGAGCTGAGAATCTAAAGTATCTAAAAACATCTGATTTTGGGAATAGAACCACCAACGAACCTTATTTTTGACGGAAAGAACTAGCATAACCACACCAGGACCATCAAAATTATGCATACAAGAAAGGAGAAGGAGTAGTGAGTGGAAAATATTATGAGTCTAGTGATACCATATTTGAAAAAAAGAGTTAATTTCTCATTTAGTGGAATAGTTCTACAATCATTATATATGTACATGATAGAGTTAAAATAGAATTACACCTAATTACTTACTCTAATTAAGAGCTGATTGATAATAGATTTAGAACTAATTACTAATTAGAAAACTGATACATGTAACAATAGTTGTTTCAAACAATAACAACTTTAATGATAAAACTATATATTACTTATAATATAACACTTGTTTTTATAGTATAAATAGATAAGTGATAAGTTTACAAAAATAATCATCTGTATTTTTTATATCTATATTTAGAAATTAATTTTAACAAGCCTCTTATAATGCAACAAAGAAAACTATGTGAGTTGTCAAACTTATAACCCCACATTAAATAGATCAGGATTTACTAGTTCAGGTCAACTTGAATAATTCAATACCCTAATTAAGATGAATGGGCTAAACTTGTTTTGTTTTTCTAGAGCAATTGCTTTTGATACCCATTTTTACATCTGAAAACTGAAACCCTCCATTTTTTGGTCACCCTCCTACGTCCTTACTTCTCCATCTTAAACCCCAACTCCCCATTTTTTTCATCTACTATCCTCCACCTCACACCTCCACTCAAAATTGTAACCCTTATTTTTTCGAGCCACCCTCCTCCATGGCTCCACCCTATTTCTCTATCTTTAAAGTTTAAACTCCATCCCCTCCCTTGTTTTTTTTATCACCTTCCTCCACCCCACTCACCTGTCTCAAAACCCCAACCCCAATTTTTTTTTTATCACCTTTCTCCATCTCACTCTCTGATCTCAAAACTCAAACCTTCAAATTTTTTTCCACCTTCCTCCCACCCATTTCCCCATCTCAAGACCAACCATTGTTTTTTAGATATTTCATTTTAATTTAATTAAAATAATATGATTTGATGTGACGAAATTGGGAAATTTAATTGGTTGCATAGTATAAAATAGTTTTACACTAATAATACATAATCATTAAACTCTTACCATTTTAATAATTTTGTAAACTATTTTTGGAATAGTTGCTTCAAGGGAACCCAAATAATGCATAGAGTATGACTGTATGAGTAATGCATAAGCATCTATCTCTATTTTTTAAGTTTACGCACCCAAGTTCAACATTTCTCTCTTCTCTCCTCGGATGTTATGCATGTGTGTGTTCAATTCCAAAATTGAATAACAAATTTGTAAATTTTTGTTTCCAATTACAGGAACAAGCAAGAAACACAAGAGTACTCGTCGCAATCACAAATCCCTACTTGTTATACAACAATTAACAATGAATTAAGTATGTTTTGTAATGCCTTTCTATGCTTATTCTAGTGCACAAATAAGAACATACGGTATAGGCATCTTCCTTAGGAAATTAAAATTAGAGATAGATAAAAGAGATGTTTACACATCATTCGTGCTTTGCGCATTTGGGGTTCCATTGAAGCATGTTTTCGTACCGTATTTAATACACTCTGAAAATTAATTTTAAAAATGTTTACCCTTAATCAAAATAAATTCCAAAATTTAGTTTCTACAAAGACAGTATTTTTTATTTATAGACAGAAGTGGTTGTGTAAGTAAAAAAAATAAAGAAATTGTAAAAGCAATTGTCTTTTTCATAAATTAATTGTTGTTGTACTCAGAGTGCGAAGGTATCCTAAAAAAACTAACTTAATCACTTATTAAGATATTAAAATCAATTATTCATTATTTGTCAAACATAATAAATGAATAATTGTATGTAAATTATTTCAGCAAAAAAAAAAAAACTTGTACGTTAATTAAACTTGGAAAGAACGGTCGTAAAATTGTGGTTAGCTCAAAGCTAATAAATGATTAAATTAGTTCAATAATTGTGCACGCGTGTGCTTGCGGGGAAGGGGGTGCGTAGAAATGTTTTTTCTGCAAGAAACATTTTTCTATAAAGTTAGACTTTATTATTCCCTCTGTCTCATAATACGTAATGTGTTAGAAAAAAAAAATTCAAAACAAATGTCATTCTAATTTTTCAATGTAGAATTAATTTCAAGGAGAAAAGTCTTCTAAAGTAAGCATGTTTAAGGATGTATTCACTATTTGTAATATTGACTTTAAATGTATCATGATCTTATCTCACGAGATTTAAAGATGAATACACCACTGTTGTGCCAAAATCATTTCCCCTTTGCTAATAAACATGAGAAATCAGAAACGGTAGTACTTGGGGGTTTCAACTTTCAAGCAAGTTAGACAAATCATAAAGGACGCCAACACAACAAGCAGTCAAGTTCTACATCACAATCAAAACAGGCTTTATTCCACAATGTATAAAAAGCCAAATTATTTTCATTATTTATATTGTATAGTTCTTCCAAGGGTCATATAAAATTTTACATGTACTCTATCACCAGTAATTACAGATAATCTTCGTTTCAGTCCAAGTTAAAAGATACAAAAGCATGTGAAATATAACATGTTATCTGTGGGCTGTGGCAAAAGGGATTCATGAGCATGCTGACGTAGATATACAACTAACAAGTCAAATAGGATTTTATGCAACCGCCAAAGGGTACCCCAAAATCTATAATTTCTTTACTGTGTTTGGAGTTTATATGAGAAGGTTCAGTCAGTGTCTCTTCAGATACACAAGTCACGCGTAAACGCGATCATGCTCATGATGTTCATACAGCCACATTCATGTACACTATCAGGGCACATGCTGTTACAACAGCATCAGTAAGAGAACAAGTTTGGCGGTTGATCTTGTTTTTTGCAGAGCCAGCTCACCCTTACTGTATATGACATTTGTTATCATTATGTAATAGTGATGTAATTCATTTTTCTCCTAAATTCAATGAATTCAACATTCTAATGGTGTCCCTGAATCTTTGAAAATGTATCGGTGTTGCATGTACGCTATTTCTCTCTTTTATATCATAAGTTAGTTATCATAAATTACATTTTTCCCAGAGACATTTATAATTTAGTGCAATAGTTGTGGTAGGTAATTGGACCATTATCTACAATGGCTTTCCACACCAAGAGACAAATCTTTTGATGCATAAATTGTGCCCCACAAGTCCAATCCATACCACATATTGCAGTATTACAAGTTCGGACTTTTTTTTTTTTTTGTTTCAAATCCTTCAAATCTGGCTATAATAAGGCTATTTTATCAAGTCTTCTAATTATTCTAAAGCTATTTTAAAGTAAAAACACCCTTCTCCTTGCACAAAAATGATAATTTCACTGTATCATTGCTTCAAACAGCCTCATGCAAAATAAACACATAAAACTAGATCAAGATCAGGTACCAAATTGCAAGTGTTTGACGAGATATCATTCATATAACACATTATCATCAACAGAAAAAAATACACAATCCAAATGAATGAATGATTTTACGAAGTAAAAGCAAGTTAAGGGGGGGTGACTGCTCTCACCTCAAAACACGTATTTGGTATTTCCAATCAGAAAACACGGCTTATTATAGATCTCTGTATATAAAAGTTCCCTGTCCCCAAGATCAATCTCAATCACCTTCAATTGAACTATACTCCAAAAACATTCATTTTAGGAGGAAGTGTCTGTACAGTAAGCACCAAGAATAACTAGGAAGCACAGAGGATAACCTTATTGCCAACTAAAAAAAGTTCCACCTCTGCAAAATTCTACTTTCCTTGCTTGTTCTTTCTCTTTTCAAAACATTCCCTCAAAGCGTATACCTCTGTCAAGAGTTCATCAATGGTTAACTGTTATTATTATTATTATTATTTCGGTGCACAACTGCAATGGTTAATTCAAATACAATCATGGAAGGTAAACTTGCTGAAGAAAATATTTTACAAATTCTAATTCAATAAAATAAACTCAGACGAACAATTAGCTATTTGGATTCCAAGTGAAAAAATTTCCATGAATTCCAACAATGCATTCTTACACACATTCAACTAGAAATTTAGAAATCGAAAACACGTTACGCACACAGAAAGGATTAAAGGAACAGAGAGAGTGTGGAAAATGGATACCATACCTGGTTGGCATTCTTTCCAATTCCTGTTTGTTCGAACAACGCAATCCTGAAAATTACGGAAAAAGAATTTCCTCAATAAATCGACGAGTTCGATGAATCTAAAATTTGAGGGTTTAGGGTTTTAGGAAGGGAAAATAAGTAAATAACAAAGGGAAATGAGGTTAACCTGCATCAAGCGATAGAGAGAAGAGCATTCATCGAGCTGATTCACGTTCTCGTCATCGTCGTCCACGTCGCTCTGATGAAGGACTTGCGGCGGCGCCGCCAACGGTTTTGCTTCGCTCCGGTTCGCCGGTAACTGCTCCATTTTTTTAAAACTGCAACCGTTTCACAAAATACAAAACTCACCCCTGGGTCCATCGCATATCACCTCTTTAAAGAGTGCGTCAAGAAAAGCCACCACGTATGCATAATTCGGAATAATAAATCCGGAAAGTGTATTCTTTTTTGTATATTCCGGATTATCCAATCCTGAACTGTAAACAGATCTGAAAAAGAATCTTAGAAACTGTGATGATGGAGAAAAAGGGAGCAACCGTAGTGGTGGAAGCTCTCAGACGGAGGTTCTATGGAGGGCAATCTTGGGATAGTCTAAAAAAAGAGGTGCAAGAAGTAATTCTCAGTACTGCTTTTTGAAATACTAGTGGGCTGTTAATACTCAATAAATAAAAAACTTCGTAACCCATTGTCCAGAGCCTCTTCACTATGGACTTCGTAACCCATTGTCCAGAGGCTCTTCACTATGGGAAGGTATAGGGAGGAAGGATTGTACGCAGCCTTACCCTTGCATATGCAAAGAGGCTGTTAATACTCAATAAATAATGAATTATATTTTGTTATGTATTTGCGAACATCACATTAATTCTTTTTTTTTATACTCAAATACTGCTATTTTTTTATTTTCTAATTTATGAAAAATACATAATTATGATAAATAAGATGGTTATAATGAATATATATTTAACCAAATAAAATTTTATTTAAAAAAGAAACATGTGATATTTAAATTCTCAATTTGCACAAGCATCACAATAGAAATTTGTGACCCTAATTATATTAACACCACAAGTACTACCATTCATGATTCATCTGCAACAAACCAGAAATTTAATAAAACTAAAATAGAAAAAGAGACAAACATGGGTTGACATATACCAAATTTATTAAAGAGACAAACATGAGAAACTTTTACTCAAACCTCTATGATATTACACATCCAAAAATAATATTCTTTATTTTTTCTTTTAAAAAAATTTAACTTCGCAAACTAGAAATTATTTGATAAATTATTGACTCCCGAATATTTAAATTATTCTTTTAACGTCCCATTATTTAAATAAAAAAATATTGTAATTTATGTAAAGTGTGATAAATTTAATTTGAATAAAAATTTGTTAAAATTTTCAAACATTTAAATTTGAATAAACAAATACCTTTAGCATAAAATCATACAAACACGTTAAAAATTAGTTAAAGATGATCATTTTCTACACGAATAAAATTCTTCAGACAATAACTTCTATTATGTTTATCTACAAAATTAGTTGTTATTAGGTTTGCTTTTGTCAATTAAAAGAGACTAAAATACAATTTTAATCTTCTATTTTACTCAATTTATAATCTTGATCCCTATAAAAAATAGAGACATGTGTTCTCAATTTCTGAAAATTATAAGAATTTTAGTTTAATGGTTAATAATTTCGGGTTGTTGATCCATTAGTAAGAAAATATTGACTGCTCACACACACACACAAAAATTATCGACTGCACGTGACATTATAATATTAAATTTTTAATTAAATTCTTTGGTCATTTAAAGAGATTTTCTATTCATTATTATTTTAATTAATTTTTTTACTAATCAAATTAATAATTATATAATCAATATTATAGTATCACTTTAACAATTTTGTGGTCAATATTTTTTTATTAACGATTTTGCTTCTCTAAATTTTTTAAATAATAAAAAAATAAAAGTTAAATATAATTAATATAAATGACAAAAAAAACTAATAATATAAAAGTAGTAGGAAGTTAACTTAAGTTAGAAGAAAAAATTAAAATTTAAAAAGTAATTTAAAGATAAAATTATCCAATGAAATGTGTATATTAAAGAGAATAATTATCATTATTAATAGTTATAGATGATCAATGTTCCGGGAAAATGATTGTTGAAAAAAAATCTTAATTTTGAAAAATAAAAGGAAAAATGCCTTTGAGATTAAAATTATGGATTAGAGGAATAAAAAATAAGGGGACCCTTTTAAAAAAAGACAATTGATAAATACACCCTCAACTTTTACTTTTGCACGTATCTCTTCTTTTTTTATTTAAATTGTTATTACAAAACTACCCTCAAGTTCTTTAACCTGACTATTTTGCAGACCTGCAGATTGCAGTCATTCATGCACACACCCTCCTCCTACGGCCCTACCCTTTGTTGATTCATTTCCCCTTTCTTAATTTCACTCTTCTTTTTTTCTTTGACAAAGTGGTTCCAAAGGTCAAAATCTCACTCTCCTCTACCCTCCAAAACTTTCCTCCTGCAACATTGTTTGGCACTTATTCAGCTGCATGGTGTCAGATCGGAGGTGATGAAGGGTGCGATGGTGATGCCGAGGGATTGGAGGGAGATGGCCTAGGATTTGAATTGGTAGAGGAAGAGAGAGTACAAGAGATAGCGCATAGGATTTGAATTGGTGTTTTCTTGATAGTTTAAAGGAGGGGTGTGGTGAAAGAGAAGGTAAAGGAAGCATACGCGCACGCTGCTATGTTGGAAACTAATTCTGGAATTCAGTTTCTGGTGAGGGCAATTTTAGAAAAGAAAAGTTTAAAGGAGGTGCAAATAGTAATATCCTAAAAAATCTCTATTTTTGTATTAACATCATCATATAGTGCTAAGTGCTAACCTAGTTACTATAGAGAGACGTTCCACGCTTAAGGCTTTTTAAGGCCTGAAGCTCTTGTAGCCTCAGCATAATAAAATAAAGGAAGAATTAAAAAAAAGAAAAGAAGAAAAAACTGTGGATTTTCTTTCTGATTCTCCTATGTTCTAAAGATCAATCTTACCTTTGATTGATACAAATTTTGCTTCAATCGGGTACGTCTGAATCGTTAGATAGTGTTATAACTGTTTTTTCTTCCGCGTCTATTGGGGATCTTCTGTCTATTCAGGGGCTGCCAATAATATTGAAAACATAATTTTCTTTCATCACTTTTCTGATCTGTGACTGTGTGTAGAGTATTGATATGTTATTGAATGCATTTGGGTACTTTCTATTTTCTCTCCTTTTCATCTGGGTATGTTCTTAATGCTGTGAGCACTGGGTACATGTTTCTTGGTAGCTTTTGATTATTTTTTTTTTATTTCTCTTATTTTTTTCTGTTCGATTATTCATTGATTGGTTGGTTTTCTCAATCTAAAGGTTTCAGGAAGTCATATATTCTAGGCTGCAATACTGAGATTCAGAGGTATTGGATTTTCTTCTTAAAATTCAAGCATTGAATTATAATTCAGTGTTAGTTTTTTCTTCTTTTCCTTTTCCTTGGTCGATAATATTAAAGCTCATTCCGAATTTCCCCGATCAATTTTAATTTTCACATTATACCTTTTAACGAAACTTTTATTTGGATTTAGTAAATTTTGGATGCTTGTGACTGATGCTAAATAAATTCGTAAAACTTGACAATATATATATATATATATATATATTTTTTTCCTTCATGTTAATTCTGGTTTGTAGATAAATGGCATCATTGGTAGCCAGTGGTAGCAGTCAAATGGCTCCTTCAGTTTCTGTCCAAGAAAAAGGGAGTAGGAATAAGAGAAAATTCAGGGCTGATCCACCTTTAGGCGAGCCAAATAAGATTATTCCTTCCCCTCAGCATGAAAGCCTCAGCAATGAATTTTCTGCTGAAAAGTTCGAAATAACCACAGGTCATGGACAAGCTAGTGCTTCTGACATGTGCAGTGTAAGCCAAGATCATTCTGATGGGTTGAAGCTTGACCTTGGATTGTCTAGTCCTTTACCTTCATCTGACGTCAGGCTTAGCCAACCTAAGGAGGAACTTGAGGTTGATGAATTCCATGATGCTGATTGGAGTGATCTCACTGAAGCCCAATTGGAAGAACTTGTTCTGAGCAATTTGGACACCATTTTCAAGAGTGCAGTAAAAAAAATTGTTGCATGTGGCTACATTGAAGACGTTGCTACAAAGGCCATCTTAAGGTCTGGCATTTGTTATGGATGTAAAGATGCTGTGTCTAATGTAGTTGACAAGGGTTTAGCATTTCTTAGAAATGGCCAAGAGATTGATCCTTCACGAGAGCACTATTTTGAAGATTTAGTGCAGCTAGAGAAGTATATTTTGGCTGAATTGGTCTGTGTTCTTCGAGAGGTTAGGCCATTGTTCAGTACCGGGGATGCAATGTGGCGTTTGCTGATTTGTGACATGAATGTGTCACTTGCTTGTGCAATGGATGATGACCCTTCAAGCAGTTTAGGTAGTGATGGCATTGATGATGGTTGTTCTTCTGTTCAGACTGAACCACAGTTAAAGTTAGAAACAAAAGGTCCTGAATTAAGTCCTTGTAAATCAATCTCCTCAGGTTCTCAACCCGAGAAATCCTCTGTGGCAGGAAATACTGGTTTGGACAAGTCAAAGAAATCTCAAATTCTTGTTGGACCATCGGGGAAAGAGGCTGCTAATTCTGGATGTGAATTTATTGATAAATCTTCTAGTACTTCTGGGACATCTCAATCTCCTTTGGTGGAAGAAAAGTGTGGGAGCGTCAGAAAGGTCCATTCCAGTAGCAATAAGAGAGACTACATTCTTCGACAGAAGTCATTCCACATGGAAAAAAGTTATCGGACATATGGACCTAAAGGGTCTTCAAGAGGAGGAAGACTGAATGGCTTGAATGGATTAATCTTGGATAAAAAACTTAAATCTGTATCTGAGTCTACTACCATAAACTTAAAGAGTGCATCGATAAACATAAGTAAGGCAGTGGGAGTTGATGTGACACAAGACAATTTAAATGCTGATTTTTCATCTAATGATGGACCATCAACCCCCACTGCATTTAGTCTGGATTCTACTGTTACTGTTTCTCAGTCAACCAATACTTTATCTTCAGTGCATGAAGCAAATGCTATACCTGCAGTTGGTAGCCCAAATGTATTATCAGCTACAGATACTGATCTTTCTCTTTCTTTGTCTTCAAATAGTAAGTCTCCTACAACAACTGTCCGCTGCAATAATGAGGCACCTAATAGTAGTTGTATGGGGATACCTCATGACAGGTCCCTGGGGAAGTGGATACCCCAAGATAGAAAGGATGAGATGATTTTGAAGCTAGTTCCAAGGGTTCGGGAGCTGCAAAATCAGCTTCAAGAATGGACAGAGTGGGCAAATCAGAAGGTTATGCAGGCTGCTCGTCGGCTGAGTAAGGATAGGGCCGAGCTTAAGACACTGAGACAAGAGAAAGATGAAGTTGAACGTCTTAAAAAAGAAAAACAATCTCTAGAGGAAAACACTATGAAGAAGATTTCTGAGATGGAAAATGCCTTGTCTAAAGCGAGTGCACAGGTAGAAAGAACCAATGCTGATGTCCGGAAACTTGAGGTGGAAAATGCTGCACTGAGGAAAGAGATGGAGGTTGCTAAGTTACAAGCGGCTGAGTCAGCCACAAGCTGTCAAGAGGTCTCAAGGAGGGAAAAGAAGACCCAAATGAAGTTTCAATCATGGGAGAAGCAGAAATCCTTGTTTCAGGAAGAGCTAATGAATGAAAAACACAAATTAGCTCAGTTGCAGCAAGAATTAGAGCAAGCTAAAGTGCAACAGCAGCAAGTCGAGGTATACTATTTCAAGCTTATTCTAACTGCTTTTCAATGTGCTTTTTATTTTGTAATGGTTCACCTGATATCTTTGCTAACATATATGGCTCAGGTTGTAATTTGCTTCCATTTTTGTTCATTATAAAAGCCTTGTCCCTAAAAAGTAAGAACTTATAGTTAGGGAGTAATTATATGAAATTCCAAAATTTCCCATCTCTCATTTAATGTTCAGAAATAAATGAAATAAATTTAAATTGAAACGCATTGACATTTTATTTGTTATTCGTCTCTATGCATGGTTTAACCATTGGCATTGTTTCCATTAGAATGAGTGGGTAGTGCTTGTATTAAATGAATCAAAATGTTTTCCCCTTTCCACAGTATTAGCTAACAAGGTCATATCCTTTTTACCTTCTAAAGGGTCAAGAATTGAACTGCCTTCCCTCACCAAGGAATTAATGCATATGATGATCTATCATCTTTTTTCTGTCCTTGTGCATCTTGTTTGATTCATACTTTGAAGGTTCTATTCATCTTGTGGTGGCAAGACTTGTCTTTTAGTTAAAGTATTGATACCAGACCACAAAAATGTAAATATTGTTTTACAGAATCACTTGAGATTCTGTGGATGCCACCATATTCAATGTGTAAATGCCAAATGAGTTTAGTTATGAAGTCTGTTCTAATCATAAAGGAAAAATATCACAGGCTAGGTGGCAGCAAGCAGCAAAGGCAAAAGAAGAACTCCTCCTGCAGGCCAGTTCTATAAGAAAAGAAAGGGAACAAATTGAGGAGTCAGCAAAATCAAAGGAGGATATGATCAAACTGAAAGCAGAGGAAAATCTACACAGGTACAGAGATGACATCCAGAAACTTGAAAAAGAAATTGCACAACTGAGACAGAAGACCGACTCTTCTAAAATTGCTGCACTGAGAAGGGGAATTGATGGAAACTATGTCAGCAGCTTTATGGACGTGAAAAGCATGGCTCTGAAAGAATCGCGGGCCACTTTTATCTCAGAAATGGTTTCAAATTTAAATGACTACTCTTTGATAGGGGGTGTAAAGCGGGAAAGAGAATGTGTCATGTGCCTTTCTGAGGAGATGTCTGTTGTATTCCTCCCATGTGCTCATCAGGTTGTTTGCACAACATGCAATGATCTCCACGAGAAACAAGGTATGCAAGACTGTCCTTCTTGCAGGAGCCCCATCCAGAGGCGTATTTCTGTCCGATTTGCCCGTACATAATTTATTTACTTGAATGAAATGAGTGTTTTGAATAATGTCTGTTGGAACACTCTTGCAAAGAATAATGCATTCAGAATCATGCATCTCGAGTTTAAAGATACATTAAGTTGCTTTCAATGCCAAGGTTGATTTTTATGTTACAGCCTTTCTTTTTCTTCTGCTGTTCTGGTTTTGCTTGAACTTCTCTTCTCTCATGAAGCTACGCTTGTCTTTCTCTTTTAAATATAATGCTCAGCTCTTACATTTTTATCCTCATTAGCAATATATAGTTTTTTGGTTCAGAACAAAAATCTGATGGTAACGTTTGCTTACATGAAAATCAAATGGAGATTTTGGTCCCATAATGAGAAGGCCACAACATGCTCATTCAGAATTAAAAGCAAAATGGAGTAGATGAATAAGCTTAAAAAATAAAGCAAAGTAAAAGAGAAAACATCATATCTACAGATATTCTTAATTACTGAAATGAAATTATGATAGACTGTACGAGCTGCAATGTATACACAATGTGTCAATTCCTAAATAAAATTCCAAAAATTGTTAGAATGAAACTCTGTTTCTGAAGAAAATTACAAAATATCATTAAGCAGGAAAAAGCCATAACATTTTGAAATTTTACAATATTTTGGACTGGTTTATTATTATATTTAATTTATAGACGACATTGGTTGCTTGTAGGAAGTTTTAAATTCTACCTCTTGCTTGCAAACTGCTTTCATAGAGGAAAACCCCAATACCTTAGGGGAAAAATGAAGTTGGAGAGCCACTTTTGTAATTTGCATTTTACTTACCATAATAGTACAAGATTGGGAGCAGGGTTTCAAAACATTAAACATGAGTTGCATTGTGCCGCTCGTTGCTCGTAGTGATCTTATTTGGATCGAGTAGAATTGCTCCTCGGAGAAGATACTTGTAGTTTATAAAAATGATTGATTCTCAACAAAAAAAAAAAAAGATTGAGTTGCATTGTGTGATGTGGCTGCAATGTTTTGATTGCATCTGCATTAGGCTATGATAGCAGACCAGACGGTGGCAACTCTACTAAGATCAGAATTTAAACCATTGGTTGGGGGGCCTTTTTTCCTGCAATTCCAGAATTGCTTCCTGCATTTCCTTGGAATGACCTTTCCGAAAGTAATATGAAAGTGCAGGAAGCAATTGCCTTGGTTGGGACATTGGATCACTACAGCAGTAGTTGGGTTGAGATTTCATTCTTTAGCCGAATCCATTTCATTGTTTCCATTCTCTTCAACACCCTTGCCACTTCCATTGGTTTCTTTGTAGGAGGGGAATGGATATCCTCTAAGATTTTCACATAATCGTATCATATGAAAAATTAGTGTCTTTCTTAATTTTCTCATAGACTAACAAAGATTTTAATAATATCCCACATATTCAATGTATATGAAGATGGAGGAATAGGTACGAAATTTTATATGATAAGATAATATGAAAATCTCACATGAGAATATCTACACCCTAGTAGAAGAAAGATGTTTGTGAGATGGAGACCACACAAGATGCTGCTCCTGTGAATTAACATCCTTTCATGAAATGCACATCTTGGCAACAAATTGTTATTTTGCGCTCTTGTGGTAAATGCGCTTGAGCTCACTACAAGTAAGTCTATTTAGTATTAAAAAATGTAACATGAAATCATTCACGTCTTTACTAGAAGCTTAAACTTTTGAAATTAATTATTCATGTCGTGGTAACAGAGTATCAAGTACTTTAGAGTTTGATCCTTGTCATCCTTATTCTTGTAATAAAAAAAATTGAATTTCAAGCATAAGGTGGGTGAGCTTTTGGATTATCCATGTTTCATGTCTAAAAGGATATTGTGTGATGAGATGTGCTGAAGATATAATATAAAATTATTTAAGGGTCTTCACCTAATAGCATAAGATTTTAGATTTTTCAGTTTATGATATTTAGACTTTTTGTAATAAACTTGTATATATTAAGAAATTCCGTAATATCCTTGAATATTTAAGGATTCAGATATTATTATTGGGAATCTCTTTTTTTTTATAATGGGAAAAAATAAAAGTAGAATCGTCATATATATTAATAATAATACAGAATAAAAAATCAAAGGCATAAGAAAATCCACTGATCCGGAGAAAAATGCTTCCAATCTAAGCGTGTTAAGAATCTAGTGAGGTACTTATAACACAAGACAAACTCATGATGGCAACGCAATCAAAGGTTGTGTCTCGTTTGGTATGATGCTGGCAAAGGTACTTTCATGTTCAACACAACGGGTCCTTCCCGGTGCTCTTCGTTTGTAGAGCTCGTGCTAACTATGAGGAAGGACTATTCGTTTCTAGAGGTCGTGCTAGCTATGGTGAACTTGTTGATGCCTCGTCTTATTCCACCGGGAACCAATCAACTATCACACGTCTTATAAACAATTCTAGTGGACCTGACCATTCAATGGTCATCTCAACGGTTCTATGATCATTAATGCTATTATCAACTTTTTTAATGTCTTTATGAACAAAAGGTGAGGGACTTGAACAGCTTCATGCGTGATGTTTAGAGAAGGTGTCGGCCATCAGCTTTGTACGTGGAGATTTGTATGGACTATGGAGTAGTCCTTATTTGATTTCCTTGCCAATAATTAAGCTTTTGATAGATTTGCATCAACTTTGTAATCTAATGGTGCTAGCAAATATATTCAACATGAAGAAATGCTAGTGATATCCTAGTTGTAATATTCTCTTTGTGTTTGACTAAAATTTGTTAAGAATCACATATTTTAATGGGTCTAAGTGATCAATGATTTTCTCTCCTAAGTTACACGTGAGATCCACCAAAATTGATTGCCAATAAATTGTAGTCAAGAGAGTATCAGGGGCACTTGAATCATAAATTATCCACTCTCAAGCTGAATATTATACAATTTTACCTCTATTGTTAGTCATGCTTATTGCAAGAGATAAAAGGCCTCAATGATTTAATATCATCAATATCTACTTGATCTCACTAACAAACTAACTATTGCTAGTATCAATCTTTTAACTAACAATTTTCTGAAAAATCTTGTGGGCACCAAGTTTTTATACTTAACTGAGAAGGGTTCAAATTTTTCAGCTTAGAATTTATCCAATGGTCACAATTCAATCTATTTCTTGTGACTCAAACGTTCAATTCGTCAAAGGTAAGGTCTTTTTTGTCTAATAACAGTGTGCAAAAATTATTAGTGGTTAGTATTTAATGCATTGCATGGGATTTAAAAAAAAAACAGAGAATTTAGAAGATATCAATTAAAAGAGTAAAAGGTATTTAAAACTAAGGCATATAAATAGTTCGATCAAAAGAGAATTTGAATTTGAAATTAAAGAGAGATAAAGAAAAAACAAATTAAGAATAACACAGGTTAGGTGTGAGATTACTCTTTTTTTTAGAGCGCCAAGATTATTCTCTATAAAACTCTATTACTGGTACAGTTCCTGTCATTGTTCATCAGTAATGTAGTTTAGTAACACTAAGTGTATCATAAAAGTTTACCTATTGTAACAACTGCATGATGATTTCGCACTGGTGTGGTCTTCGGATCTTGTCTGTCTCTCACTTTCTCTACCTACGTTATTGACTTTTTGTTTAGTGAAAAGGGCTCTCTAAAATCTTTGTTTTCCAACTATCCTTTTGAGGGCTAGAATAGCTCCATCCAAATGACAATAGCATACTGCGCATACAAATTTTATCAAGAGATTATTACGTAAGTTTAGTTTTCTTTTTCAAAGAACTCAAATATTTTTTAAGGGAGGCAATTCTACTTGAGTTTGGTAGGATTATTATGGACAACAAACTCTTTTTTCTGAGCAGTTAACAGCTGCAGCATGTCCAAAGCTCGAAGTCAAAATCATTAGTTAAGCTGGAACAATTCTGTGCTAGTTGTTTCATATACTCCGCTATAAAGTTTAGGTTGTTTTAAAAATTGTAAGCCGGATGATCTAATTTTTATATAATAATAACAGCTCCCACACCAGGTTAAGAGGAATGTATAATTTAAATTTTGTTCTGGACGTAAATAACAACATTGCAACTAAATTATATAGCTCTTTTATAGTACATCCGAGAAAGCTAAGATTTCAACTCTCACATAGTATATAAGAAAAGTATAAATCTGCATCAGCCTACGCAATGGCTGCTATGCAGTCAACAATGTCTGCAAATCACGGGATGCATATGGAGGCTTCCACTCCACTGGACATTGTCTGACCCTACTTAAAAAAATCATTAGTTAATTATGCAAATTTTTATAATGGTTTTGTTATTATTAATTAATACTATAAAAACAGGACGTTAGTTAATTTATCTGTTCTTGTTGGTAGCAGTTGGCCTTGTTTTCTTGTGTTGGAAAAGAAGCTCAACAACATTGGCGCCATTGTCAACTCTTCTGACTCTATCTACCTCCCTCCATGGAGTAGTTAGGAACTAATTTTGTCTCCACTTATTCCATATATTGGCTCGTTTGTAAGACGTGCCACAATTAAGGTGGTGAAAGAAAGAATGAACATTTTATGAAACATTGAATTTTTATTTTCCTTCCCAATAACCAGTTTGTTAGATCGTTTCTCTAGCAAGATGTTTGGTGTCATTAGAAGAAAACTCCGGCACCTTTACTCAAGGATATTGTGGCTACTATGGAAGCGTCCCAAGTCTAAAGTTGTTATCAAAAGGTTTAGAAAATTGAACTTTAAGGGTCACCACAGAGCAGAATTGCGTAAAAACAAATCTACAAGTGACTCAAATGGCCTCTTAGTTGAGTCTCAATCTGGAAGGCCTATTAGGATTGCTACATTCAATGTTGCAATGTTTTCACTTGCACCTGCTGTTTCAGAATTTGATGAATGGGTTGTCTCCAATCATGAGCATGTATCAAACAAGAAGAATCTTCTTGCAAAGGGTGATTTTCCAAAGAGTATACTAAAGCAATCTCCATTGCATGCCTCTTTGGACAAGGCTCAGAATCTTTCTGCCTCCAATATTCTACCACGTTCGAATTTGAAGGTTTCTATCAATCTCCCTGACAATGAGATTTCGTTGGCAAATAGTAGATTGCTTGCTTCGATGGAGAGAAAAGAGGGTACTTCAGATACAATCACGGGAAATGTTTCTGGCAGGCATCAAGTTCCAGCAAGGTCTCCTGTGTGCTTTCCTTTCGTTATGAATTACTGTGAGGACACTGAGAGGTTCACATGCAGCAGAAGCATCATGGAAGTTCTGAGGGAGATTGATGCTGATGTGCTGGCCCTGCAGGATGTGAAGGCAGAGGAAGAGAAGAACATGAAGCCTCTTTCTGATTTGGCAGCTGCCTTGGGGATGAAGTATGTGTTTGCTGAAAGTTGGGCTCCAGAATATGGAAATGCCATCTTATCCAAATGGCCTATTAAGAAGTCGAGAGTTCAGAAGATTGCTGATGATGATGATTTCAGGTGCTTTATCCTCCCACATTTTCATTGAAATAATTGACACTTTTCAGTTTTCATCACGAAAGTAGTTGGTTATTATTTGCATCTTTTCGGGGGAGGTTAGCCCCTCAAATCAATATCCATACCTTGAGAGAGATTAGTCTTTGGCTCTCGGTTGGAGATACCTTAGACAACAAAAAAAGAATCATGAAAGTAGTTAGTTAGTTATTATTATTGTTGCTGTTGCTGCTGATGTTATTATTGTTGTTTGTGACGGCTAAGTGCAATGACAATTGTTTGTGTGGTGTAGGAATGTTTTGAAGGCTACAATTGATGTGCCCTGGGCAGGAGAAATAAATTTCCACTCTACTCAACTTGACCACTTAGATGAGAGTTGGAGAATGAAGCAAGTACACGCAATAATCCGCTCCAATGACCCTCCTCACATCTTGGCAGGAGGACTTAATTCTCTATATGGAGCTGATTACTCATCTGAGAGATGGACAGATATTTTTAAGGTAATGTTCTTAGTTATCACAATTCACAACTACTTACATTAGTTTGAGTTTCTTTTCCACACCCATCTCAGAGAATTTTTTGTATTATAGTATTATGAGAAACTTGGAAAGCCTAGGCCAAGGTCAGAAGTGATGAACTTCATGAAATCAAAAGGCTATGTTGATGCAAAGGATTATGCAGGAGAATGCGAGCCCATTGTCATCATTGCCAAAGGCCAAAGTATTTTACATTTTTACTTATTCAATTGCTTCTATGCTTACTAAATTTAGTTTATTACTACTATGATTGTGATTGTTCAAACTTCAAAAGTTTAATTTGAGTGCTGAAATAGATGTGCAGGGGACATGCAAGTATGGCACAAGAGTGGATTACATTTTGGCATCACCAAACTCACCGTACAAATATGTACCAGGGTCCTACTCAGTCATTTCATCAAAAGGAACTTCTGATCACCATATAGTGAAAGTGGACATTATGAAAGTAAATGCACCAGCTCAGAAAAATGTCATTAGGCAGTGCAGGAAACTAAAGAGGAAAGTAGTGAAAATAACGCCACCTTGTTCTGCAACAGGTGTGAGGGAATCAACCCCACCTCCCAAAATACTTGTGCCAAAAGAAATTGATTGATAGAAGTCATATGGTATATTTGGATAAGCAATGCATTTTCAGTTAGTTGTAAAGTTAAAGCGGTATGGCCATGCAATGGAGTTTGACATTTCTCAGTCCCCTTGATTGAGCCTCAAATTGATGAGGTTTCCAAATCCCATATATGTATAATAATATTGAATTATTGCCCTTTCCAGTTTCCCCTCATGTTTGTACCTTGTCCTTGCTAGATGCTTCAAATAAATAATTCAGTTCAGGGTGTGATAACTGCACTAAAGAAAAAAGTTAGAGTGTGATAATTCTGTATGTAATAATGTAATACCCAATGAACTTTAACAACATTTTGTTTATCCACAATTATTAATTATTAACTGTTTATTAGGAGATCGAACCGGCAATTTTTTCTTTCTTTTTTTTTTCTTTAACCATCAATTCATCTTATATTTCTCCTTTAACAACATCTTGTGTCATATTGCAAGTAATTTAAATATTAAATTAAATTCAAGCTATAGTTGAGTTTATTTTGGTCTTGGCAACAGGAAATCCTGATATTTGCCATTCAAACCACTTGTGCCACTTGATGAGAGTTGACTACGGATTTCCCAGATTGACTTCCAACAACTATAGTGCATGAGTATACAATTAGTGTTCTTTTTTTTTCTTCTTCGCATTTGACATCTTTAAGATCATAAGGAGTGCCTGAGGAACCTAATCGAATTTCGAATCTTTCTAAGTTTCACAATACAATTAGACCATTATGTGCCGGTGAGTACCTACCCTGTAAAATTTACACGCAAGTTCTGAAGTCCCAATCCCAAGAGTGCTTTCGGAAATATCAGCCCAATTTTTAGACTAGGGCTTAGAAATAAATTTTGAGTTTGAATTAAACTTAAGTTTTTTTTAAGTCTTATTATTATTATAAAAAAAACATTGAAGTATACTTGTGAAAGACATAAATTGGGGATAACGTGTGGATGGGCTTGGTAAAAGGTACAATTCACGTAAACGTTAGTCAACCGAATCAGGCTTTTGCTATATCCATTTTCCATTTTTGCTTAGTACACTATCTTTTGATGTTTTTTTTTAAAAAAAATTATTATCATATAGACCCTTTGTAATTTATACTTATATATCCCATTCCCATATGTATACGATGTCAATAGATCCTTTAAGTTGGGTTCGTGAAGTCAGCTAGCAGCCCAATCCATCAAGAGCCATACATCATATAAGGGTCACACCTCTTAGCGGTCTTACCCCCATATCATAAGTCATAGTAACTCCTTTGTTGAGATTTTTTAGGGTCTCTTTAAATTCTATTTTCTTATCCATACAAATTAAATACAATATTAGAAGGTTTATAAATATAATTTCAATAAAGAAATAAATTCAAGCAATACATTACTGTATAATAAATATATAAAATAAACTTTCAACGATTAAGAATAACATGCAATAACAAACACAAATATTCCAATAATTGATATAAATCAAGCTCGACCAAAATATGCAAGTTGGTAACAATATTACTAAATTAATCTTATGACTATTAATTTTTTTATTAAAAACAATGCAACACAATAGTAGTTATTAGGAGTATAAATAAATAAAAATTAATATTATATTAAAAAATTTAAATAATAATTATTTTAAAATTTATTTTTCTTCTTGTACAACAATTAACAATTATTTTACAAGGGAGTGAGTAAATTCTCTTAATTAAGAAGCTTTGCATCTAAAATAAAATAAAAAAATTGAAGCAACATGTTTCTGTTTAACAAATATATAAAATAAACCTTTGAATGATTAAGAATAACATATAAACATTGCAAGAATCGGTATAAATCAAGCTCGACCAAAATATGCAAATTGGTGCATATATATGAAACAGAGATATTCTCAAGTCTGAGACTTGTGTTGGGTATCGTTGGAATCAGAGCTTGTAGGGTAACCAATTCCATGGCGATTATTAGGGAACATAACGAAAACAGTACTAGCAACTGCTCCAATAACCGGTGGCACCACCTGCATCAGAATCTTCTCAGCGGACTCAAACGCCGGGTAGAAACACCGCACGGTGTTGGTGTCAAGGAGTCCAAGCACAGCGAACACAACCAGCGAAAAGAACGCATGCACGAAGTCCCCGAACCGGAGCTTATACGCCGATAAATTAACAGACTCCGACGCCGGCGAAGGCCAAAGCCCCTTGGCAGTGACGAGGGCGTAGTGGCGCTCGCCGTCGCTGCCGGTGTAGCTGTCGGTGAAGGAGGCGAAGGCGCAGTTGAATGCGCATACGACAAGGAAAGAGCCAGTGAGGTACTTGTGAAGAGTGGTGCAGTGTCCGCTGTTGGTTACGACAGGGATGAGGAACTGGAACAGAAAGACAGTGCCGGTGGGAAGGAGCTTGACGAGGTTTCCGAGTCCCGAGAATGTTTTTGTGGACATTCTTGAAGATGATGAAGAACTACCAGTGGCTGTTTTGGAGGCTATAACCATGTTGTTTTTGTCACTCATTTTTGTTATAGCTAGCTCTTGCAGTTGAAATTAAACTTCACAAATTTCCTTTTTTTATAGAAGCGGGGAGAGGGAGAGAGGGTTGCTTCTACGCAACGTGGGGAGGAGGAGGAGAGTTTAATTCTTGATGTAATCTTGCTTTTGCTGTTGCTTTTGGTTTTGGAAACAAAGAAATTAAGACAAACCATACCCACCCTGCAGCTTCAATTCTAATTCAAGCTTTCTCACGAGCGTTTTTCCAATTTCTTGTACCCTTTAAACGTGACTTCCTTGTGGCTTCTGCTTACTGCTAATTAACACTCGTAGAAGGTAGAAACCAACTGCATGTCCAAATACTCACTTTTTTTAGTTATATATATATTTACATGTAGAAATTGGTAGATATTATGGAATAGACTACCTAATTAATGAATAATAATCGTTCCCTTTAGAGGCAATAGAGTTCAAGATATTTTCTAAATATTAACATCCGGATGTTAATATTTGGAGTTATATTATTTAGTATAACTTTTTATAATATAATTTCTGTACGTAGTTAATGAAAAACTTTATATTATATATGAACTAATAAAAATAATTATAAGTGTCTCTTAATATATAGTTTTTCTAAGAGTCAACCAATATATTATACTATATGTTAATTAATTTATAATTAGATGACAACCTAAATTTACATTGAGTGCATAGATTATTTATTCCATTCTTATACTACTTTTTATTTCTATTAAAAAATTGTATGAATACAATTATTCTTATTTTTGGGGGGTGTTTTGCCTTGCAACTGAAAATTAATTGAATGAGTTCAGCAGAATATGAAGCGGATACTCATTTGCTAGGTAGCAACCGTTGGATGACGTTATTTCTTGAGTAACAAAATTCTGAGCATAGAGTTCTCGTTTTCCTGGCTTGTGTGTATATATTATCCTTTCGCTGGTGGGAGGTATGCTTCATGTTATGCGTGTAGGATAACCCAACACTACCAATGTTTGACAATTATTTATATTAATCTTTTTTACGAGTAACAAAAGGTTTTGTTATATGTTGTGACTTATATGTTCTTATGATTTATCCACTTATTACCAACAATTCTTTGAGGCCAAACAGCTATATTATAATTGATTTAATATTTATTAAAAAATTAAATATCAAAGTAAGCTTTCTCTCTCTCGAACATCCTCGCATTTTGCTGACTATTTATATGATAATATCATATAAAAGAATTTGATAATTACTTATTGAAATTATATTATACTGTTTTGTATACTTTTTTATAACTAATCTTTTAAATAAAATTCCCAATTATATGAATATGAATAGTGTTGTGTGAGCATTATTAAAATAATAAGATATTTATATGGAGATTTCTAGTTGCAGATTGTTTTTATTAAATATTAATTCATTTGAGAACTGAGAAGTCAAATTAATTCCATCTTCTTCTTTCTTTCACGAGGATCTTTTTTTTATAAGAATTCAAGGGGATCTTATACTAATAGTAAACATAATAATATTAAAACTTCATAATCATTCAGCAAATCAGAGTTTTAGCTTCCATAGCATGAAATTAAATTTACGTCCACGTAATTTAACTATCATCAGTTATCCCGCTTCGTATAAATTCTAAGCCAAATTATATGAAATAAACAATATACTTATTACCAAAAATCATATATAACCAACTTCGTCGATCAATTCTTGTACGAGGAGTGTTTGTTGTTTTGGGAAAAGTTATGTTTAGCTGAAATTAGTTTGAGCAAGAGTAAGATCATTCACAAATTCCTTGGACGGTACGTGTACCTTTTAAACAAACCAAGCGAGAAAGTCATGCATAATTAAATGATTGGTATCATTTGCATTCTGTGCATCAAAATTATATCCTTAAATATTTTTTTTCTGTTTTCCATCAATGATTGATTGGTATCAGATTTCGCTTCCCTTTATTGACTTTACAATATTAGAGTTAGAAAAAATAGCTAACTGCTGGATTTGGCTATTGCTCTGTTATTACGCACTTGCTGATTGAAGTTCTTTACTCCAACCAATATTTAAACCAATGAGAGGTTGAGATTTGAGAGTTGCGAGAAGTAAATAATGCTGCATAGTGCATACTAGGTACAAGGGTTTTTGTCAAAGGGTACAGTGGTATAAAACTTATTAATTAATCACAAAAAAGTATTGTAGTACTTCAAATTTATATTCTTTTGTGTAACGGTTAAAAGCGATTTTGTCATGATAATTTTAAATATTTTATACCTATTACCGTTGTTTACTCATAAAGTTTGATAAGGGTAAAATTTAGATTTAATTGATAATCAATTTTAATTAAAAATAATTAGAATTTTTTTATTTTACTGTTGTTTTTAATGAAATAATGATGATTTTAATATTATTTTAACTTTTGACAAGCATGAGTC
Source organism: Glycine max (assembly GCF_000004515.6). NCBI lineage: Eukaryota > Viridiplantae > Streptophyta > Magnoliopsida > Fabales > Fabaceae > Glycine > Glycine max. Next base: position 32,007,524 of record NC_038249.2, read on the forward strand.
AAAAGAAGGAAGATTACAAGTGTTTTGAAAAAAAATTAATGTAAAATCTTGAAGAAAAAGTTAAAGATTGGAACAGTTCGTTTAAGACATAATACAGGCCCAACGCATCAACTCGCTAAGCTCAGAAAGTCGCACTTAAGGTGAGGTCACATGAATTTTAAGTTATCTTAGGTCAACTAGTAGGAAATAAGGGAGAAAGACGCATCGAGACTCAGAGCACTCAAAGCCTCAGCATCTCTACTAGGGAAAACCTTCATCCTTTAGTCATTCTCCCATCTTCCTTTATTCATCCCTCTTCTTCTATGCGCATCAATCTCTAAAGTGTAAAACCTCTCATTGTAATGAGAGGCTAAACCCCATTGTTGGAAGCCTGACGGATCAAATTCTTGTAATGTAACTCTTCCTTACTATCTATTTTCAGATTTTATTGTTCTTTTATGTGCCTTATTGTTATTAATTGTGGTCTGATCACCCATACTCATGTATTGTTTAGGAAGTAATGCATTGAAAAATAATTATTTTCTACAGAATTGGAAAAGGACATCTAAATGAAAACATGTCTAGGAATAGAGTAATGTTGTTTAGCTTATTTCATGCATCTTTAATCTTAAAGCAATTTACTATTTTATCTTTGCAAAGGAATTTAGGAGAGAAAATAGATAAATTAGACAGAAAACTAACGATAGAGTATCATAGTAGATATGGATAAAAACTGAAATAACATTAGATAGAAAAAAATTATTAACATTACATTACAAGTATTTTTGGTATGCTAGACTCCAACACATTTATATTTTGAATTCATCCTTCACATTTAAATTATTATTTCTTTTTCTTGTCATTTTGCCTTTTACTTTCCCCTTTAATTTCTCACCTACAATTTTTTATCTCTTATATTCTATCAATTGCTTAAAAATTAAGTTTATATTAATTTAAGTACAAATAATGTTCGTATAGACTCGACACTCAAACTTTTATTTTACTTTATTATTTGTAACAAATTCATATATGAAATTATAATTTTAAGAGTGACAAATTGAGTCAACCCATTTCTTCCTATTATTATTTATTAACCTGTAAAAAATTGAGAGGACGAGTTTACCTATTTTTGTATAGGCTGAAGTTTTCAACTCTTTCCATTTTGTCAAAAGTTGATTTGCTAAAAGTGAAAAAATAATAAAAATGAAAAAGTGGATTGACGGGTTGATGAATTTGCTGAGTAATAATTAAAAAATTAAAGAAATCCAAATATGCATTAACATAAACATGATCCTCTCACCAAAAAAAAAAAAAGTATATAAACATGATCCACCTCTAACTCACTTTCTTGGCAAGTTGGTGGGACAAATGAAAATAAGTTGGTAGGTTGAAGTCAAATTGTCACATGGAAAAAAACAAGTTAAATATGTTCGCTCAATTAGTTCAACATGCTTTATAACTCAATAATATATATATATATATATATATATATATATATATATATATATATATATATATATGATGGTGGTAATAAGAAATTAAAACTTTACAAATTACTCAAATCTCTCTACTATTAGACCGAGTTTAATAAGTTTAATAATTCATCTCTTTTAAATAAGGGCTTACTTATATTTTTAATTCCCTTACTCTGGAAGGTATTATAAGTTTTAGTTCTCCTTATCTCAATTGCTCACATTTAATCTTTCTAGTTTTTCAATTGTTAAAATAAAATTAAAATCTATTTATAAATCTATAGTCAAATATATGATTTGATTTCTGAGTATAGAATAAGATCTTTTTACAATAATAGTAATAAAAACAAATTATTTATCAAAGTAGAATAGTATGAAAAATATTTATTGTGCAAGAGTTGTTTTTGTCACGTCAGATTCAGGAAATGTAATTCTGACTAATGTTTTGTGTTGTAACATTTGTCCTTTTTCATGAAGCTCTATCATGGTTATAGTATCACGTTGCAATGTTGACACATGTGAAATTCTTACACGATACTCAATCCTAAATGTATTAGTATCAGGAGGCGTCATCCTGTGTACCATCTTTTGTTATTTTTTTAACTTTGGCCCGTCGTTTTCCTGAGATGAATAGGAGGCATCTTCCAAGATAATGCACCCAATGCAATTTTTCGAAAATAGAAGCGGTTTGATTCTAAAAGATGTGGCCTTAAAATATTATCGTTCCTGATCCTTCAAAATTACATGTCAAAGGTCGACCAAAATCTACACACATAAAAAATGAAATACACTTCACAGAATTACGACGTAGATAAACATGTAGTCATTGCAAGTGTGAGTGAAACAATAGGAGTAACTATTGGCTATTTCGAGTTGACTATGGCCTAGATCAAGAATGAAAATCAAAGCAATCCTTTCGTAATTTCAATGCAAATTGTACTTGTTAGCTTTCATTTAATGTTAACAGCTTGTCTTTCCTTTAATATTCTTAGTGCTTCTTTCTTAATTTTTTAGTTTCTATTGCATCCACTTTGCAATTTTATCACAATTCAAATCGCATCTATTATAAACATAATTGCAATGGATATGCCATCTTGGATGGTGCCTCCTATTCATCTCTGGAAAGCAACAACGACTGATCAAATTCCACATGATGGTGCCTCTTGTTCATCTTCGAAAACAACAAAAGACGTCACACAAGATGGCACCTCCGGATACTACATCTAGAATTGAACATCATGCACAAACTTCACATGTCTCAACAATGCAACATGATACTATAATCAAGATGAAGCTTCATGAAAAGGAACAAAAGGTACAAACAAGACGTCACTCAAGATGACATTCCTTGAATCAGACGTGTAAAAAACAACTCTTGCATTGTAAATATACTCTATTTTCATAAATATTTTTTTATTACTATTATTGCAAAAAAGTCAGAATAATGTAGGATCACACCAACCAACCACATACGAGAGGGCCGAATGTAAGAGTGTTACTCCTAGCATTATTGTTGGTGCACCTAGCACTAAGCACGAAAAGATAGAAATATCCCTTACGGATCAAGTTGATCCGTAAGTTAATTTTTAAGACTTACAGATCAACTTGATCCGTAAGTCTTTTATAGATCAAGTTGATCTGTAAGGGGAGAAATTAGCAGGGATAATTTTTCAATTTTCAAAGAATATTGGGTGCACCTAGCAACACTCCGAATGTAAACATTCATTTTATGGTCGTTTATGTGGGCCGGTCACACATGCAAAACGGGTGTTGCTAGGTGCACCCAGCATTATTGTTGGTGCACCCAACATTTAAGGGAAAAAGATTGAAATACCCTTGATCTGTAAGCCTTTAAGTTGATCCATAAAAGGCATACGGATCAAGTTGATCCGTAAGTCTTTTACGGATCAAGTTGATCCGTAGAAGTCTTACGGATCAACTTAATATGTAAGCCTTTTACGGATCAAGTTGATCCGTATATTGATATTAAGTGCATACGGATCAACTTGATCTGTAAAAGACATACGGAATAACTTGATCGGTGAGATTTATGGACCACCCTCATGCACACACATCACAAATGCGAAGAAAGGACAAGGATAGTTTTGATATTTTAAACAAATGTTGGTGCATCAACAATAATGTTGGGTGCATCTAGTAACACCCATGCGAAACATAATGTACTCTTGCTTTGTGGACCAGCCTTGTGGAACTAATGGGCTGCACAGAGCTGAGCCAAAATAATCTTCGACATATGAAGCAAGAGTAAACAAAAAACTTTATCATTTTACTAGGATGGTTGTGAATCTGTGAGATTCATTTACCCAACTTCATTTATTTGTAGGGGGTCCCACAAAATACATTAATACAATACTCATCTTTTTATGCTTTCTTGAACGTAACATGTATAATTTGCTTCAATTGGATTTTCAAAAACTACAGTCTGGGAATTGGTTCTGGAAATAGTTCCTGTAGGATAAACCATTGTCATTTTCCACATTCCAAAATATTTGTACACCAATACAAAGTATAAGCTTTCTCAGCCATGGATATTAGTAGGCTACTCAGGCATTAAAACAATAAAAACACTCTTCTATCACTTAATGTTATTTTCTGGAATATGTTTGGTTTATGTCAAGTCTTGTAGTTTCTTGTTTAGCTACAATTGTAAACGATTTCCAATTTTATTTTTAATTATTACCGTAATCTTTTTATTATCAAATATTTTATACTTAAAGATTATGTTAATTAAAATTTAAAAGTATTATGAAATGAAAAAAAATGTTTTTTATATTTATTTCGTTTAATATTGGACTTCATTATTGCATAATTATTAGTATAACAAAAAGTCAAGAACTAGTGGAAAAAATGGTTTAAACTTTAACTGATCGTATGGAAAGAAAATATTTATTGTTAGTTTTAAAAATTTGTTAAATTATTATTTCAAATAGATAAAAAAAAATTGATACCATATACATGTATTATATTTTCCTTTCTGGTGGAAATTAATATTTTTGTTGGTTCAATGTCAGACACATTTTAAAAATCTACAATCATATTGAAGATTTGGTTGACACATAACATTCAACATTAATTACATAATTAAAGCTGACAATATCTTTTCTTTATAAAAAAAAGGAGTTAAAACTGAGGCAAAAGTTTTGTTTTGAGAAAAGTGGATATGGTTCTGCATGGCATAGTTTATTTATTTAATTTCTAAATTTATTTCAATTCAAAGCCATTTTAAAAAATCAAATTCTTTACAAATCAATTTAGTAAAAGAAAAGAAAAAAAAAAGTCACCGAACCAATTGAGAATTTCGTTCACACAGAACAATCATAATTAAAGAAGACACAACATGAAAATAAAGAGAGAGAGAAAAAGAAAAAGTTAAAGCTGACAAAAAAGTTATAGTTTTGAGAAAAGTGGATCATGATTCTCCATGTCCACGCCGTAGTTTTTAAGTGAATTTGAATTTTTATATTATTTTGAAAGGAATTAATTTATTCTTTCATTTTTATTTTATTTTTTGTTTTGTCTTTGAATTGAAATGTGCATAAAAAGAGAGTGCCTTTATGCTTAGACAACCTGGGTTTCTGTCCCAACCATACTTTGAAATCCGATTTTTGATTATCGAGACACTGCGTCATTGGTTTAAATGATAGGTCATTAATTAATTTGATTAAAAAATTTAAATTACATATGTATTTATATATAAATATATAATTAATATTATTTGAATAATAAATATTTATATATACTATAAAATTTAAAATAATAATTAATAATAAAAAGACATCAAAATAACATTATAGAAATAATTTTTTTTTAATTTTTTATAAAATTGATTAAATCGAACCGATTCAGTGTTTGACATGATAATTCCGAATCAAATTGGATGACCAATCCAATCTAATAATAAAATTAATCAAATTAAATCACCAAATTTCAATTAGACGGATCCAACCGTCCAAACCAAATCAAATAAGTATGCTCACAACACAAGCAATAACACAGATAAATACAACAGCTGCCGACATTTGAAACAGGCGTGGCTATACTCATTTGTCTCTACACTCCACAGACAATGGCACAAATCTACACAATTCTCATTTTCACCAAATACCACACCAAATTATCGAGGTCTTTCGTCTCTCCTCTTCTAAACAAAACACAGAAAATTATAGACCACAATTTTATGGCTTAAAGAAGACTTCTCATCAAAATTATTTTAGAGAATTTACTTATATTTTGGAATTGGAAATGCACAAAAGCATAACCCAATCTTCTCCACCAAACCTTGGTGAGTTGGTGGCGTTTGCTATGCTATCCTCTGGTTGGCACAAAATATCCAAGACCAATTATTCTATGATCAAAGTAATGAAAAAATGCAATGGGACAATAATTCAGTATCTTTCATCCTTATACTGTTTCAATATTAGTATTATTTATATAAGCTAGTTTGTTTTTCTAATTTTAATTAATGATAATTCTTTTTGTTCATGGAGACTTTTATCTCGGATTATTTCAGGATGAAACAAAATAAATAAATAAAAAAGAAACAACGTCAAAGATAATCTGAACCTGGCCACATTTCCCTATTTAATTTTTCACTTTACATTACAAAAGGGTATACAGACCTACAAGCAGAATCCATTTTAGCCCACATAAAGAACCCCATACACTTCCGGATTTTACAAATCAACCCCCCATCTTCCTCCCTTTTTTGTCTTGTTTTTTTAATATAGCTTATTTTTTCCATTCCTACCTGAAATTACAACCTAAACATACCCTTCACAACCCATCCTCCACCACCACAACCACAAGATCTTACAATCTTACAAGATGTCATAAATTACTCCAAACTTCTTTTATTAACACTTTCGCCCCCAAACTTTCCCAATTCCAGATCTGCCTTCCCGTTTAAAAAAATCACGGTCGGGTCATAACTCCAAAATCAGAGGGGCGTAAAGGAGAAGCAGAAGATTCTAGATTAAGGAAGAGAACGAAGAAAGGAACACAAGATAGGTTAGAGTCGGGTCAGACCCGACCCGAAATCCGGAAACGGCACCGATTCGGCTCATTCAAGCCGGAGAAGACGCCTAAGATCACGGGTCGCAGAGTCGGCAACCGCCACCGCCGGCTGCCTCTTCGAAAAAGACGGCAAGGGCAGCGCGCTCGGCGACGGCGACACCGCGAACGCGGATCCGGCGTAAATCTCGCGCCCGGACCTGAAATCCACGATCCGGATCTGCTTCGGGACCATATCCGGGTCGGGTCCGAGCCTCTGGGTCCCAACCACGACCAAATTATCACCTTCCTTCTTCAAAGCCTCTGTTTTCAGCTTCGAATCGAGCGATTCCCCCCTCCGAAGAATCGTGACCTTCTCCATCTCCAAACTCGAAAACCTCGAATCATCTAAACTGGGCCTTTTGTCCACAACCCGTTTTCTTTGTTCGGGTCGGGTTGTCGGCTTCCGGTTACCCCTGAAATAATTGTTAACGTTATTGTTTTTGTTGTTGTGGTGGGTACCATAGGTTCTTCGCCGGGAAAAGCCAGGCGGTGGAACACCGATGCGTTGGGTGAAACAATCTTGTGGCCGTAGAACCTCCGTGCCCATGATGTAGAATTTGAAAATAGAAGAGAGAGAGAGAGAAGGGTATAGATCTGAAGGAGGTCAAAGTTTTGTTTGGCGTAGGATGTTATGTTTTGGAGGTTGTTCCTTGTTTAACATATGTTGTGGTTGGCCCTCACCGGAAACAAGGAAAGACGAGGGGTGAAATGGGAAGAAAAAGAAAGAGAGGGGGTTGAGTCTGGGGAGGGAGAGAGAGGGTAAAGGGTGATATATATAAGATGGGAGAAAGAGGAAGGAGACAAAGGTGGGGTGGGTTTCCACCGACTTTGCGACGCGCGTGGAGATAGAGAGAGTGGGTTTCATTTGACAAGTGGATCGGGTCTTTCCGTTAACGGTGGACGTTTGTTCTTCAACACGTCACACCCCGAAACTGACGTCAGGGAACGGCGCCGTGTGGGCTCGGTTAGTTGTCATTCTCGATGACCATGTTTCCAGGAAATTATTGTTTTCGGTGGGGTCCAGCTGTGGTTGCCCAATAATTATGCTATTTTCAAGATTTTTCTTTTTAAAATATTTATGTATGTTTCGGCCATCTTCAAAAGATTTGCTAAAAATGTAAAAATTGTAGGAATGGTTAGCCTAATATGCCACCTGGTCATTTCTCAGTAGTCTACTCCCACTCCCACTCATTACTCAACTATTCAAACTGGGAAATAACATTGTCATTTTTCTTTTATCGATACGTATTATTACGAGGTTTGGTTGGGATGATAGAAATAATTTAAAGAATAATAATAAAAATAAAATTAGATGAAAAATATTAATTTAAAATAAAATATAAAAGCTGTAGAACTTATTTTTATTTTATTTTCTATTTTTTATTGTCCCCTCCCTTTTTTCTCTTTTTCCTCAAGTCTTTTTATTCGGCTATCATATTAATTTTATATCTCATTTTAGACTTTTGCTTACTAATTAAGGAAATTATTAAAGGTTTAAAATAAGTAAAATATCCAATTATTTTAATTATAGTAGTGATAATGAAAATAAATACACTCACAATTCTAAGGCAACTGCTGCCCCAAGGAAGAACCTGAGAACAAAAAAAACTCTCTCTTCTCTCATTTAATATATGTGTAATCAACCAAAACAAATCTTTCTTTTCATTAAAAACTCTACTATGTTTAATTAATGTGAAAGAGAGAAGAAAGAAAAGAAAGACAGATAAAAACAAATATGGGAGATAATTAAGGTCTAAAAATAAATAGAAAATATAGAAAGTTGTTCCTAATAAATAAGGAAGATAGAAAAAGTCTTGAAGGACTTTTATTTTTAAAAAACTAGAAGAGTAGAAACAGATGGAGTAGTAAATATCAACATTAGTAGTTAGAGTAAAATTTTTATTTAAAATAAAAAATAATATTAATATGAAATCAAATGAAAGAGACATTTGAATATAATAAAATTGATATGAAATAGTCCTAAAAGGAAATAATATTTATGTGAGAGTTGTACTTACTCAATTCAGTAATGCTTAGTATAGTCAGTTCAATAAGTGTAACAGGCTTAGGCTTGAATTAGTGAAACAAAATACTTATTTTTTTAGGAGAATCACACATAATTTCTATACGAGAAAATCTTGCTCAAATTGGACATAATTATTATGACTGATAATTTTCTCTCTCAAAATATTCAATACAATTATTTAAATAGATTAATGCGCTGGTTAATGGTCATTAAAGATTACTTGTGTTTCTTGGTTATTTATTGTGTTAATATATAATTAAATGAATTGCATAAATCAATAGTTATAAATTAATATAATAATTTTACATGGAATTCTTAATTTATTTAATGTTATGTATTAATTTAAAAACTTAAGATTTTAAATTCCTTAACCTATAAGTTTTTATAAACTATCATTTATAGATGAAATTAAACTTTTATATTTTAATAAATAGATTAAAATATGGTTATGCTTTCGCGAGCCATGCATTGGTATATTTGTGCGACTGAATTTCCCCCTAACGAAACTTTTTTGAGTTCGATAGTACTATTGGGAGACTTTCCATCTAGTGCCGGACACTATGTTAATCAAGTTTATTAGTGTTAGCCTAATATACAAACATTATCTTCTGAACAATATACACATATCGATCAAATGAAACCACACGATTTGACTCATACTACTATTAATTTGAAATTAATATGTGTGCATGTTTATAAATAGAGAGTGATGATTTTGCACTTCACATGGCTTTGTTCATGCTCTTAATAATGAATGTTGTTGAATAATTCATTCTTATCTAGTTTTTAAAGAGCATCTCAACTTGGCTGTTCCCTTACCACCTATTTATTTTCTAACCTTCGATCATTCTCTAACCTATTTTATATTATTCATATAATATATTTTTATAATATTCTTTTATAACATTATTATTGTCATCATCACATCTTTCATCTTATTATTTTATATTTCTGTCTCTTTCCTTTTAATCTCTCTCATGATTGTATAAACTTTTTAACAATTTTGTTAATCAAAATAATTAATAATCCATAAAATCAAGGCTAATCTTTATAAAAGATAAACAAAAAAATGTCCATGCAATATATTTAAAAGTAAGGGGTGAAATGGACATTTCACCTCTCTTCATGGGTGTCAGTGTTCGAATGAAGCAAGCGCAGTTTGAGTCAAGCTTTCCATTGCTTACTAAAACAGAAACACTTTGCCCACTTGAACCGGTTCTTGTCTCATTGGATTTTTTTTTAAAAAAAAATAATAACCCCTTTAAATTGAAAATTCACTTTAAAAAACAAATGAGAAGTTATTAAAACTAATTACGTAAATTATTATAATATGATTATGAAAAATCACTTAAAAAATTAATTGTTAAAATTTAAATAGTATAATTACGTATATATACACATTTAGTCAGAATTTGCAGCATTAATTTTTGAATAACAAAATTATTATTCTTATCTTGAAACTTTATTTTTTTTTCAATTTGATTCTATAACTTTTTTATTTTAGTTTGGTCCATTTTATCAATTGTTATTTTTACCGCTACATTTATTTGTCAATTATTATAGTTTTTTAAAACTGTGGTAGTTTTTTACTACCACAAAAATCAATATGACAAAAACGTACCAAAATTGAAAATCATAAAGAGATAAAGGATTAAGGTTAAGATTTTATCAAACAAACAGCCCAGAGAATTCACAAGTCGTATGTCAATTTTGAAACCACACTATAATATTACTTTTTTATTCATCGTCACGAAAGTGAATTTAACAATTTAAGAGGTTTTCAAGTGAAAGCTTAGTCAAAATTCTCATAAAACTTTATAATGTGTATTAAGCGTAAAACCAATAAATATCATAAAGTAAAACCATTACAAAAAACTTTGAAGAACTGTAATCACACTTAAAAAAAATTAAAAAAAGTTTTGATAAGTATGTTCAATGCCTTATTGAATGTCACATGTAATTGTTGTTGTTAGGACCTAAAGTTATCTAGCTGTTTAACAATTCTTTTAAGGTAATTTAACAAATTTTGTTAACTTGTTAACATTATTTTAGATGATGATGTAGGAGTTAATATATTATCTGATATATATATATATATATATATATATATATATATATATATATATATATATGATTAATTATATTTTTATTTCATAATTACAATACCAAATAAATTAAAAGCCTAATTAAGGCAGGTCATTATATGTGTAAAGTAATACATTAATTATTATGTCATCGATATGTGATCATTGGTGTTGCATAAAAAAATTAGTTAAATAATTAATAAAATAGTAGTAAAATGATCAAAATCGTACAAATGTGATACTTAAATAACCTAATTGGTACAATTAAAATTTAGAGGATCGTACAATAACAATGTGTGTATGAGAGAAATTAATGAGGGGAATATGATATATATTTTTTTTGCCAGAAATATGCTTGTAAGCAAAGGTCTCTATGCATGTATTTTTATTTATTTTTTGTATGTTTCTACATTTCAAAATCACAAGGGTCAATTTAGTGAGGAAGTGCAAGTAATATTCATGAGATCATAAATTTTAACCTCAATACAATTTTGCTTTGGACATGGCTTAAGTTTTTGCACAATGGTTGATCACAAGCTAACCATACACCTCAACACTAGTAGCTTTGTTTGGATCCTGAAGTTGAATCTCTCACCTCAGTCTTAGGCCATTGACCCCAATGTAGATCTTGCGTCTTGCACTTGCCTAAACATGGACTATCGTCGTTATTTTACCCATAAACATCGTTGTTCTACCAATTTGCTTATTTTAGATTTTCGAATCTTAATTTATAAGTGATCATCGTCGTTGAACATCAATGCGAAGAATTGGAACATTAATTGCTACTTTTGACATCCCAAGGCCAGTCTTGGAGATTGTACACGTAAATTAAATAGTGTTGAATAGATTCCCAACGTGTTTGGTAACACGTCTATTGCTCTCGGACGTGGATCCAGTAGAAGTTATAAATAGCTTTTGCGTCTTACTGATTTTAACGTGAAAATCTGACTATACGTACGAGCAATTTAATTAACGAAGCGAATCGATATAAATATATGAACAAATCAATCGTCGTCATTACTACTTTAAAAAAGTTATTGTTTACGCATAAAATAATATGTTAGTGTTTACGAAGTTTAATAAATGAAAAATATTTCAGGTAATTCAGTTGATAGACTTGTGTAAGTTATACATATTATACTGAAATTATATTTTAGACATTTAGTATTCTAAAGTTATACATCTTATAATTTTTTAAAAATCTAAAATATCTTTCTTAGTATCGTTTATATATATATATATATATATATATATATATATATATATATATATATATTAAGAAGAAATAAAAAGAAAAATTAAAAAATATTAATAAAATAAATATAAAGAAAATAAGTTTTTGAGTTGATATTTGCTTAAATTTTTTTAGGAGTAAATCATATATATTTTTTTAACTTATTATTTACTAAATGATTATTTATTAGAAATTAAATATTTAAATAGTTATGTAAAAAAAATTACAACTCCCCTTTAATACACTCTTGGATCCATCCTTAAGCGGGGATAATTTAAAAAAAAAAACTAATTTAATGATAAATCAAATTATTAAAAGATTAATTTAATGATAAGTATTTAAATATAGTGTATATACAATATAAAAATTATTTACGACATTAATTTAATGATATTTAATTTTAAAAATAAATAAAATAGGGCATATAACATTAGAGTTTTGTCTCTCTCTCTCTCTCTCTCTCTCTCTCTCTATATATATATATATATATATATATATATATATATTTTTTTTTTTTTTTTTGCTGGATTAGAGTTTTCTCTATATTATAATCGTTGCACTATGCTTTCCTTTTATTTTCCTTCGCCCTTTCAGTATTTTCCATTGTAGCTCCCTTTGACTTAGTTCAGGACCCAATTCAATGTTGAGTTTTAACTTGTTTTTTGAATAATAACAATAAATGATTCTCTATCCCCCACATGTCTGTTTCAATAATTTTTGCTAGAAAAAAAAAATGTAGTGGAAACAAATCAAATATGGTTTTGAGTTTTCATAAGGTGTGGGGTCGATTAAACCTTTTATCATAATAGTTAATTAATTGCAAAGAATATGCGCGCTGTGTGTGTTTTAGTCTCGTTTTTCCTGTACAGTTTACAAACACGGAATAGAAACTAATAGCATGGGAAGGAGAGATGAAACATCCAAAGAAGGGATAAGTGGCTTGAAAGGAACATGGGTACGTATCATTCAAAGGTGGGATCACAAAATGGGTTGGACTCATTTGTCAATTCATTTAACTCATATTTTTGGCGGATTAGATTAATGTGCTAACTTGTTTAATTCGTCAAGAAAATAAGGTGGGTCGGTCAATTTATCAGCTTTCTTTAATATAATAATAAGGTTATATATACATTCATGTGTTAAGTCTTAAAGGATTGAAACAAAAGTTCTAATGATCTAATTATTCCAAAAGTATTAACTTCTTCTTTCGCTATATTTTTATAATTAAACTTGAATCCTTGATATTTTAGAATAAATAAGGAAAATTAATTATGTGATAATTGACCCAACATATACAAATGACAATGTTGATTACGTTAATTCTAGTATGGCATAAGAGAAATTGAGCCAAGTTAATATATTTAAAAAATCTCTTTAAAATTAAGGAGAGAAAAATAACCTAAAAAAGCATTTGATTGGAATGTGGCATTTAAAAAATATTGCATACCCTAACCTGTCATTTTCTCTCTTAAAAAATATTGCATACCCTAAAATAATCAAATTTGACATAACCTAATTAGACTTATATATTATTTTTTTAAAGATCCAACCCATAAAATAATTAAATTTATTATTATGTAAATTAATTATTAAATATAAAATACATTAAATTTTAACCATAGTTTATTAAATTAAATTATTCATGATTTTTTTTTATTTTTTAAGTTGTTATTTTGTTTTTATCTTGATTTTATTTATGTTTTCTCATGTTAATAGTCTATATATAGTATTTCATTTTTATCCAAAATAAAATATTAATATTGAAAATATTAATTTTATTAATTAAATATTATCACAAATTGATATCTTTTAAGCACATTTAGTATTATATACTTAGAAAATTTCAAACAAAAATAAATTATTGTTATAAAAAATTAATTTTATTAATTTAACTTGACCTAACCCATTTATAATCGGAGGTTGATTTTGATCAAATATATTAACAAAATTATACAAACTAAATTTAACACACAAAAATTTAACCGAGTTGAGTAATAAATTTAGTCAAACTCAATCCCTAAAGACTCTTACTTCCTTTGGATAAGTAAGTTGACATAAGAGCTTGAATTCTATTACAACAGGTCTTATTTTAAATTTTTTTATGAGGATAAAATTTAAAGAGAAAAAGAAGAAGAAAAAACTCTTCAAAGTTTATTTATATAAAAAATAATTATAGCAAAATTGCAAGAATAGACATCTAACATGATGCGAAGTTTTAAAAAGAGAAGGAAAATGCAGGAGTATATATATATATATATGTTGTTGATAAAAACGTCATTTTAATTACTAAAAGTTAGTTAATATACGTGTGACTGTGTGAGTAAACACACATATATTCAATAATAATTAATATTTTAATCGCAAAGGTCAGTGATATACAACGTGAGAGTAAGCACACATGATTAATGGTTTAACTTTTAACTATACTAATTGAGTAGTTAGGTAATAAGAAATGTCCTCCTAATCCTGAAATCTTGACATGATGAACGACCTACCTTTGACAAGTTGAAAACATGAATTATGGTTAAAACATTATGTTTGTTTTTAAAAAAGATGTAAAAGCTTCCTACATTGCCTTAGATTTTCAAACATTGTATTAACATACCATTACCAATGTAAAAATGTCCCACCAAATGCTCCTTTGCTGTGAAATTTCAACCATGATGGGAAAAGATCTGGGCAATTATTATAGAACAGCTTCAAACCAAAGATAAGAGGAACACATAGAGAAAATCTACTTGCACATCATTCAGATTTCTGGCTCTAAATGATCGACCAAAAGTTATGGTCACAAAGAAGCTGATGAGCAATCAAAAGCATTCATTAATGGGTTAGTAATTATATGCGATGATGAATGGCCCACTGAATACAGGAAAAATCTCAAGGTTTTTCGTTTCCCATCTCAGAGGCTGAAATGAAGGTGACACAAATTTTCAACCCCACAAAACTCGACATTATTAATTAGCACTAACAAATCATGTTTACGTTTATCAATAACTACACATCTGGGCCGATTGGCCCTTTATTCAACAAAAAACAGACTAAAGTACTTTCTATTTACACGCTACAGTTTTGATAAGTACAACCCCATATCCCCTTTTTATATTTAAATCACCCATTATACCCTTTTTCCTTAGCAAATATGGGGTGTGGAAATAGAAAGTGCCTAGACTAAATATCTAAAAGCCCAAAGGATGATTTTGGGGTTAGTTAGCCAGATGAATAAAATATTCATGATAGTAAGTAGTCAAGTCAAGCCATCCATTCTGGAATATAAATTTACACTATGGAATGGAATTTTCAGAATACAATGATAGATGCATGATACAATAATGGGAGTGTAGAATACAATAGCCCCAAATTAAGGTGCTCGGCACATAAAGCCACCCCAATTGAAGTATGCTGTGCTAGGCCCATGCCATGCAACCACCGCACACAAAACCTCAAAATCAAACGAAGCAGGTACATACTAGCATATATTTTAGTGTATGTTTAAATTTCACATGAGAGAATTGAAAAGCATTTTAGTCTCAAAGTAACAATTTTTTATTTTTTATTTTGTACTCTAAAGTTCACGTTATATATTAGAATCCGTAAAAAAAAAATAAAAAAATTCAACTTCAATCCAGACATAACTTACTCTTTCAGGAGTCCTTGGGTTTTACGCAAGTGTATTTGCCGATTGAAAGAATGCAAAACTGAACAAGTGACCTTGTCTTGTTCTGAAACAACTCTATCTTCTGAAGATGTTTTATCAACTAAAACGAAAAAAGAAAGAAGGTGGGTGCACTACAATAATTTTTGGATTTGGATCCTCTCCAGCAAGGATAAGGACCGTAGGATTAATCTTATGAATGAGATTATGGTGAAGACCATCAGAGTCGTGGACCACGTGGTAGTAAACATTAACGACTTACCAATAAAATGAGAGCTTTCCACTGTCGAAACCGAGCAAATTAAACCAGCGGCGTCGACAAATAATCTTTCACTGTTCCATTGCAAAGAGAATCTTTCATTTTTGTCAAAGGAGAATCTTTCATTGGAAAATGATCTCTTCATAATGCCGCACTCTTATTCAATAGCTGGATTTGCTACTTTCATCTCGTGATTCACTTAGCCGCCGACCAAGACAAGGTCCCAACTGGTTCCTGAATCCGGTTCAGTTTACACTAACCAATTCTTTTAGTTATTTATTTTCATTTTCTGTTTGAGATTAATTACCGGAGAGTTTGCTGAAGGAGAATGCTTCGCTCTCCAACACAGTGAGAAGGCTCACCAGAGATGTATCCAAGGTGCAAATTACGTTCTTTGCTTTCTTCTGAAATCTGATTTTTTTATTCCATGCAGACTGCAGTTGTTGTTGGACTAATGGGTGGATATTGCATGCAGTTGGAGACTTTCAGAAAGACGCTTATGAAATCACTTCGCGAACATGAAGATAATTCTCTACGTTACTTTTATTCTATTATTATATTATCATTAAATGTTAACAAAGAGGGGTTAATTAGGAATCAAAGTTTAACATATATTTTTTAAGAAAATATTATCAATTCATTTTTATAAAAAAATTGATTATTATTTTTAATTAACTAATGTGTTTACTATTATTATTATTATTATTATTATAATTATTTATTATTATGGTTGTAGTTCTTGTGCAGAAGTATTTGTTTTGGTGTGCAGAAGAAGTTTTTTTATTTTTGTTTTTTATTATTATCTTGGCTTGGCTTGGCTTAATTTATTATTAGTTTAGTAATCTTAATCTGCGACTATTTGTGAAATATACTAAATCAGTTCAACAAAATACTGTATCTACTAATGGGATTCTTTGAACGAGAAACCTTTTGAGATTTATCAATTTAAATCATGAAATTTTTCCTATAACTAATTAAGCTTGTAGCATTGCTTGGGCTTCATCTTACGGAATTTTGATAATTATCATGTTCGTTTGGTCAAATAAGCAATTGATTAATTTTGTGTAATATGCTGTCCTTTTTCCATTTCTTTATCCACCCTCCCCTTAAGGATCATTATGGATTTATCTTAAAAAAATAATTAGCATGTTTGCATTGTCTATGATAGTAGTAGCTAACAAATAAGATATTTATTTCGAATGTTACTGGGGGACGTAACATTTGGTTTGCATTTGAGTTTGGCACAGGAAGGAACCCCGGACATTGCCGCTAAGATACATAGTCAAGCAAGTTTCACCTCCACATCGCAATTTGGAGGTACTTTCAACTTGTCTGCTATTCATTATTCACCTTAATTTACTCTTTTTTGATCTATTAGTCTAGTTTTACAACAAGACAGCATTTTGATCCTACTGTGAATAAGCTGTAAGCAAATCGGCTTAATTATTTTAAGCTTCCAACAAACAATTATTTGAGCAGTATTTTTCTCATTTTGGGTTTTGATAATTAAGTTCTTATTTGATTGCAGATGATGATGCTTCTTCAACGCTTTCTTCTAGATCTTCTTCGACGCGAATAAACACTTCTGATATGGGAAGTTATTTAGCAGAGGATCGTGAGTCTGATGGTGAGTACTATCATCAAATGGGGCAATAGTATACATATCTTGTTTTTATGTATCATCAAAATAGACACGATGGTGCCTATATCTTTGGTTTGGTATTGCTGAAAAGTGAACAAAAATATGCTATTTATCTTCACCATTCTTGTGTATTTCCAAAAATATCTTAAAAAAAAACTTTGTTAATTTTCTCAACCTGATTAAAATTCTGCACAATATTGTTAATTATATAGGTTGGGTAATTAACTACTAACATTTTCGTTCCAAGCCATTAACATTAACTAAATCCATTTATATGTAAATTAAAAAAATAAAAATACAAAAGCCATTGGTTAGCTTCACCTCCACGTGCCAAAGACGTGGGAGGGAGAGAAGTTGGTCATCCCTACGTGCAAGTTCATAAGCCTCTCTCCAACCAGCCACAGCCTTTTAATTAAATTTGACTATCTTAATTTCGTACAACTAGCTTGCTTATTCATTTTAATATTTTTTTTATATCAAAGGGTGGAGAAAATTCAGATATGCATTAAGAAGAAACAAACAATGAATGAGCAAGAAACTAATTAAAGCCGTATTTGGGGCAACAAAAACCGGTGTGAGATAATGACAAGGTTGTAGTATTATCATAGAAAGACACAGAAAAATCATGCCAACCGCTACTTTCATTTTCATGTCTTTCTCTTTCTTCTCTTCCTCTCTGACTCTATATGCGTGCGCGTCATTCCCGTGGCTACCCTTTTGGTTCTCGGAAACTCGATCGTCTTGCCTAGCCTAATATAATTGGCCACCATGACCGATGAACAACGAGAACCACAAGCTTCCCCGAGGTAATGACTATCTATCTTTCGTTCATGCATATATGTATTCTTTTTACTTCTTTATTGGTGCATGTCACCATCACATTCTATTTGTTTTTTCATGCAACGTTTGTTTTTCATCTCATGCATCCATGGTTTGTCAATTTGTGTTTCTTCTATTAGTTTCAACTTTCAATTTGTATTTTTTTTCATGTTGGTCTCCTTAATAATATTAACCGACTAGTGAATAAATTAATGTACATTTTTTTTACTTCCAAGTTTTCAACCATGTGATGATGATCTTGATGTTGCTTTGATATTTATTTTTGTCTTGTGGTTCTGGCTGTCGGTGGCATTTGATCATATATATACATGATGGTTGCATTGGAATTTGTTTTTAGTCTCTTAGGCCATGCATGTCCAATATATTATTGTGTCATGCTCTTTGGTTTTTGCTGACAAAAGATTATGTTGGAAGCAATGGCGTCCACAAGTTAGAAAGAAAACAAATAGCTGAAAGAGAAAGAAAACAAATAGCTGGAAGGGATAGATCGGTTTTTAGAGGCAGGCGTCCACGACCTGGGTTTTCTGATTCATTTTCAAGCACTGGTAATTGAAATTCAATTCCCTTTCTCTTCTTTTCTTGTTTCCAACACTTTTTTGTTTTTGTTTTTTCTCCAAACATGTTGTGTTGAAGTGTTGAAATTTGAAACCTTAACTATTTTCATTCATTTGTTCTTTTTTTGTATTAATGCTGAAAATGAATACCATATTAGACTTGGAAGCTTTAGAGATTGAAGAGGGCTCTCCTAGGAGTCAAGGGTCTGAAACCCCAAGTTCAAGGGCCAGCACTTCTGATTCGGAGAGTCAGGGATCTTTTGCTGGGGCACCTAATACCAATAACCAATGGCGGGGTTTCTTTAAACTACTCAAGAAAGGATCACAAATGCCTTTCCAACCTTTTCACCCACTTAAAAATGTTCCAAAACTGACAAGAAGAAAAAGCAAGAGGATCAGGGAGGACCTCATTCCTTCTCTGAATTCTCCAGCTCTTCATGCATCTTTTGACGCTGAGTTTGGCTGCTTCAAATCTTCCTGGAAAAACTTCACTCTCGCCGAGATCCAAGCTGCAACCAATGACTTTAGCCATGGTATGCAATTCTCTTTACAGAAAAATCAAGTTTCTATTGATTTGTGTTAGCTAATCCATGGTAATTGGTATGCTAATCCAATAAGTCATTAAGTAGGATCTGTTTGAATAAACTTCTCTGTAAGCACTTAATGGATTAAAAAGAACTATTGCTTTGTATTAGCTAATCCAATAAGTAGGTCTATTTGAATAAACTTCTCTGTAAGAACTTGTAGGAAAAGAAACCAAGAAGGAAAAATGAAATAAATTTTTCCGTAAGTACTTATGGAGAAGTTTATCCCAACAAACTCTTAATCCAAGTAACTCTAGAAACCTTTGTTTTTTTTTTTTTTTTAATGATGATATATTGACATCATGTTAGCTTGGCTGATAAGCTATATTATATATGTTTACTTTTGAAGAAAATTTGATTGGGGAGGGAGGCTATGCTGAGGTTTACTTGGGCAAATTGGAGGATGGAAACTTTGTTGCCATTAAAAGGTTGACAAGAGGGTGCCAAGAAGAAATGACTGCAGATTTCTTGTCTGAGCTTGGCATTATAGTGCACGTGGACCACCCAAACATAGCTAGATTGATTGGATATGGTGTTGAAGGAGGAATGTTTCTTGTTCTTCAATTGTCTCCACATGGTAGCCTGTCATCCATACTTTATGGTATACATACTAACTAACCATTTTGAGAGTTTCTGGAATGCTATGCAAATTTTGGGATAATTACAAAAGTTATAATTACCTTTTTCGTTTTTCCTTTCATTTGCATGATTTCAGGACCCAGAGAGAAACTGAATTGGAACCTCAGATATAAGATTGCTTTGGGGACTGCTGAGGGCCTTCGCTATCTGCATGAGGAGTGTCAAAGAAGGATCATTCACAAAGACATCAAAGCTTCTAATATTCTTCTCTCAGAGGATTTTGAGCCTCAGGTGCCTCATATGCCTCACAAATCTGATTATGGAACTTCTTCTGTTCTAAATCAGTTTACAATCTTTATTGTTTCATCTAAGTAAGTTTGTTTAATGCTAATCTTACACCAGATATCTGATTTTGGGCTTGCAAAGTGGTTGCCCGACCAATGGACTCATCACACCGTCTCCAAAGTGGAAGGCACATTCGGGTTTGTATATTTAACATCTTCACAATCTTTCTATGTTTACATTTTTTTTTCTTTCCTTCTTTTCACCAATTAATTGACACTTTTTTTTTTATGTTTTTCTTTTGCATTAACCTTGGATGCTACAACAGCTACCTTCCTCCTGAATTCTTTATGCATGGTATAGTAGATGAAAAGACTGATGTCTATGCTTATGGTGTGCTATTATTGGAGCTCATTACTGGTCGACAAGCTTTGGATAGCTCACAGAAAAGTCTGGTGATGTGGGTATGTCTGCCTTTGCACAAACAAATACTAGATGTTTATTAACCATCTTGACAAGGAAAATGTTTAATATTAAAAGTAAATAGGATAAACGATTTCTACAGAATCATCCAATTCAGCTGTCGTGCATGATAAGTTTGCTGACTTTTATAATAAATTAATAATCACTTAAAAAGTTATACCTACCATAAATTCTAATTTGTTGACAGTGAAAAGATACTTACACTAACCGTGCATAGAAATTAAAATCTAATTTTAATCTACCTTTTTACAAAATAATCATTGCAGGCAAAACCTTTGCTAACTGCAAATAACATCAAAGAGCTTGTGGATCCAGTTTTGGCTGATGCTTATGATGAAGAGCAGATGAAACTTGTAACCTTAACAGCTTCTCTGTGTGTAGACCAGTCCTCAATTCAACGACCGGATATGAGCCAGGCAAGTCCTTTATATATTCAGTAGATTGCTAGAGAAGGTTGACTTGTCCAAGCATCTTTGCACCAACCACTTATCTGAATTAATAGAATTCTCTCATATTACCATAATATCATTCTTTCTCTCCAAATGACCCTAACAATGTATGGAAATAATAGCTGCAAAATTGGTTAAGCATAAATAATAGCTGCAAATTTTGGTTAAGCATAAATAAACAAAAGCTTTTAATGTTTGTGTTTTTTTTTTTCCTGATTGGATGCAGGTATTTGATATACTAAGAGGGGAAGAAGAGAGCTTAAGAATCATGGAAGAACGATCGAAGTCAAAACTTCAGAGGACATACTCTGAAGAACTCTTTGATGCAGAAGAGTACAACTCAACAAAGTTTTTGAGTGAGAGGGATCGACACATGGAGACTATTCTAGGCTGCAGTAGCTCTGTTACAGACGATGAAGAGAAAATCTAGCATATGGCCAGTGATTCAGATAATGTGTGTACAAGGAACTACATAAGTTGAAATTATAGGTCAGTGTGATTTATTTGCAGAACATGAACTGATTCTGATTCCACTTGAGGATCCAGAGCTGGCCAGCACATGATGGGGTTGAAGGGGTTAACAAAGACAGAAACTGAGGTAGAGGCAGAACCTCGTGTGGATGTAGCATGCTTGTCAATATTTTTATTTAGTCAAAATGATGATGAAGTTGGGGTATAATTTGTGAAGCCCAATTAAAGCTTCAGAATGGTTGCAGTGTCAATGATCATCATCAACTGCAAATACCCTTTTCAGCAAGTTGTTTAATTTTCTGTTGTAACCATAAGCAGATTTGTCCAAGAAAATTTCCTTTTATTTGTTCAATTTGTGCCATGTGATTTTTATTTTATATCTCTTCCGTAGTTGTAAATTTTTAGCTTTTAGTTTTCGAATATAAATTTAAAATTTCAAAACAAAATGTGTCTTTTTTTATATATTAAAAACATAATGTGTCCGTTAAAATAAGTATGAATTGGTTTTGAATCAATTTAAAACACTTTTAACTTCTTTTTCTTTTCAAAAAATGTTTTGGATTTTTTTTAATTTTTAATCGTAAAAGCAATCCATTTAGACTTAATTTCTTCATATTTCTTAAAAAATACACATTATTATTATGATTATCATTTCTTATAATCATTATTTTTTTAAAACTATTATTATTATTATCATTATTATCTTATCTTTATTAGTCACTTATTATCATTATTGTTATTGTAGTTATTGTGTTGTGATTTCCTATATTTATCCTTTCGTTAATATGCCTTGACAGTTGACATAACAAAAGCATTTTTGTAACACTTAAAGTGCGCCTGACACTATAATTTTTAGTATTAAAGTGAAACCTAACATATAACTTTCCCTCCTCTGTTTTGCCCCACTTTATTGACATTTATTAGGTTAAAAAGTGCTGAAAAAATTGAGCTACTAATAATTAGGAGTATTCATGATCATGAATACAAACAAGGGAAAAAAGAAAAAAAGAAAAAAAAGCAGTATTATTTTGCATCTATGCTTGATGGTGATTTGATTTGAGAACGACCATTTGATTCGAAAAACAGAAAGAAAGAATTGGAGTTATTTTAAAACAATCCCATTTTTCAAAGTCAATATATTTCGTTTAAGCATACGTCTAAGATCGTGTTTGGATGCATATTTTTGCAGTAAAAGAAATCATTGTTCAAATATAAAAAGCATATATTCATTTCCAAACAAGGCTGCTCTTTTATTTAACATTGGTGTGAAATTGTGTTTAAACTATTATTCTTTTTTTTTTCCAATAATTATAATTAAGATTTTTGATTACCTTATAGAATTTCAAAATATTCTCACACCAACCTTGATCATTTGTATAAAACTTTAATCACATTTAAAATTTTTATCTCTTTCCAAAAAATGTATCATGCGGATGGATAGGGAACCTATGTTCTACCCCGAAAATGCAGCTATGTTGAATAAACCTTCAAATTCATTTTTGAAATATTACTCTTAAATCATTTTTAAAATAAAAAAATATAAATAATCTTTCAAATATTAAAAAATCATGTAGTAATTTTTAAAAATGAAAATGTCTGTAAATTGCTCCATGAGTTTTTAACTAAGCCAATAATAATTACTTAAAAAATGAAATTAATCATGATATAAAGCCTTCAAAAAAGTCAAATGTCTCTAAAAGTTTGTTCTTCCTAAAACAAATCGTGTAAAGGCAAAGTACAGACAAAGTTAGTTAGAAATTGAAAGGGAAAGGGAAACGAAAATGAGTAGTAGGGTTTGGTGTGTGGTGATGGTATCAGCGTTGGCGTTGATGTTACAATGGCACGAAGCATTCAGCTCCTACGCTGGCTCCGCAAGTGCGATCATCGACCCTTCCAAGGTCAAACAAGTTTCGTGGAAACCGAGGTCTGTTTCTACTTTCTACACTACACATCGTTTGCATATGAAACTCAATTTGGTACTCAGCGAATGATAATGACAATGATTTGAATGTGTTTGGTGCAGAGCTTTCGTTTACGAGGGTTTTCTGACGGAATTGGAATGCGATCACTTGATTTCCATCGCCAAATCGGAGCTCAAGAGATCCGCGGTGGCCGATAATTTGTCCGGCGAGAGCAAGTTGAGCGAAGTCAGAACGAGCTCCGGCATGTTCATTCCCAAGAACAAGGTTGGTTCCCCCTTCTCTTCATTTATTACCTTTTATAATTGAATTTTTATGTGCTAGTGGTAGATCCGATATCAATCTTGTAAGTACTTAGTGCATGTGGGGATGTAACGTAACTACAAAGGAACATTTGTTTTTTTTTTTTTTTATCCATAGGAATTGAATTCGGTACCAGGGGGCTTATAACACTCATACAACATCTCAACCAACTAACTGAGTTAATCCTTGTGAGGAACATTTGTTTAATGTCTTTAACTTGGTTTTTTTTTTTTGACAAAAAATGGTAGAACGGGTAGACACTCTCAATACTACAAGGCAGGGCCCCAATAGCTTGTTGGGACTATTATTAGTAGAGCCCCATTTAAAAGATTGCTGCACAGGTCTAGATCACAAACAGTTTTACCCAGTCATAGATAACTCAACTAGTCTTTGAGTGTCAGGGGATCTCCCTAAGGAGGTTAAAACAATTGCATTGATCATTCTAGTGATTTGGAAAGTGAATTCCATCTATGAGAGAGAGAACATTCTCTAGTGATTTGGGAAAGTCAATTCCACCCATGGTTTTATTTTTTGTTATTTTGCATGGCGAGTTAGGGAGTATAGAGACTGTTTATAGAAGAATAACACGGTGAGTTACTTAGGGACAATATTCTGATTGGGGTTTGTGAGTTTTCCTAGTTGACAGGTTTTGTAGAGACTATGGTGGATATTTAGGCTTGCTCTGTTGTTTGAACATTAGTGGGTTCAACTTGTAATTCATATTATAAAAAAGAAAAAAACTGTGGTGGGTACTTTGTATGAAATGTTTTTTTTACTCTGTTCTGTTATTTTATAGGATCTGATTGTTGCTGGTATTGAAGACAAGATTTCATCATGGACCTTTCTTCCAAAAGGTATGGTTTATATAAAATCATGATGCAAGTCTGCATGGTATTATTGTAAAA
Source organism: Glycine max (assembly GCF_000004515.6). Taxonomy (NCBI): domain Eukaryota; kingdom Viridiplantae; phylum Streptophyta; class Magnoliopsida; order Fabales; family Fabaceae; genus Glycine; species Glycine max. Next base: position 32,032,317 of record NC_038249.2, read on the forward strand.
GCTGTGGAACTTATATCTTTGCCCTGCTGATACTTGATACTAGGTTTGTATGACTTTTACTTGGATGTAATGGGTCGACTGCAATTATGATTGCCATTTGTTATTTTATTACTAATTTTGTTGGTTTTTCTCCTATAATGTCTGGATTATACACAATCAATTTAGGTTTTGGCCTGAAACGCTAACATTACAAGTGAATGAGAAGGTAGTCTTATTATTATTCTCTGTATCTTGGCACTTTTTGTTTTGTTATCGTAACAGTAGTCTTTGGCTTTAAAATAAAGTCTTTTAAACTAGGGCTATAAAAAACATAGGAGGAAACCAATCGTGAATATGTTTTACTTGTCAAATAAAATATAAGCAGATTATTCCAGGACTGAACTGTGATGCTTGTTGGGCTCTGGAGCTATTATGATTTACAAAGTTTTTGAAGTTTTAGGGATCCCATTCTCTCTCTTCCATCTGCCTGCCTACCACGGCCTTCCAAAGTTTATCTTCCTGTCTTATTCTGCATGTCAGGAAAACCCTAATGTGAGTGTGATGCGTGGAATTGTTTATTGCAATTCTCCATTCCTCCAAACTTCTAAAATTCCACTGTGATCTTTAAACTTGTCCCAATTAAATAAAGGAGGCTATTATCATTTAATAATTTAAACAAGGAAACTGTGTTGATTGCAATATTGCATTGGGTGTCATCTTACGTGTTCAGTACATTCTTAATAGCAGTTTAGAAGGTTTAAAACCAGGACCTACATTACTTTATTTCCTAATAAAAACTTTCCAGTTTTATATTCTTAATAAAATAGGATTAATTAAAATAAACTGATTTTTTACTGAATACTTAATTGCTTTAATTTATTTAAATTTACCTTTTCCATAACTCTCAACATTGACTTTAAAGATGCTATGGTATATGGAAAGCATGAAGGGACTCTCATCCTTTTTTTTCCTGGGTATGCTACCCAACAAGCATTCAATTGGCTGCTGGTTATATTTAATAGAGCCACAAACATTTGTTACATAATCAATATTCAATAAATGCTTGACAACTCACCATAAGTACCATATCCATCCGGTACCATGGCAACTTCCAAGAGGGAAAGGAACAGTTTAAAGCATTCACAGTTTACTGGAGAAAATCAGAAATAGAGGGGCCAAAGAATAGTTATTGTGAATCACAAGTATCTTGTGCAAATAATCTTCATAAAATCATGTGCCTAAAAACCTCTCTTCATAAATTCAATTATTTTGTCTAATCAGTTAAATAATGACAATGTATTTTCAGCTTCTCTCCCTTCCCCTCCCCTCCCTAACCACTGAAAGGAAAAAAAAAAGGAAGATGCAATAGTCAATTCATTACAGTATTTGATTATTGATTTTCAGAAAATGGAGAAGACATACAAGTATTAAGATATGAGCACGGGCAGAAATATGATCCTCATTATGATTACTTTGCTGATAAAGTTAATATAGCTCGGGGTGGACACCGAGTTGCGACAGTTCTCATGTATCTCACTGATGTAACCAAAGGTGGTGAGACAGTGTTCCCTGATGCAGAGGTTTGTCTAGTATTTCACATATTTCCATAGATAAAAATATAATCCTGGTAAATAATTGCTTTTATAATTTGTCAAATTAGAGTTTTCTTGGCATCTGCATAGTTATAATGGCCTTGAGGCCTAACTCAGATCCTTATTTAGTTCTACAATTTTCTTGTGTCAACTGAACTTATCACTAGGAACTATTCGATATTTAAGTTACCCAAAATGTCTTGTGAGATTACATTCATGTCAGAGTTTCTCTCATTTCTTCACTAGTTGCTCGTAATTATTTTTAGTTTCTGACTATTTTAAGATTAGAGACTGAGCAAAAACTTTTGGAGTTAGTGTTTATACCTGATTGGACCTCTTTGGTGTATACTCAATTGGGTAATAATATATATTGACTGTACAGTGTACTTCTAGAAGATGCATGCTAAGAACAATTCAGTTTTTTGAGAAAGGAGAGGTTGAGGAGATGCAATAGCTGAGGAGTCTGAAAATTCCTAGTTCTGCAAAGGAAATTGTTTCTACCTTTTACTTCTAGTGACGAACTTTGATAAGATAACTTTATAATTCTGGTTTCAGGAATCTCCACGTCACAAAGGTTCTGAAACAAATGAAAATCTCTCTGAGTGTGCCCAAAAAGGAATAGCAGGTGGGCAACTGAACACATAGTTAGTTACTTCTATTGTTTTTCTTTTGTATTAATGTGTCAGCCACATTTGCTGCCTGTCGAATTATGTTAAATTAAATCATTAATTTTCTCTTCCTTCCTTGTATGGGCAATTCACAGTGAAACCACGAAGAGGGGATGCACTTCTTTTCTTTAGTCTCTACCCAAATGCTATCCCAGACACACTGAGTCTACATGCAGGATGCCCTGTAATTGAAGGTGAGAAATGGTCAGCAACAAAATGGATTCATGTGGACTCATTTGACAAGGTGGTGGGAGATGGAGGGGATTGCAATGATAAGCACGAAAACTGTGAGAGATGGGCTACCCTTGGAGAATGTACTAGTAATCCCGAATATATGGTTGGATCTCCAGGCCTTCCTGGCTACTGCATGAAAAGTTGCAAGGAATGTTAGAAGTGTTACTGAATGCTTTCCAGATTCCACATGGTATTTTTGACGTTGACTCAAATTTCAATTGGTTCTCAGATTTTTATTATGTATTTTCTTTTTTTGTGAATTGTATTGTATTCTGTCTCATTATAATTAGCTCTCAGATAGTGTTCTAGTGCATGGTCACACTTCAAGAGGTACATTTCGTCGGATACTTTGTATGTAAAACTACAAAAAAGGAAGTATACGTTGTTTTATCCCATGTTATTGTTTCCCCTCATTCTCGTTTTGTCAATTTGTCACGTTCACTTGTTGCTTTCATGGAATGAGAAATTTCCTGAAGTGATTCAAGAATTCAACAACTTAGCTGGGGATAGAAATTGAAAGAGAGGCAGAATACTTTTCTTATTACCGAGTAGATGAATAAGAAGCCTAGTTGCAGATTGCAAAACATACTTCACTGCATTTCATATTGGGGATTTCACTGACTGGATCATGAGACATTATAAATTTATAGCAACTATTCGTGAACCTTATTTTAAGGAGAAGCATTTTGGCCACTATGGTGAAAAGAATAAGAAAGTAGAAAGTAATTGTAACATCCCAATTTTTGTAATCTAGCTTAAAAAGGATTGTTATTTATAAATAAATAAAGTTTTAGAAAAATGATGAGATTTTATAAATAAATAAATAAGGAAATATAATTATTAATTAAAATAATGATTTGAGAGAAAATAAAAAGAGTATTTCATTTATTTGTTTGATAGAAAATAAAATAGAGTTTGTTTTTATAAAATAAATATAGAGCAAATAATAGGCTGAGTACCCTAGGTATAAATAGTTATATTAAGTCAGGTGCCTCTTTTTGGCCTGATTTTTGTTTTTCTCCTTTTCCTCTCAAAACTCTTTCTTTTTCTTGCAGTCCACCAAACCTGTCTTAAAAAAACAACGATCTCGGGCTCATTCACCATTGGATCGTCGTGAAATTTGAGCACCACATTCGCAACCCAATTCCGAGCATTCTCACCGTTGGGAATTTTGATATTATGTCTGAGCTTAGAGGAAAACCCTTCGCATTGTAGCCTTTTATTTGTCCGCAGAAATCCAAAATTGTCTCGGTAAAACTATGATTTCGGTTTTTTTAACCGTTGGATTTTTATGAAATTTGGATATGTTGTTCGAAATTCAATTGCTCACACTTTCACCGTTGGGATTTTTGAGATAATATTCGTGGAGGGACAAAAAGGAATCGCATGAAGACAGTACAAGTGGAAGTTTCAATCTCTTCTTCGTCTCTCTGACGTTTGGGAATTCTATTGGAGCAGTCGGAAGAATAACTGAAGGAATCTCAGGAAACCGCTAGAGATGTTACTATCGCTAGCTGAAGACACGTGAGTCCGCTCAGAGGTAAGGGATGAGTTTATCGCAATTGGGGGTTAGAATGAACATGTGTAGGGATCCTTAGAGAACTAAATTTGGTTTTATTTTGGGATGTTTATTGAATTATAATTTTTCTTTATGATTATGAATACAATATTATTGTGTTCTATGTACCAATTGATGTCCTGATGAGAATTGATTGATAAACTTGAGTGTTCTTGATGTCTTTGTGTTAATCCATGATTTTGATTAATTGATTTTGATACAATTGTGAGGAACTATTTCAGAGGTTTTACATTCCATGTTGTGATAAAATCTTTTGTATAAATTGTTATGTTGAGGTTATGAAATGATGATTCAAACTGTGAGTATGTGATAAATTGAACATGTGACAGATGATGAAATACATATGTATTGAGATGAGATGTGTGTATTGAGTTGTGAACTATGAACTGTGCAATCACACAATTGTAAGACTCTTTAAGGGCGACGAGTATTGTGATGAGATCCACTGTGGGAACCCGACGAGTTAAAATGATTTTGAAAACAATTGAGTAGATGTGTGTATTGCATAGTTCATAAGTAAAATGTATATGATTCATGAGGTGTAATAACATGTTAAATTGAGATTATACCATTGTGATTGGGATTAAGTGTATGTGATAAATTGAGTATGTATATGATTGAGATATATATGTGCATTGAGTTGTGAACTATGAATTGTATAATCACACGATCATAAGTCCCTTCAAGGACGACGAGTTAATGCTAAGTCCCTTTTAGGGCGACAAGTTGATGTTAAGTCCCTTTTAGGGCGACGAGTTGATGCTAAGTCCTTTTTAGGGCGACGAGTTGATGTTAACTTTTAGGGCGACGAGTTGATGCTAAGTCCCCTTTTGGGCGACGAGTTAATGTTAAGTCCCTTTAAGGGCGACGAGTTAATGATAAGACCCTTAAAGGACGACGAGTTAAAATTATTTTGAGAACAATTGAGGAGTCGTGTGTTTTGTACAGTTCATAGATAGAGTCTGTGTGCTAAAATGTTTTTTGGGTTGGACCTGAATCAAGAGGGAGAGACTCTGACGGACTCTTCGGAGTGTAGGCCTTGGGGGTCATACGGTTTGAGTGCTCCTTTAAGCCTATGTTGATCCCAAATGATTGGAGCATTCTCGCAAAACACTGTGACCTTGACTGGTCTCCCTATGATATTACCTAGTGAGAGTGACTTGACTTACTATTGTGTGGTTTGTCTTGTCATGTACTCCTAGGCGCCTGACGAGGTTTTTCACTGACATGGTAACACATTGCATATAGGCTTGAGTCTTAGCATAACTGTTGCATACGCTTGCTAATTGTTTATTATGAAATTGATGTGTTATTATGTCTTGATCGGAGTGTGTGATTCCTGTGTATTGTGATTAATGATTGAAAAGTGTGATTGATGAATGACAAAGTGATGAAATAGTGTGAGATATGCTAAGTAAATTGTATTTGGCTACTATATGTTGTGTTGTTTCTCTCTAGTAGTTAGAAATGTGATAACTCACTCCCGGTTTGCTGTTTGTGTTTGGATCCTATGATGATCTTGAACTTTGTGTTCGGGGGAGCAGATGAATAGGTGGATGACTATGAAGAACCTTATGCTAGAGGACACGGGAACACCACGCTCTGATAGAATGTGACATTAGGATATAGGTTTTATATTAATTGTATGAAACTTAGATGACATTCTTTGAGCCGAGATGACTTTATTATTTATTTGAACAAGTTTGAATATGATGTAGAAGAAAGTGAATGTAAACCTTTTACCCATTTGAAAGGCTTGTATTTAAAAATGTTTTAAAAATACTTTTAATTAATATTTGAATTTTTATTCCTTTATTAATATATATGTGAGGGGTAGAGGGTGTCACAGTAATCATTGTAGGGCAGTGACAATTTTCTTCCTGTATCTAAGAGGTACTGTGTTTCCTATTTGGTGATCATTCTTTCACTAAGTCAGTGTTTTGTGAGTAAAATGATATCTCTAGTCTCGTGAGCATTATCTAACAAGTACAACATAAGTAAAATTGTAATTTAATTAATCATAATTTACTTTGAAAGAATAAATACAAAGAAAGTATGAATGTTTTCATGTTTTGAACACATTATTTTTTATTTAATATTTTCTTTATAAAGTACTATTAAAAAAGATTAATAACTAATACAGCAAGAAGATATACTAGTATTCTTTTTTGATACATATATAACAATACTCTTTATAAAAAGTAGTAATTGATAAAATTTCTTCATGAATAAAATAAAATGTTGAAAAAAATATTGATGTGGTCCAATCTTCTTAATGGTGTCTCAAAATTAGTAAGTTGATTGTAACTCTTTGGTTGCATACTCACTCTTGTGAATATGGTCTCAAAATATTGATGTGTTGAATAAAGTTACACACATTTAGTTTATTGTGTGAGCAATCCATGCATGCTAGCTTTATTGTTTTTTTTTGGGGGGGGGGGGGGGGGGGGGGGGGGGGGGGGCCGTGATAATTTCTGCAATGCGCATGGAGATTTTAACCAAATTAATTTGGATGCTTTTTAGCTGTTAAAACATGCTATTATGGATGCGATGACAAAACCGTTGTCCAAATTATATGAGAAGAGAATAGAAAAGCTAATGTTGAATTGGTGATAAAGACACTTGGTGGGAGCATAGCCTTCCAAATCTCAATGGTCATGGAGTATATAATGGAGAGGAAAGGATCACAAAGAATCCGATTAAATCAGAGGAATGAGAAAGGTGCCCATGTTTTGTGGTCCTAGTGTTCCCAAGAGATGCTGCTTAGCTCAAGCTCCAAAAGATTCATGCTCCTCTAAGTGCATTGTACCTTGCAGGTGATGGCAACAGCCATAACTTACAATATCTTTTTTTAATCTCTATCTTTCCTTTTCTTTTTCTTTGTTATTGCAACGAATAGTATCAGATTGATTGCAAAAACTAATTAAATTGTACTAATAGATAGCAGTGAGAATAGTCATTGTTAGAAATATTCTGAGAAAGAAGATGAAAGGAATGTTGTGTTGTGGCAACAACCATTGTCTTGAAAGTAAATTTTGATGGACCTCTAATACAATCTGATATTCGGTAGCAACATGTTCCATTGGAGGCCAAAACGCGTTGGGGTCTCAAAAATGCTCAGAAGAATATATAGTAGGAGAAAAGTATAGAGAAAATAAAGTGGGAAATGTTGAAAAGTAGAGAAAGGTTATTGACTTATTTGGTAATCAAAATTCACATTCTCATTCCTAATATAGTGCACATGTAATCAATCTGTTGGCAAAGATTTAAGAATAACTTTTAATATTACAGAAAATATATGGATATGAATAATGGAAAACTTTTTTTTTTTATGTTTTTTCTTTCAAAAAAAATGAATAATGGCTAACAAATCCATTTGAATAAAAAAAATTGTAACTTCAAATATGGCAACAGTAATAAAACAATAAATATGTCAACACTAACAATTAACAAAGAAATGATTAACACATAAATCCTAAACCCTAAGTACGAAAGTAAATTAATACGAGTGGTTAAGAATTTAAAATTAACTTTCATTCTTTTCATGAATGTAGATTCGACTCTATATATGTGGTGCTACTAAAATCTTGCTCAATAATGAATAACTTTTAAAATAAATATTCTAAAGATTAACAATAATGGAAGAAACTTAAATATATATATACTATCATATCACCACTGAATGTATTGACCAATTGATATATAATTGTTTTAACTTAAATAATGACATTAATTTCAAGTCTTAAATATATTTTTTTATTGAATTTAAGTTTTACCGTTATAGGATTATGTAAGTTTACTCAGCTAAATTGTCACTAATAAAGTCTAAGATAGTATTTGATAAACTAAAATGAAATGAAAAAGTGAATTAAAATATGAATTCTACCTCATTATATCATTCATTTAACTTTTTTTTTTCAATTGTTTTTCACCTCTATCAAATGGAGGATAAGATGTACTAAAAGTTTAGAACATTTAGCGTGTAATATTATTGGTACAAGTGTTGAGAATGGAGGGATAGAGCCATAGATGAGGCGGGAATGAGTAATGTGTAACAAATAGTTAGGAATGAATGCTATAAATAAGAGAGAGAGAAGTGGTAGTGGGGTCCTTAATGGTGCATGAAAAATAAAGCAAATCGCAAAGCCAGAGAAGAATAAAAAGCCTTTCTCCCGGGGCCAGTCCAGTTCATTGTAGAGAGCAGACACCAACACCAAACCTTAAAATTATTTTGCCCCTCTGCTTCTCTCTCTGTCTTTCTCAGAAGGTATTCTCTTCATTTCTGCCACTCCTTGATTGAGCAATAATAAATATATAAAAATATTACTATTGTGTAACATAACATAACAACCACCACTATCTTCTTATGTTGTTTTGTATTGTGTGACAGACAACTCAAAAAAACCATGGACGTGGGTCAGATGCAGAGACAGTGGATCGACTACACCAAATCCCTCTTCCTTGAGGTAACCCCCCAACACACTCACAACTTGTCAATTATACTATATAACCATGTTCGTGTTCCTCCTCTACTTTTGTTTTGTTTTTTATTTATTTATTGGTAGATCTGTTGTTGGGTTGCTTTCAATTCCTGATTTGTTTTTTTACTTATGATGGTGAGAGAAGGGCTTCCTGGATGGTCAGTTTCTGCAACTTCAGCAGCTTCAAGATGAGAACAACCCTGACTTTGTGGTCGAAGTTGTCTCTCTCTTCTTTGAAGATTCTGAAAGGCTTCTCAAAGATCTCACCTTTGCCCTGTCAGTACTATTATTATCATCATACCACTCTCCTTCTTTTCCTTCCACAGTTCATGCATTCATTTTTCACGCATTTAGAATTTTGAGTTGTCCCATCTTCATTCAATGGTGGTTATAATTGGACCATGCACTTAAAAAAGGCAACTTCCAAAGGTTTATAATTTTTTTCAGTTATACTTTATTTTATTATTTTAATGGTTAGGATTTCATGCTGTCACCTTTGTGGCTGCAGAAAATCAGAAAATCCACACTTGTTTATAAATGAACTACTGATTGTGTGAATGTGTGAAAAATTGACTGCACTGAATCTGCTTCTCCTTGTTTTTCTCCCCTTTCCCTTGTTGTCAGCTACAATGGTGTTTGTTAGACAGTTGTCTTATGTTAAGTGATGTCTTTTGAAAAGTGCATGATCTTCCATGTTCATGGGATTTTTTTCCTGTGCAGAGATCAGAATGGTGTTGACTTCAAAAAAGTTGATGCTCATGTGCACCAGTTAAAGGGTAGCAGTTCAAGGTATGAAATTTTATTAAAGCCAGCCAAAAATGTAAAATCCCTCAGAATCCGAATAAATTAGACTTTTAGTGCCATTAAGCTGTGTTTGGACCTGTCCTTAAAATGCTTGTGTAACTATTATTGGTTCCTAAACAAGTAGAGTATTTTATTCTCTAATACTCATAATAAAGACTAATCAAACTTAATTAGGAGAAAGTAGAGTTAAACTATGCTGTTTTTTCTTGGTTTGCTGAGACAAATTTGTTTTTGTTTGTCTGGTCCACAGCATAGGCGCGCAAAGGGTGAAAAATGCCTGCATTGCTTTCCGCAACTTCTGTGAGGAGCAGAACACAGATGCGTGAGTTGCTAATCTTCAGAAAATTGTTTAATAGTGTTTAGCCTAAGTAAAAAAATTTGAATGGCTAAGAAATTTGAGCATATGTTAAATGAATGCTCAAGTGCTAGTTTTTGTAATTTCATGGTCTGATCATGGAAAGTTTTTGATTGCTACAGGTGCCTCAGATGTCTGCAACAAGTGAAACAAGAGTACTGCATAGTCAAGAATAAGCTTGAAACAATGTTCAGGGTAATTAGATAAAAAAAAAAAAAGTTGAATAACATTCTATTACATTCTGGATTTGAAATTTATGTTTCTTTTATGGATACTTTGTTGCAGCTTGAGCAACAGATTGTGGCAGCTGGTGGATCAATCCCTACGGAACTGAGTTTCATTGGGTGACTGAGAGGGTTTGTAGAGATGCTTGTATTATGATCCTCTTTGTTAAAGATTATCCTTTATCTTATTAAGTCCATGGTGAATGTATGGGTTTTTATAAAATAGAAGTTTTCCATCCAATGTACCTTTTTCTTCACCAAAAAGCTCTTCATAATTTGTAATCTCTTGCATGCTTTAATGAAGGATGATAGCACCATTAATTGAACTTTCCTCTTTTATCTCTCTTCCAAACAAGGAAGAAAATTAGTGGTGACAACACAATACAATCCTTTCAACACCAAATAGTCTAAATGAACATCTGAATTATGAATACCTTAGTTGGATAAACACTTATTTGGCACTTTCTATTTCTCTCCATCTTTCTCATTTTGTTCCATCATACTATAACCTATTACACTATCAAATTCTTTCTTTTTCAAGGTATAAACTAGTATCATTGGATGTACACAAAACTTTACTCTTAGCAAATATGTTTGGCCATGGGGAATGATACATGATTCTTCATTAGACTTCCCTGAGGTGATATGGGGTGGACTAGTGATGGTGATGCATCAAATGGCAATGTCCTATAAATGGCTTTATTTTGGCTGAAAGAATATAGTGGTATAAGCTTGTTGGCATCCCTTGGTTGAAAAATATAGGGGTATAAACTAATGGAGTTGTAAAGCCACTTTATTTTGGAATAAGAAACTGGTAAGGACGGCAAATAATTATTTTTAAATTGGTGTGGAAGATAAGAGAATCTTGGGAAGATATGATTCTTTAGAAGTCAAATCATGATGTAGTGGCGTTGTCCCTTAACGGAGTAAATAAAAGGAAATGAATGCCCAACATGGCCATGGCAATAGCAGCAAAACATGATCATCTTTGAATTTGATGTTGATATTCTTAGGATGCCTATCCGCAAGATAAGACATGCCAACCCCACAATGCTGTCAACTCACCAATGGCACGCTCACGCACATGCGCAGAAGATTTATGGTCGTTTACGCCATTTTATTTTGATTTAAATATTTTTTCTTCTTGTAATTTAGTTTTTTTTAATCCTTATAAAATATATTTATTTTAATTTTTATTCATAAAGTATTTTAGACAACATTTTGAATAGGAAAAAAAAAATATTGAACAGTTTAAAAAATATTATTTAAAATATTTTAAAGACAAAAAATAAAATAAAAATATTTTATAAAGATTAAAATGATTTTTTTGATAGGGACAGAAAACTAAAAAAATATTAAATTATAGAGATAAAAATATATTTAAGTCTTATATTTTTATATGAGAAAGTTTATGAGTTAAGTAGGAAGATTTTTTTAAGTTAAAACTAACCTTAAGATTCAATAAATATTTATAAAAATACTTATAAATTATTTACTAATTAAATATTTATATATAAAAAAATGAAACTCAAATTCTTGTGAAACGTGCTTTCTTTTCCACTGAATTAATTTGTTAAGGTCGTTTTCTTTTATACAGTGAAACGTGATTTTTTTCTTTTTCTTTTTTGGGTAGAGAGCCGTAACTGCTTATTGATGATAGAGTCTTTAAACTTTGAATATTATATTTAGAAGTGTATGCTCGTTTTTTCACGTTTGAGATATAAAATTTGTAAGATTTATAATGTATTGTAGCACATTGTTTCATCCAAGGTTAGTAAAATTTTCATGTTGGAATATAAATGGTAATTACAAAATGAGAGCCAAAATCAGTATAGGTTAATCTGTTGTATTTTGCTCTTAAGTATTTATTATACCCTAAGTTACTTTTATTTGTTCTTTTCCTATATTAACTTGAAAGTCTGCATTAAAGCTTGAAGAATATCAACCACACAACAAAAAAACTATAGCGTACATAAAATCAGAAAAAAGATTTGCTACTTTTAACAGGGAACCATGAACAAGTGCTCTCTAGCTTTTATAATAAAGAATGTGGATGACTCCATTTCCTTATTTGATCTTCAAAGCTTCCTACCTTAGCCGATTGGTTCCAGTCACCGAGCCTCTTTGAATACTTTTCATGATAAGCCTTGGCATTCACATGGCTTAAAATTCTCACCAATTTCCCATGTTCCTCATCCACCACCATTTCTCCATCGATGGACTCGTCTCCTTCGGCCAACACTTTAATGCCCTTGATCTCAAATTTTTCTTTTAGAGATGAAGGGCCGTCAGCTAGGACAATGGCACCTAGAATTTCCCCTAAGAATGTGTCCTACAACATTATAAACACAAGCCGTAAGTAACAAAAACAATGTAGAAAACCAAAATGTTAGTAACGTAGTATCATATGATGTATAAAAATTAAATTCAATCTATGGAGTAAATAGTGTATATATTGGTAATGTAAATTTTTTATACTGTTTTTCAGTTACAAATTGACATGTGTGATAAGTGTGTTCATATTTATAATTTACAATAACTATATTAAGAGTCATAATTACTACCATTTGTGTTTATCATGTTGCATTTATAATTTACAAGTTGTATTTATCATATGTATTGTGGTACTTCTGGTACCTGTTTCTAATATATTTTTTTTGCCGATTTAAAAAAATGATTTGTTTGATAGTATTTTTTTTTACCCTGCGTTGCATAGAAATTAATCACAAATTAAACCGTTGAGTAAATATATACACAGTGAAAAGAATTTTTAAACTATCATTCAACTACAAATTGTTAAGTATGAAAATATTTTATTTTTTTATAATTATTTTAAAAGTTATATCTACCATAATTTCTAATTAGTTGTCTGTATAACTTTTTTTTTACATTCACCATACATAAAAATAAAACTCCAAACCTCTATGCTTTTGGTGATATTTTGTTCAAATAATTCTAGAGTCGGTCCAATTCCCTTTTGTTTCAGGCTCAAAAACTAAAGTTATAGCATTGAAGTTATACCATATGGTGATATCTGTGGTGGATTTGCTTCAGACGTTGTAGCCTTAATAGCACACGCTTGGAAAACACAGTTTCAGGTGTTTGTTCTATCCTACGCAACCAGCATAACATATGTGAAAATGAACTTGCTTTCTGTTGGACACTGAGTGGAATGAGTGTGATGTTAACTTCTGATTGAAACACTGTCTTGGCTGCTAAAGGATCCAGGAACATATTAAATTCTGCATATTGGTTGGAAGGAACAGAAAATATATTTCCTTTGTCACAGACATTCCTGCTGATGTGTCCCCCCATTACATAAACCTCCTGAAACATTTTGGAACTATTGTGTCATGTCATTACTGCAAATTATAATCATCTTAGCTACAAATCTTCCCTGACATGGTTAAAACATTCAAGTTCAGGTTTTACTTTTGTCTAATATCTAACTTTCATCAAATTGACATGGAACAAATTTACTTTTTAGGGACTATTCTTACATCAACTTTTGAAATTAAAACTTTAGTAATAAATTTCATTCAAAGGTTAGAAATTAAAACTTCCCCTGTTCAAACCCCAATATCACATTGTATAAAATAAAATCCTCCAACCTTTTATCAAATTTTCACTATATTTTCTACTTCTAAAATTTTAAAACTATTCCACATCTCAAATCCATCACAAGTTCAAAAAAGTTGGATAAAAAAATGAGAATTTGGTAGTTTTAAAAAGAAGAAAAATGATAAAGAAATCATATTTTTTTAATTTTATCAATATAAAGGTTTAATTAACTAAAATATATTAAGAGACTAAAATCACACAATTTAAATTAGAAGGTCTGAATTACTATTATTCTAAAATGTTGTACAAAAGTTGTATAATATAACTTACCTCAATTCTTGAGCTTATGTTTTTCATTGATACAACCTTTGCCAAAGTAGTTAAGGGTCCATTGGTTAATACTGTAATTTTAGATTCTGGTTCCAGTGTTTGCATTATAGACTCCCAAATTTCCATAGCCAGTGGTTGTCTGAGTTCAAGGTGATCAGTATTCTGAGAAGTCTCAAACTTCATGGAATTTTCAAGTGTATACCTAATCAGTCACAACACACCAAATTGTTAGTGTATATCACGGGTAACAATTTTTATTTTCACTCTTATTATACATGTGCTTGTATTTTAACAAATTTTAAGCTCTTAACATTTCCATCAAAGCAAACCTACTCCAAGATGGTAAATTTTAGTGGTTTCTTCCAATATCAAATTCTCATATTATTATTTAGGTGAAAAAACCTTTTTTTTTTAATTCTTTCTTCAGTATAGTTTTTAATTTTACACAAATTCCATCATTTTAGTGGCAATAGTAGCTTCATTTCTCCACATAACCATCATGGTTCCAATAATTCCTTATGCATCATAATGTTGATGAGCACTTTTAAGGCAGAAAAGTAACTTGAAAAGAACCTTCTGGGACTACGTGGCAAATCGCGAGCAAGTCCATAAAGAGTATCAGAGTCCAAAAACCCACCATTTCCATGGGGAATGGCTTTAACATACTTGCAGTTTCCAGCGGTTGGGAATATTGGATCTGATTGATTCATTGGAAAAAAATCACCTAGACCAACTGGGATATCGTCACGACCCATCATGTGCAATAAGTCATAGATAACATCTATTGTTGCGGCATTTGCCCACCCAGTTGGGCTTACGATGATTGCCTAAACCAAAAGTCACTATATGAGTCCATGTCTCTATATATATAAAAAAAGAATAAGTATAATTCAACTCAATAAATCTTGGATTTTAAGTGTCACATAACAAAGAAACATAAGTGCACAAATTACAACTAAAGTAGTTATGCCTTGAATTTAGATTTGACAACCTTCCCTCTCTAAAATTTGTGTTATAAAAATAAAAATATCCTGATTAAGATAAAAGATCATTAAGTGTTTTTTATTTGGGCACATTTTTGTGTGTCAATCTTTAAGTTAATACGGAATACCCAAATAAATAAAAAACAAAACTTAGTATACCTTAAGATTTATCACTTCAACATCAACTTTAAGGAGATAAAATAGAGCAAGAAAATCTCCTACGCTCATGTCCATGTCAAACACAACTGGTTTACCCAGTGTTTTGTTTTGAAAATCTGGCATGTAAGTAACTTCTTCGTAGTAAGGAAATTGTGTAGTGAAGTTGAACCTCCCGGCATGTTGTGGTTGCTTTAGCACCTGTGAACCACCACAATTAAAGAAAAAAATCCAGTTACTCATATCACTTTATATGGTTTGGCTACTCTAAACTGGAGTGACAGATGCACTATTAATTTAGAACATTAATGATTGAAAATTGTGATATTATCAAATATAGATACTTCAAAATGTAATTTAATTACGATCTCAACCATTGATTTTCTAATTAATGATTATTATTGCACTTTATCCTCTAGGGTGCGTATGAGCCAAATTTATTTTACAGACCCAATAACAGTTAGAGCACAAATTATTTAGTGATGTGATTCCTTTAATTATTGTTTTTTTTTTTTACCTAAATATTGTGTAAAGCAAAATTGGAAATGCTTGAGCAAAATAAAAGTGAACTCACATTCAAGAAGCTTTTGAAATATTCTTTGTCAAGCTTACTCCTAACGTCCCTGTTAGGCTTTGCTTTAGTGGCGACAAGTACCTTCACCGAGTCAGGACCATCCACCTCAGCTGTATAACCGTCCTATGTAGCACATTTTGTATAAATAAGCATAAAAATTTTGTTATATGTTCGATTATTTGTGCAATCTTAAAGTTTTAAGGAAAAATAGAAAAGCAAGTACCTGACATCTCCCTTTCCCATTCTTCACAAAACAAAATTTATCTCTAAGCCCTTGTTGAACATGACCACTATGCACCCCGCCTTTCTTTAGATTGAATTTAGGAACTTTGAGGCCATCAAAAAATGGGTTGGAGCCATCAGATATCCCATAAGGTTTGTTCGAAGTAATTACAGTTATGTTCATGTACTCCATATGAGCAAATTCGTTTTCCCTTTTATTTTTTTTATTGGAGTTTCTCATGCTTGAGACCGCTACACCAGATGCGAAAGAGTCCCACATAAAATAACTCTGATAACAATAAGTCTTTATCAATATAAATTCCTTTTTACTCCATCACACAAAAGATATGTTAACAAGTGAAATTATAGGCATGTATGATATATGCAAACGTTATTAAGAGATTACCGTATAGAATTGGTTGTCAAGCTTATCACGAGCCATTTTAGCCATTTTCAAGGACTTGAAACAATATTGTGCTTCATATGTGTCTTGACTTTTTTCAAATTCATTAAAGAATTCTTCATTGATGGGGATTGTGTTTGTTGCATCAAGAGGAACAAGGGTAACAGGTATACCAGAATGAATCACCTAAAATGACATGTACTTTTTGGTCAAGAACCAATCACATCTTTCATTTATCTTTGCATGTAAACATGTCAATCTGAACCTTGAAAAGATTGAATGCTTATTTGATTATAGTTGCCATTAAGGGTTAGTTAAACAATGATGACTATTATTTACTTAAAAATGACATTTATTCAAATGAATTTAAATAATTTTTTTATGCTATAATATAATATAAGTACAAAACTTAAATATAATTATGTGGGTGGTGTTTGTGTCATTTTTCAATCAAAATTAAAGTTTATTATCCATATTATTGAGGTGAAACTCCAATTTTGATGGGAGAACAACACAAACATCACTTAATAGTTGTATATAAGTTTTGTCCATATGAACACATAAAACATTAGTGCCATCATAAAAGACGTTGGAAGGCCCTTTAGATAATATAATGCATGTTAACTTGTTATACATATAGTTTGAGACTGACCTGGTATGCTGCAAAAGGGTCACCAAATATATTGAACTCTGCATAAGGGTTCGCTTCATAATTTGTGAATACATTGCCACGGTCACCACACTGCCCAGGAATGCAAGAAAAGGATGCATTTTTGGGGCAACAACTAGTTGGGTCTGTTGACCTCACAGCACCGCCCATTATGTAAATATGTTGTACATTTTTCTTCAAGTGTGGATTGTTCATGAGAAAAATAGCTATATTTGTTTGCACTCCTATCACAATCAAAGTTATAGGACCTGCAGATATTTTGTCAATCAACACTTGTTGAGCAGTTGGTTGTCCTAAGGGAGTATATTTCCTTATCCCCTAATTTCATGATGGAATCAACAAGAAAATGAGTATTAGTATATAGAATACAAAGTATCAGTTCAAACAAATGAATCAATTTTGTTGTAATGTAATTCTAAACAGTTTCAAGCCAAAGGTAAGTTGTCTAGAACAATTGGTACACAATTATGGTGAAGCTAACATTAACGAACATTATTACTAAAAGGAGAATGTTGGGGAGTTCAATACTATTTTTTTATATTATCGTAAGGAGTTATTATCTATGATAGGTAACATGTTCAATTTGACAATGTATATTATACCTGTGGAAGGAAAGCTTTTCGGATGCCATAAATAGTATCAATATCCAAGATCCCTCTATGGCCTATTGGAATGGCCTGTCTGTATCTGCAGCCTCCTGTCGTTGTCATTCCCTAATTCAATGAAATATTATTTGATCTAAATTTCAATCATGAACACGAATATGATGTTGTATAAAACTTAAAAGCAATTCCACATGTACTTTTGGGGCTATTTTTTAATCAAAATTGAAGTTTCACCTTGGTAATATGCAAAATAAAGGTTTCCATTAAATGTCAACACGAATTACCAATATGAAACTCCAATTCTAATCTATGGCCAATACCAAAAGTACCTATGGAATTGTATCTACATTTTGTCCTATGATGTATTATATGCTCCGTGTATTTCTAGCTACTTAGAGGTTTCCTAAAGAAAATGAAAAGGCCACACATACTTGTTCTATAATTGAAAGATATCCACCCACATTTGGGAGAATGGTACCGTCTGGGAGTATTCCACCCTCACCTCCCATTCCAACTGCTATGTCATCTCTCCCCATCATGTAAAGTATGTCATAAACTTGATTCACAGCATGTCCGACATTAGTCCAAGCATTTGCATTGATTGTGACTCCCTACAGATGTTGGTATGAAGACTCAAAACATCACAAAATTCCAATCCCTGAATGGTAAAGAAATGCTTAAAATGGTTCACAACATAACCATCCCCCAAGTAATGCCATATATGCAATGTCAGCTTCATAAGATCAAATTGTGTGGGCTTTACAACACATGGAGACGAACAAAGTACTACTACGTATTGATAGCCTTTTTTTTTCTGAGAGAAATATTGATATCTTTTAAAACACACACTTATGGCTTATCCAACAAAAAGAAAGAACACACACTACACACTTTTTAATATGACAATTCCTTTATTAAGCCAACAGAAACAACAATAAGTTTTGCTTGGAAAATAGAAATGATTTCAACCAAGGAGTAAATGATTCAAGCCAATCAGTAAATGCTATGATTCACAGTGAAAAAACTCAAAAAGGAGAAGGAAATAAAGGCAAGATTAACATGTGTTGCTCAATTTGCTTTGGTTCGCTAACCTCCAATTGAAACTCTGATCTGTTGAGCTTCAAAAGGTAGAGAAGAGCAAATACATCATCAAGATCAACATCCGTATCCAAAAGAATTCGACGAGGCTTGGCCGCCACAGTAGTTACTAACATAATGAATACCACAGCTACCCATACCCTCATTGGAAACATTGTCTCCACTCCAAGTGCAACCCACCAGAATTCTCTTATGTTCAAATACGTAACAGAGAATGACAAAGATTCAGAAAGAGGTTTGATGAAAATAGTAAAGTAAGAGTCATGAAAAGCATGCAAAGGAGAGAATTCATGTATTGTGTGGAGGAAGTGAAAGGCACGTAAAAAAATTATAAGGAGGTAGAACTAGAACTAGAACTAGAACTAGAAGTACCTTACTGGCTTGTTAGAAAGTAAAAATGAGAAGCAATTTAATTTACGTGTTCATTGGTTTCGTAGTGCATAGAAGGATGAAGAGACAGAGAATTAATTAATTTATGGAAAATAAATATAAGCTGAATGAAAGAGTATAGTAGTAAAATTGGGGTGATTCATGATCTGAGTTTAAAGACCAATGCTATTTTATTCCATTTTTTTGGTTGAATAACGTCGTTACTAGTGTACTTGTTGCTGTTTGGTCTTCCAGAAAGGACGAGAATGGAAATAAAATAAAATAAAAACTATTTTATTCTTATCTTTGCGTTTAATTTTACCGTTTAATTAATCATGTTAAAGCGGATGATTTTGACTTATTGATAAAGCAAAAAAAAGAAGATAAACAAGGAAACAGATAAAAGAAAAAAAATGAAGGAGGAAGATACCAACACACACAGCTTTGGTGCTGTAAAGGATGATACAGTGAGCTTAGCTTGGTTGCTGCTATTAGTGGTGATGGATCATGGTGGCTTAAAGATGGAACGTTCCATTTTTATTTTGAGTGAAAAAAAGGGAATCAGAGAAAGGACTTAGTTATTGAATGGGTCCGAAAGAGAGTGTTAAAGAATGAGAGTGACAAATGGTGATGATAGAAATTGAAAGGATACAAATGGGTGAGAGCTGTGTGATGATCTGTTTGTGTTCGTATGTATGTTTTGGTGTGGAGAAAAGAATGTGCTCTGTGTAGTGTAGTTGAGAGAGACAGAGGGAGAGAGATAGTCAAATAGTAATAATACTTTCCATTGCAATTTTTACAAAATTTCAACACTTTAATATTATTCTATTCAATTAAAATCTAATTTAGTGAGACAACATGCAATAACTATATTCCTAATAACTAAAAGCGGTTGCCCGAGTATCAAATGCTATGCTAGTATTGTTATATATAAAAAATAAAAATAAAAACAGTGTGCTAAATGGATGCCTTTCTCAGTGGACGAAATCTCTATTATTTTTCAACTAAAAAAG
Source organism: Glycine max (assembly GCF_000004515.6). Classification (NCBI taxonomy): domain Eukaryota; kingdom Viridiplantae; phylum Streptophyta; class Magnoliopsida; order Fabales; family Fabaceae; genus Glycine; species Glycine max. The sequence continues at coordinate 32,052,217 of NC_038249.2, forward strand.
GAAAATAATTTTCTTTACAATTTGGTCAAAAAGTGAACGTATTTTTATAGATGCAATAGGGCACCGGCACTACTTAGCATATTCTTGCCACCATATGTAGAAATTTTGCCTAAAGATGTTTTGTGTGCTCGACCTAAATTCTCTTTAGCTTTTAAAGTCAAATGACTTGAGTGGAGGCAGCGAAACTTACTGTTTGCTTTTTAAAGTTGAGTTTTAATAAATTAGCTGATTTTTCTTTTTACATATAATAATAAATTAAAGACTTGACTGTACTTCTGATCCTCTCCTTTTTTAATTTCATAATTTGTGTTCCCTTATTTTAAAATTGCTCAAATCTAATCCATCGGTGGCAAAAATTCACAAAAAGGTTTTATGGTAAAATTTGAATCCATAGCCTCAAACTTAGTACATACTTTATGGTAGAACTTGTTGGGTTTGTCTTCACCAAAACTTCTATTGTCATGTTTTGGAAGATTTTCTGTTTGCATTTGTCTTAGAATGTTGTTTTTTAAGTACAGGAGGTCATGATTTACACCATAAAAGGTTGTTCTGCTCACCATCGGTTTGCTTAATTAGCAAATTCCATAGCCTCGCTAGCTCAGCAGCACAAGAGGTCACAACTCGCACGGACACATGTTTAAAGGGAAATTAATATTAATAGTCTAGCAGATTCATTTGTTAAGCATAGATTAGCCATGCGCATGGGGAAATGTTGTTAGTATTTTTAGGATAAAATATGTTTTTAATTTTCAAATTTTCATATAAAATAATTTAGTCCATAAATTTTATAAAATAAAATATATTTTAAATTTTTTCTCTCAATCCAATATTATAAAACATGCACAAGTTGGAGAGTGCTTTCCAGATACCAAAACCATTTTTTTATAACGTTAAATTACAGTTCGAGAACTAAAAATAAAAATATATTTTATCCATTTTTTTTTATTTGCTTACATCTCGTTGTTGACACTCTAGAGCTTGATTTTAGCGATAGCTATTTTGGTTTTTTGGGCTATTAAGCTCCTTTTTATCATAATTTTTTTTTGTCAAAAAAATAAAAAAATTTAAACGAAATCAAAATGGTAACATATTAACTCAAATAACTAAATTAAATAAAAGAATTAAAGACTAAAGTACAGAAATTATAATCTTGCAAAAGTATAATGAGTAGAAAAGCTTCAAAATTTTAAAATTTTGAATGACAATTACCCACTCATTTATCACTTTATAAAAAAAAGTGTATTTGGTCATACATTTCACAATTTTGGACCATACATTTCATATCCTATGAGATATCTGTGAGCACCTGTATTCTAGTTGGCTTACACAGAAGTGCCAGTAATATTTACAGAATTTCTAATGTATTTATATTTTATTTAAATCAGCACATGATAATTTTAAGAAAAAATACATCCGATTTTATAACAATTATCTGATTCAAATAAATAATCCCATGTGTAAAAAAATCCATTAAAAAAAACTAATCTTTTAAATGAATGTCAATTCAAGTGACTAGTTCTAGCACCCAGCTAAGAAATACCCTGAGTCACTACAAAAAAGGTGCTATGCTTTTTGCGACAAATGACTCTCTTTAGCTTGGGTCAAACCTCGCTTTTGTCCTTCATTAACCGCTCTTGAACTTTCCACACGTGAAATGTATATAACATGCATCTTTTGGGGTTGAAGAAATAACTATGTTTTTTCCCCTAGCTTAGAGAATGTCTCCTCTCAATATACTGGATTAAAGTTTAATCTTTGCGTAATATAGTTTATCTAATTTTTTTTTACAAAATAAGACAAATTTTCCGGCTAAAATAAATAACTATATGGATTGTGAATTCATGGTTTGGAAAATTAGACCAAATTGAACAAAATATCAGTTAAGTAACTAGTTGGGGAAATCCAAAGCAATCTTATTTTCAATCAGCCGGTCAAGAATAGACTAAAATTATAACAAATCAATATACGGGCCGATTTTTAAATTTTGCATTATAAGAGAACTAAGTAAGAACACCATATGTCCTTATAATTATTTGAATATTAATTTCTTATATTTTTCTACAAAATTATAATTGATATGTGACAATCAATGTTCTTTAAGAAAATATTTTTTATAGAAACCAAAAGCAAGACTATTTAATTAAAATTATTTAAATTTAAAATATCATTACCGTCTTTATCTACACAATAAAATTATATATATATATATATATATATATATATATATATATATATATATATATAACCGTTAGTTTGCGATAAATCACGCAAGATATTTTTGTAGAAAGGCATTGCATTAGTCCTACAAAGTACAAAATATGTGTTACATTGTCACTAGGACCACAGACCCAATATGTGTTACATTGTCACTAGGACCACGTCACTAGGACCACAGACCCAACTGACAAAGTATACACGTGAAAGGCTTGGCATATACTAGGATGAAGTTTAAAGTGTGTGACCCCTCTCTAGCTTCTTATCTATAAACCAACACGCATACCCTGCTTTTTCAAACCAATAGCTTGAAATGAATTGGAACCTAATGGATGGATGGATCCATTGACTCCCCCCCCCCCCCCCCCCCCCCCCAAACTGAATATTATTTTATATTATTAAATATCCAAAACTTAATCATAAACCCTTTTACATAAACAAAAAATGGCTTAGAATTAATTGAGTGATGTGTACCATCTTATTATATCCTCTCTCTTTTTTTCATATTGGATATCATTGTTCCATCTTCCATGAAGCTTCCTTCATCCAATGAGCCTTTCTTTTTTATATAATGATCAATGGGGTTGTTGAATGTAGGGCATCACACTCAGGAGCCCAATTCCATCTGAATCATTATTCCACACACCACAATGGAGGTTAAAGTTGACCTATTGAAGGTAATTAATCCCACGCAAGAGCCTCAAAAAAGAGGTATGGCACACACTTGCATGTATAATAATCCGAGAATGGACTCTATGACTTAAGGTTGTACACATACTATTATGGTAGAAAATGATTACAAGTAAGAAAACATTGGCCAATCAATTTGAAGGAGAATGCACTTTCAGTGTGTTTTTGGATTAGATAATAACTTAAAGGGGTCATCCAAGAGCATGCTGGAAATCATGAATCTTCAAGGCACACACGAGCATTTAATAAGGATGGCATTTCTTTTAAGATGTGTGTGAATGATCCACTTTAGGATACAGATAAAATTCGGCCCTTTATATATAATCATGCTATTTAATTATCAAGATTCGTTTTTCATGCACTCATAATAATAAGTCAGTGTTCTCCTCCGTAAGCCGATCGACCCTATACATTGTGGGCATGTACCATGATAACTCATTTTCAAACTCTGGCACAAAAAGTCAGATCCAACCACCAATAGCATGCCAAGATGTTGTAGCTATTGTTGATGTGCTGAAATAATAAGTCTTGGTCTTTAGATCATGTTTAAGCAGATAATGCTTAAATAGGCTTTTATAAATGATGCATACTTACGAATTGCTTCGATATAGTCAAAGATGACACTTTGAAAAGGATGAACAGAGCCTCCTGCCAAAAGTCATTGTTAATATTTAAGGTCAATTACCTGGATTTGCTGGGTTGAAATCTCAGCTGAAAGTGGTATCCAATATTTATAAATTGGGGAGTACGTTATCCAATGCACAATTATTTTCTAGAGAGATCTTAACTATTTTTTATTGGAGACAATCCTACTTACTGTATATCCAAGACTTAAACATGAGATAACTGTGGTTCAGTTAGAATAACTTCATGTTAGATAGGAAAAGAACATGGTTGAAGAGGAAAACAAAGCGGGAATTAAAGCTGAGTTGTAGCTTGAGTTCATACTCAACGTAGACATTAACAAAATTGGAAGTGGCAGAGAAGAAAGGAGAAAAAAATTGTTGATTTAGGGATTTTGTTTATTATTGTTGTTGATTTGGGGATTGTGTAAGATCTTGGTGATTTTTTATTATGACAAACTGGAGGAATCATTTTTAGTAGTTTTTAACCTTCAGAGACTATTTCATACCTGATTAAAAGCTCTATCAATTATTTTTTTTACAGTTTTTAACGGTCACAAAATGAATCACCACAAAATATAAAACAAAATAATTAAATTGATTATGTCATAATTTAAGGGAGAAGAAAAAAAAAGTTAAAAGGTTTTGGCAAGTCAAATTTTGGTTCAGAACCTAAAAATCAAATTTTAAAAAAGTTAAAGGAGTAAAATTATAATTAATCCAAAATAATTTAATCATATAAAAAGTAAATTAAATAATATTATGCAATAAATAAAAAGATTAATTATACTTCTGATCTCCCATTTTTAATTTTTTAATTTTGATCACTTATTTTAAAATTGAACAAAATTCTAGTCCATCCATGGTGGAAATATAAAAAAAAAAAAATACTCAAGTTAAAATTTGAACCCAAGATCTCAAAACTTAGTGTATATAGACTTTCATAAGAAATTAAGAATCATTAAATCACTTAGCTTGATTAAAATATAGTGAAAAAATATATTACCTATAATCACTATAAAAAAAGGTGCTTTTTACATTGGTGTTTCTAAAACAATTGTAAAGAACCGTTTAAAAAGTATGACGGAGAACCAAAAATGTACATAATTTTTTTATCAGCAAATATTAATTATTAATTTATTAACAAAGAAATTTGAACCTATAATTTATTTCTATCTCCCCCCTTTCTCCTTTACCACCAAATCACATTATATCTCATTACATAAATTTGTTATTACTAAATAAATAATATAATATTATAAAATCAAACAAACAATTAATAACTTATATTTTTAATACTATATATCTTAATTATCACTTAATCACTTTGTATTAAATAATTTCCTCTTTTATAAATAATTTTTATTTTTAATCATAACATTTTTTTTTTCTTTGGATACTTTAATGATTAACCACTCTCATTAGTTTAAGACGTACACCAAGCTTAAGGATGACTCCATTTCCTTCTTTGATCTTCAAAGCTTCCTACCCTAGCCGATTGGTTCCAATCACCAAGGCTATTTGCAAACATTTTATGATAAGCCTTGGAACTCATATGGCTTAAAATTCTGACTAATTTTCCATGTTTCTCATCTACCACCATTTTGCCATCTATGGACTCATCCCCTTGGGCCAAAACTTTAATGGGCTTGAGTTCAAATTTTGCATTTAGATTTGAGGGGCCATGGCCATTAGCTAGGACAACCGCACCTAGAATTTCCCCCAAGAATGTGTCCTACAACATTATTATAAACACAAATCGTAAGTAGCAGAAACAAATTGTAGAAAACCTATGTCCTTTTTGTCCAATCACAGGAAATAAAAGATTAGTACTGAAGTTTACCATATGATGATATCTATGGTGGATATGCTTCAGACGTTGTAGCCTCAATAACACACGCTTGGAAAACACAGCTTCAGGTGTTTTTTCTGTCCTACGCAACCAGTGTAACATACTAGAAAATGAACTTGCTTTATGTTGGATACTAAGGGGAATGAGTGTGATGTTGACATCTGATTGAAACACTATCTCAGCTGCTAAAGGATCCAGAAACATGTTAAATTCTGCATATTGGTTGGAAGGAACTGAAAATATATTTCCCTTGTCACTGACATTCCGGTTGATGTGTCCTCCCACTACATAAACCTCCTACACATTTTAGAAGAGCTATGTTATGTCATTACTACACATTACAATCATCTTAACTACATTTCTTTCATCACATGGCAGAATGTTAAGGTAGAATGAGGTTAGAATATTCAATTTTAGTGTTTACTTTTGGCTAAAATATAACTTATATCAAAATGACAGGAACAATTTTCTCACTTTTCTATGGCTACTCTTGCATCAACTTTTAAGGCAATTATCACTTTTCTATGTTATGAAACTCTCACTTTTCAATATAAACTTTTTTCAAAATAAATCAGCTAATTTTTTTTAAACTTTTTTTCTTTGCAAAACTTATCAAATTAAATATCCAATTTCTTCTAAAAATAAAAAAATTCAAAACTTTTCCTTTTCAAATTCTAATGTCAATTGTATAAAACCATTCATATTTTAACTAGTTTTTTTTACTGTTAAACTTCTATAATTATTTAGACCTCAAATTCATCATAAACCTTAAATATTGGATTAAAAAAAGAATTTGAGAATTTTTAGATAGAAGAAAAATGACAAAAAACTCAAATTTACTTAATTTTAAAAATAAAAGTTAATAGGCTAAAAAAATTAAGAGATTAGAATCACACACATTTTAAATTAAAAAAAAAACACTTATTACCACTATTCTAAAATGTTGCAAAGCAAATGTATAATGTAACTAAATTACCTCAATTCTGGAGCTTATGTTTTTAACCGATACAACTTTTGCTAAAGTAGTCAAAGGTCCATTGGTTAATACTGTAATTTTAGATCCTGTTTCCATTGTTTGCAATATGGACTCCCAAATTTCCATGACCAGTGGCTGTCTAAGTTCAGGGTGATCTGTATTTCGAGGAGCCCCAAACTTCACAGAATTTTCAGATGTATACCTAAGCCACATGTTAATTTGTTAGAGTTTATTATAGGTAAAAAAAAGAGAGTAAGTTTACAAGCATGCCACTTGAATAAAAACCATATATAACAAACGTACCCAAGTTAAAAGATGCATTGATATATAATAATTTTTTATACTAAAAAAGTGCAATATCATAATTTGATGGATTGTATTATTTCAGTTTTACACCATTGTATTCACTACTTTCATTTCATAAGGATTGACTTCTTACACAAACTACATATATAGTGAGTCTTATGTAAGAACTCAAAAGGTGAAACTTATGCATGAATACAGTGGAAGAATAATAGTACTCTTTTTAGTAGCAAAATATAGGTTTCTTTTTTTCATATAGCCATAATAATTTCAATAATTTTTCGGGCATTATAATGATGATGAGCACTTTTAAGGAAAAAAAGTAACTCGAAAAGCACCTTCTAGGGCTACGTGGCAAATCACGAGCAAGACCATATAGAGTGTCAGAGTCTAAAAGTCCACCATTTCCGTGGGGAATGGCTTTAACATACTTGCAATCTCCAACAATTGGAAATATGGGGTCTGACTGATTCATTGCAAATGCATCACCTAGACCGACTGGGATATCATCACGACCCATCATGTGTAGTAAGTCATAGATGACATCTATTGTTGCAGCATTTGCCCACCCAGTTGGGCTCACAGTGATTGCCTAAACCAAAAGTCATTATGTGAGTCCATGTCTTTGTGCAACAACATATAAGTATAATTAAAGCTATAGTATAACTCAACAAATTAATAAATACGAGCTTTCAAGTGTCACGTAACAAGTAACATAGCTTAACAAATTACAACTATAGAAGTTATGCCCTGACCTTAGAATGTACAATTTTTCTCCTCCCTTAAATTTTTAGAGTAATAATAATAAGATCAAATGACGTATTTAATCCTTTATCTTATTTATTTAGTTCAATTTGATCCTTAATCTTTTAAAAAGTTTATTTTGATCCTTTATTTTTTTAAATAGGTTCACAATAATCCTTCCTTCTATGAAAAATTGACACCACTAATAATTACACATATTGACGACTAAAAATTACTAAAAATATGTTTATCAGTTTCCCTTCTTCCTTCCTCTTCTTCTACCTGCACACACCAAAATCTTTCCTCAAATTCCTAACTCCTTTCTAGTATTAGTACTATACCTCCACGTGGTGGGACGATAGCCACAATGGCCTATGAAGGGGTCCAAGAAGAAGCCAAAGTCGCCAATCATCATAGCGCAGGAGAGCACCAACATGCTCCATGCCTACATACTTGAAGTTGACAACGATTTATGGCACCGGTTAATTTTTTACTTTTGAACTATCAATTTTTTGTGGATTTGTTAAAGGGTATATGTGTGCGCCTGTTATTATAGTTTATGGATAATTTTAAATGCTAGACTTGAGTTGTTGTGGTTGTCATTAAACTAAAATGATCTATTTTGAATTTGCAATAGATGACATGTTGTGGATCATAAAACTTTGAGATTTAAGAAGAACAAGAAATATTATTAGGGTTTTGGGTTTGCAATGGAAGAAGGAGAGAAAGAGGAGGAAGGAAAAGGAAGAAGAGAAGGAGGAAGATGAAGAAAAAAAACTCACATTTTGTAGTGTTTTTTAACCGTCAATATCTTTATTTTATTAACAGTATTAACTTTAGATGAATGAAATGAAAAAATAATTTTAAAACAATTTAAAAAAATAAAGAATCGAAATGAATTTTCTAAAAGAGAAAAGACTAAATCGAACAAAAGAAATAACATAAAAGATCAAATAGGTTATTTGACTTAATAAAAAAAACTTATTAAGCTAAAAGATTTTGAAGAGTTTTTTTTTAATTATATAAGCACATTTTCCATGTTTTTGTCAATCTTTTAAGTGTAGAACACCTAAATCAAAGAGTGAAAAATTTAAATACCTTAAGGTTTATCACTTCAACATCCACTTTAAGAAGGTAAAATAGAGCAAGAAAATCTCCTACACTCATGTCCATGTCAAACACAACATGTTTCCCTAGTGTTTTGTTTTGAAAATCTGGCATGTAAGTTACTTCTTTATAGTAAGGAAATTGTGTAGTGAAGTTGAACCTCCCAGCATGTTGTGGTTGCCTTAAAACCTGTTAACCACCGAAATTAAAGCAAAATTCAGATACTTGTATCATTTTATAGAATTTGGTTCCTTTAAACTAAAATGATGGTTGCATTTTAGAGAATAAAGTGCACTCACCATTGATAATTAGAACATTAACGATTGGGATTGTAATAAAATCAAATATAAATATTATAAAATCTAAATTAAGTTAACTACAATCTTAACCATTGATTTTTTTTAATTAATATTGTACTTTATATTATCCTATAAAGTGCATAAGAGCCAAGCCCTATTTATACGCCCAATAACAGTAAGGGCACATAGAATTTAGTGGTGTGTTTCTTTTTAAGAAAATATCTCATAAAACAGAATTGAAGAGGTTTGAATAAAATAAAAGTGAACTAACATTCAAGAAGCTTTTGAAATATTCTCTGTTAAGTGGGTTCCTAACTTCCCGGTTAGGCTTTGCTTTAGTGGCAACAAGTACCTTCATTGAGTCAGGACCATTCACCTCAGCTGTATAACCGTCCTATACAGTAAATTTTGTAATAAATAAACACAAACATTTTCTTATATGCTTGAGTATTTATAAAATCTTAAAGTTGAGCAAGGAAAAAGAGAAACAATTACTTGACATCTTCCTTTCCCATTCTTCACAAAGCAAAATGGATCTCTAAGCCCTTGTTGAACATGACCACTATGCACCCCATCTTTTTTTAGATTGAATTTAGGAACTTTGAGGCCATCAAAGAATGGATTAGAGCCATCTGATATCCCATAGGGTTTGTTCGAAGTAAATACAGTTATGTTTATGTACTCCATATCTGCAAATTCATTTTCCTCTTTATTTCTTTTATTGGAGTTTCTCATGCTTGAGATTGCTACACCAGTTGCGAAAGAGTCCCACATAAAATAATTCTGTTAACAATGAATCATTATCAAAATGAGTTTCATTTTACTCTACTAAACAAAAGATATGTTAATAAGTGAAAATCGCAGGCACATATGATATATACAAACATTATTAAAAGATTACCTTATAGAATTGATTGCCAAACCACGCATCACGAGCCATTTTCACAGACTTGAAACAATATTGTACTTCATACGTGTGTTGACTTTTTTCAAATTCATCAAAGAATTCTTTAGTGTATGGGATTGTGTTTGTTGCATCAAGAGGAACAAGGGTAACAGGTATACCAGAATGAATAACCTAAAATGACATGTACTTATTGGTCAAGAACCTATATCTATGAATTTATGTCCGCATATAAAGACATCAACCTAACCCTTGAAAAAGTTGAATGCTCAATTCATTATATTTGACAACAATAATTAAACAATTATTACTATTATTTACTTAGCAACGACATTTATTCAAAATGAAATTGAAAACATTAACCTAAACTTTGAAAAAACTAAATGCTTAATTGGTTACAGTTGACAACAAGGGACAATTAAATAATGATGGCTATTTACTTAACAATGTCATTTATTCAAAATGAGCTTGAATATTTTTTATGCTCTAATGTAATAATATAAATAAATAAAGCATTAATGTCATCATAAAAGATATCAACGCATGTTAACATGCTAATAACTTCTCCATATAGTTTGAGCTAACCTGATATGTTGCAAAGGGGTCACAAAATATATTATACTCAGCATAGGGGTTAGCTTTATAATTTGTGTACACGTTGCCGCAACCATCACATTGCCTAGGTACGCAAGAGGTAAAAGCATCTTGGGGGAAACAACCCGTTTGGTTTCTTAACCCCACACTACCACCCATGATGTAAATGTGCTCCACATTTTTCTTTAGGTGTGGATTGTTCATAAGGAAAATAGCTACATTTGTATGCGCTCCTAACATAATCAAAGTTATGGGGCCTGTAGATATTTTGTCAATCAACACTTGTTGAGCAGTTGGTTGTCTTAAGGGGGTATATTTCCTTCTCCCCTAATTTCATGATGCAATAAAAAAAACCAATATTTAGACTACAAACAATTGAAACAAATTAATCAATTCAACTACAATGTAATTGTAAATAGTTTCAAGTCAAAGTTGTTGCAATGCGGCTAATTGTGAACAAATCAATCAATTAATCAATGTGATTGAGTTGGTAATTAGAACAATTAGAATACCATTATGGTGACATTGACTTGTACTTATTATTGAAGGACAATTAATGTTGGAAAGTTCAATTTCTATAGTACTATAATATGGGTAATTATACTAAAGGCAACATGTTCAAATTGACAATATTTATTATACCTGTGGAAGGAAAGCTTTTCGAATGCCAAAATTAGTATCAATATCTAAAAGCCCTCGGAGGCCCATAGGAATGGCCTGCCTGTATCTACAACCTCTTGTTGTTGTCATTCCCTAATTCATTGAAATGTCATTTGATATAACATATCAATCGTGAATAGAAACATAATGTATTATTGTATGCTCTATCTATTTCTAGCTACTTGGAGGCTTACAAAAGAAAGAAAGGAAAAAGGTGACACATACCTGTTCTATAATTGAAAGATATCCACCTACATTTGGAAGTATGGTACCATTTGGGAGTATGCCACCCTCACCTCCCATTCCAACTGTTATGTCATCTTGTCCCATCATGTAAAGTATGTCATAAACTTGATTCACAGCATGCCCAGCATTAGTCCAAGAATTTGCGCTGATTGTTACTCCCTACAAACGCATGCATAAAGACTTAAAACATCACAAAATTCTAATCCTTTAATGATAAAGAAAATGCTCAAAATGGTTCACAATATAACTATTTCCCAAGTTATGTCAAATGTGTAATGTCAACTTCATTACATCAAATTGTGTTGGTTTTACAACACTAAAAACAAACAAAGTACTCACAACAAGAAATTTGCCATATATATCCTTATGAACACTTATATAGGGATAGTCATTAAATTTGTATGTATAGAGATATCATATACCTACAAACATACAATGGGTGAGTTTGGTTATGCTTTTTTTTCTAGGAAAAAAAAATACTTATTTTATAAAAAAAAGTATTTGGATAAGCGACTCGTTATTACTTATGAAAATAAGCAAATGCGAAGCGAAGTTGGTGAAAACAGGGAGCTTGATTTAATGAAATTTTGGATGTTTTTAAGGACGAGTTTACACAGCAGTCGATTCCACCTTTCTTTTGTCTTCATCATTTCTGTTAGAACAATCGTGACCTATCTCCAGAAGTGTTTCTCTTCAGATAAGGTTTATGGAGTGTGGGATCTTCATGAAAGACTTCAAATCTTGGTGCAAATCTTCCAACACCCCATGGAGGCGCTCCACCCTGCCATTCTCCATTGCGCAAGGTTTGCATCTGGCGTGGCGAGGTAGAGGTAGATCTGTACTGGCAGTCATGTTAGTGAATGACTTTGGCAGGTGGCCCGGGGAAAAAGAGAAAATCTGATTTCAAATTTAATCACATTATTTTCCCCTAAATCTCAGAGATCGCATATCATCCTCGTCGTCATGGAGAGCATCGAACGACCTCACTCATTATGAAACCAAGTGTTGGTGCCGATTTCTTCTATGAAAAGGAATCATTGATTTATTGGTTACCATTTTACTATACGTTTTCACAGAATGCATCAAACCTGGGGCCATGTATTTATGGTTATATCGTTGTCTTATGGGGAGCTTCGTGGCATCAACTACAAGATTTATCTTTGGCATTGTGGGGGCCTTTGTTGTAAGATCCTCGCTTTGGTGGATAGCAAGGTTGGGATCCTCAAAGGTTTGTTATATGATACAATATTTCTCTGGTGTTGATTTATTTGAGAGGAGGGACTCTAGATGGTGTAGACATCATATGATGTGTTTAATTTGTTCATATATTCATAGTACGTGGTGGAAATTTTGGAGGATAAATCACTTTTTACTTGTATTCTTTGTGAGGGAGAAGATATTTCATTTATGTTTCACATTGTATCCTCTCTTTAATGAATTTATTTGCTTATCAAGAGTGAGAATTAATCAAGAAAAGAAATAAATGGGAAGGTATGAACAAAGTGTAACAAGTCTTTGGTGTTGTTAATGAACTACAATGTGTACGTTTCAGCTACCTGATTATTAGCTTAGCTTGTGTCAACGCATACTATGAATGAAATGGAATTTTATAGGGTGTTTGTAGTTCCTATCAATTTAAAGCCATTATTTTATGTTTGTAGTTCCTAATTTTATTTAACCTGATGTGTCTCTCTTTAAGTTTACTTCTTCAAACTTCAAAGCTGAATCGTGAAAAGTGAAACATTAATAGTAATACATAAATTGTTTGAAAGTCATCATAATTACGGCTATCCTAAGCCCACCTTAGTTGTGGTGGATAATTGTGGGAAAAGAGAAGTGTGTTAAAGTTTCAAGTAGTGTTATGATAAAGTACATAAGGGAGGATCAATTCTCACCTTATAAGTTGATTTTGTAAGGTTATTTTATACTAAAACTTGCATTATAACATGGTATTCTAGCTTATCTTAAACCCATTGGTGGGTCACTTGTGTTAAGGCAGTGGACAAAGAAAGGTGTGTTGAAGTCTCACATTGATTAGAGATAATATTATGATAGAGTATATAAATGAGAAACATTCATCATCTTACAAATTAATTTTATAGGATTGAATTACGTTAAAATTTGCGATGTAATAAAGATTACATATTCCAAATGATGTAATGTAATGTTCTATTACTATAACATTACTTTTATTTATCAACAAGTGTTTGTTTCTATTATTATATGTAATAGAAGTAGGTTTTGAAAATGTGAGTATATATTACATACACCATAAATGTATGGCTCTATGGTTATACCATATTGAGATACAATAAATAATTTATCTTAAATATTGCTAATATTTATTTATATTTATACAAATAAATTTTGAATCCATTGCCAAAATTTAGGGATTATAATCAAGTTATCTAAGGAAACTAAGGGCTCGTTCGTGTGTTGTTGCATGTTTTTGGTTTTTAGTTTTTCAATGTCATTTATGGAATAAGATGTGTTCAATAAAATTAGAGCTAAAATAATTTTTAATTTAATTTCAAAATATTTTTGTATTCATTTTCAAAATCAAGAAAAAGGAATTATGAATTTAACTTTTAGTTTTAAAAAATACACTTTCACTGTCACCACCACCACCACCATAATCGTCGTCACCAACACCATTTCGTCACAATCACCACTATTGTTGTTGTTGTTATCACCATACCACCATCAGTATCACAACTATCATAATTGATGTTGTTGTTATTATCACCATGACAACCTCCCCCACCACCATTCTTCCACCATTGTCATCATTGTTGTCACCACTCTTATTGTTGTTGTCGCCAATGTCACAATTTCTATTGTCACCACCATTAGTGTTATATATCTTTGTTATAATTGTTATTCTAATGACTGTGTTATTTTCTTAATATATTTATTTTTGTTGTAAAAAATATATTTTTTCAAACCCTTTACTATTTTTAGAAGTTTTAATTATTTATTATTTTTTATTATTTTTATGTGTTGATATTTTTTTATATTGCGTTATTTCATAGTGTGAAACAAGATAAAATTAAATAATTGATTATTCGTCTTTGATTTGCAATAACTTTTTAGAAACTAAAAACAAAACAAAACTGAAACTAAAAACTCAAAACTAAAACAAGTTTTGATTTTTAAAAATTTAAAAACTAAAAACAAAAAATTACCTTGAACGGGACCTAATTTTATGATCAAGTTATAAAAAATAAATAATATTTTAAAGTTGTTTAAGGAAGATAAATTAACTAATAGAAGTTTTTGTATTTTTAGATGAAATTTTATTTCCATCTGAAAATTTATGGATATTTTTTAGATGAATTTAGGATGAATTTGAAGTTTAGAGATATTTCTCATATGAAATCCAAGGAAAAATAAAAAATATTTCAGCCAAGTAATGAGTAAATCATTATTAAACTTAATCAGTGAAAACAATGATTCGTGGTAAAAACAAACAAACAAAAATAGAAGGGAACAATAAAGGCCAACATCAACGTGTTGCTCATCAGTTTGCTTTGGACTACTAACCTCCAATTGGAACTCTGATCTGTTGTGCTTCAAAAGGTAAATAAGAGCAAATACATCATCAAGATCAACGTCTGTATCCAAAAGAATTCGACGAGGCTTGGCCATCACATTATCCAAAGCAACTCCAAGAGTTGTTAACATAATCAATACCACAACTACCCAAAACCTCAATGGAAACATTCTCCAGGGTCAAAGAGTGACCAGAATTCTCTTATGTTCTAATGTGTAATAAAGAATGAGAGAAAGATTCAGAAAGAGGTTTGGTGAACATACAAAGTCATGAAAAACATATTTTGTCTGGACAAATAATAAAAAATGATAAAGATTAAAAAAAATAACATAAAAAGGTTTTATGTATTAACATTCATAAATTTATTTTGTCTGTTTGCACTAGCATATTTATTTGTCTACTGTACAAAATTTATACAAGATTATAATTTATTAAGAAACTGTCAATTATTAAATTACAACATTAAAACTGTACAGTCATATTAAAACTGTACATGTACAAAAAGTCAATATAATTAATAACTTCATAAAGTATATCTTACACCAAATCAGATTTAACTCAGTTTGGTTAAACACACTATTATCTTACACCAAAACTAATAAATATAGTATGTCTAATAATCAAATACTCACTATCTCATTATAATTGTGGTGCAAAAAGAAAAATTAAGTCTCAAAATAATTATTATTTTAACTTTTTTTAATATAATAGTAATTACATTAAAAAATAAGTTTTTTAGTAGTGATATCTCTTATAATATAAATGATGGACAACAAAAAACTATCAATGAATTCATGAAAATAAGGTTAGTTTTATAAAATTGTCATTTTTTTATCTATTTGTTAGTTTTTCATTATCTGTCAAGAAACTTTGGATGATGATGATTATGGAACAGGAATAAATATAACAATTTCAAAACAAATTAAAGTCAAACTTCAAGATTCAGAAGAAAAAAAAAAACCTTAAACTAACATATTGATTCTATAGCATTTACAAATATATTTTTTACAAAGAGAAACTGAAATACATGAAGGTGTATTTGATGGAAAATATGGTTGCTAGCATGGAATTGAGATGCCCTTGCTAGGAGATCAGCAATGTAATTAACTTGTTGCCTTTTATAAGGAGATAAGTTTTTGTACATACTATCTCTTGACCTATAATTATTTTAAACAATAATAAAATACTCATTTTGTTTCCTAATGTAAGTGTTACGTAAGAAGAAAATTTAAGACGATACTCATTGAAAAGTGTACCAATTCGTTCAAGTAATATTTTAAAATGATAAGATTGAGTATTGTTTCTGTAAGGATTTTGTTTGTACTCAAGATAGTGTATACCCAATTTGTGTGCAATTAATGAATGAATTTAAGAAATGTGATTTGAGTCATTTTGTTTGTAAATTAGATATTTATGTGATTCTAGACTAAGGCTAAGCAAAGAAAACAAGCACGAGGAATGGAGAAGAATTGTGAACGCATGAGTTGATTATGTTGGGGGTTTTCTACCAAAACTTCTCTTAACGTAAGATAATTAGTTTTTCTTTATTTAATAGTACTCTAGTTACCACCTACATTTATTGAAGTACTCTAACCATAATTCCTCACCTTAGAGAGACAATTTCCCCTAATTCATTTCTTAATCCCTCAAGAACTAACTAAATTAGTTGAATTGCATGATTAACAGAGATGTATAACCAGGCTAAATCACCTCACACTATCCCTAGCAATGAAACATTTTAGATGTTCTTTCCAGTTCTAAGGATTAACCGTATTTTTCAATGCCTAAACCCTAACATAGCATATAAATGGGTGATCAAACCAAATACATGAAAATAAGCATAAAAAGAGACAATGAAACTAGTAATAATATTAAATAGATAATGAGAGTCATCACATCAAGAGAGTTTGGTAGAATGCTCTCCAACAATGAGTTGTTTAGCCCCTCATTGTCATGAAGGGCTTAACTATACAAAAAGGGTGAAAAATATGAAGGGAAAAGAAATGAAGATGAATAAGTGGAAAAAAAGTGTCTCCCAATGACTATCTTTTTCTTCTTCCTCAAGTTCTAGGATTCTATTTTGTCTCTCCACGAACACCCTTTTTCTTCTCTTTTTTCACTTAAAAATCATCCCGAGCCGAGATTCCACAATTCTGCGCTAAGCACGGGTAAGTGGTTGGGTGCTAAGCGCTCCTTCGCATGACTTCAAATTCTTCAAGCTGCTTTTTAGTCGCGCTAAGCGACAACAACTCGCTAAGCGAACCTAGTGCGTTAAGCGCGAATACTGAGGCTTCAACTTTTTTCCTATCCCTTACCTTTGTTTCTACAAAATAAAAACCACCAAACAGTATAAATTAGCGGTTTAAGACATCTATTACACAAAAACTCATAGGATGCCAAAATTCCAATGTTTCACACAAAAAAAAAAAACAATAAAATAGAAAAATATTACTTATTCTTATATGTTTTAATTACATAATCTACTTATACACATCAATTGTCGGGTAGAAGGAGTAATTGAAATTTCAATGCATGAAAACATTTGTTAAATTTAATAAATATCATTGTTAATATTATTGTGAGTAAAATAAAATGTCCAATAAATACTATATTTATTGAATATAATATATAGTCAATAATCGAAAAAGAAAATATAGTCAAACCTCGCACACAAAAAGAATCCTTAACCCAACATATTACTCTGGAGTGTTTAAGCTTCTATAGAGGTTTCACACAATCGTCAAAAGGAGAAAGAAAAAGATAAAGAACTGAGATAGAGAAAATAAACTCAAAATTCTTATTCTCAGATTCAATTACATGACTTCCTACTTCTTATTTATAGATAAATTTATAAGAAATAAAGAGCAAATCCTAAACCAAACCTAATGATTGCAAATCCTTAAAAGATAAATCTCAAAATACATATCCCAATTAGATTATTAACTCGAAATCCTAATAAAAGAAATCATAAAATTGAAATATCTCTAAATACCTTTAAATTTGTCTCCATGTCACGCCTGCCACTGTTTTTCATTAATTTGACTTTTTTATGGTCAAATTTGCTCGGGATACCTTCAAGAAAAATTTTAGCGTTGATTTTGTGTTGATCCAACTTATACAACTTAAAATATGCTCAAAATACTACACCTATATTAAACTGCAGATGGAAAATAAAGTTTGCAACTTGAAGTCGAAATCCGTTTAGGGTCTAGACCGAATCTATTCACGACTTCTTCATCAAAGTTGTAGATTTTCTTTAAGCTTTTCATAGACACCAACATACAAAACTCAGCTGGAAAATTAAAAAGGATAAAAGTTAAAAAGATATTTTTAAAAAAAAGATAAAAAAATTCAAAAATAATTTCTGATTAATTCACAACTCTAATTATAAATAATTTTTATAACATAAAAATAAAACTTGGTGTTGAAAATATTAAAATTATCATTGATGATAGTTTGTAATTGAGTTATACTATAAAAATTGTGTATATATTATTTTTCTTATAATTAAGAGTCTTTATGTTTTTTACTTATTTAGGTTTTAATATTTATAATTTTATTTATTAGCGATATAATATTATTTTTAATCAAGAGTTAGTGCAAAATCATAAATATATTCTCTGTAAGAGGTAATCTTACTCTAGCCAAATATAAGCTACAAAATTTTCACTCAGATTATTTAACACAATTATATATTTAAAGCTCAAACTCAAGATCACTATGAATCAATAAAATTAAAAGAAATAATAGACTGTTGTTCCATTCATTTTATGCTTAATATAAGTTGCTTAAAAGGTAAATCATATATTGATGTATCTGCTGTTGCATGGCCTTCTAAACACATCTTTAACAAGTTGCTTAAAATATATTTTTTTCTTTTTTTACCACAAAAGTTTTCATAGTATATTATAACAAATGATTTTTTCATAAATATGAATGTCAATACTTTATGTTTAGATTTTTTTTCCCCAATTAAAGTGTAGTGATACTTTTTAAAAAAACGCGTAAAAAACATTTCTCAAATATTTAAAAAAATTCCTTCATCATCAATGCAAACTTCAAAGCCCAAAGTTATGAAGATATAATAGGGCAGCAAGGACTTGTGCTCGTTTAATAGGGGACAACACTGTACACTAACCGAGGCTTTATGTTCATCCATAGAAACGTAAAGAACAAGGTATAGATCAATGTAGCAGATTTTTTTTAGGGGACCCTTTCTATAACTAGGAAAATAGAAGAAGTAAAAAGAAAGACACGAGAAATCCCATGTAGCTAGCAAAATATAGTATGGATCCAGACACATATGTACAAAGAGCATGAACTATAGATAAAGCAAATTTCTCCTACGAATTCGACCTTCTCTTTTATTTGGAGAAGCAGGGGCTTCATCACTCCCAGGAAATTCCCACCTGACAACATCACCATCCCAAGCCGAAGAGATCATCATTGGATAATAGGGGTGCCAACTACAATCCCTTACAGGTGCCTCATGATGATCAAGTTTTGCAACTTGTGCACCACTTACCTACAAATAATGTTTATAGGCATTGATATCAGCTAAGCTAAGTCTTCATACAAATGCAGTAGCTGTTGATAAAATAATATATAAGTAATTCCTTTTACCAGGTCATATATGTAAACAGATGAATCACTAGACCCTGTGTAAATGTACTTTTGACCAGTGCTGCAACAAGAAATACACAAGAACAATATGTCATATTCTCATTCTTCAGAAAAATCATAAAAGAAGCATTATTGAAAGAGGAATGCTACCAAAACATATTCCTGTCACTTAACTAACAGCTATTGAATTGGTTTGCCACTATAAAATATATATAGGTATTTGATTTCAAAGTAAATGATCACAAGCAATTTCAACACCTAAATATGTTGGACAAGTTTGAATCTTATATCATGTAAAAGAACAATACACCAGAGTAAGAATGTTCTAAAAGTATGAGTTACCTATACGAAGGAGAGAAATAACAGCGCACTAAAGTACGCAACACTGAGTGACCTTTATATGTTGCTAATGACTGATCATGAGGATGCTTTAAATTTCTTGCATATTCAGGGTAGTCCATCCATCGATAGTCCCACTCATCATCTCCAAGGCCAAGACTGTTGGTTTAAGAAATAAACATAATTGTTAAATAAAATGGAGTCACTTTTGTTTATTTTTCTTGGGCTTAAGTGTTGACCATAATAAAATATCATCCCCATGTCAAAATCAAAATACATAACAATGAGTAGTGAGTCTATGCACAAAAACACACTCATGTGGAAGAGGAGTTAAGCTTTACGATTATTAAAAACTAAGATGAATAACCATCCAATATATCTCTTGAAAGACAAAGTTCCACTTATGCAACATCAGTAAACTACAGTCAGTAACATTGTCACAACAATTCTCAGTTCAGTGGTTCACAGTTGACAACCAGAATAACATTTATAAGGGGTTAGAAATAGAATCAATCAGACTCGTTGTAACTTCCAAACTCAATGAATAATACTTCATGGTTTTGCAGATTTTATTTTTCAAATTACTGTAGTTTTGTTTCCCAGGGGGAGAGGGGAACTGTTACAGCCACATTTGGATTGCCAACAAAGAGGTCTTATCATAACCAAGCTCATTTAAAGAATTTAAAGATCACATTGAATTTAAACAAGATAGGCCTATTTTTTTTTTATTTTTTTTTTCAATTCATGTCTCTGTATATTCTTTCTTCCTTCTACTTATTTCTCTTTGAAATACCTACTCTAACATAAAAGCATTTCAAGTAGGTTATAGAGGGAAACAATAGAATTCATTAGCATAACTATGAATCTACATAACAAAGTGAGAGATAAAACAGATTTACTTTATTGCATTAGAAGACATCTTCCTTATATCCCATAATTTGGTAGTTTGATCTTTTCCATTAGAAATTAAATATCGACCATCCCCACGGCTATCAATGAATGTAATGCCTTCTAAATGTCCCATTAAGATACCAGCTGGTTGTCCTTTGGCGACAAAACAACGCCTATCCCACACCTGCACAAGGTCACAACAGCTTTTTGTGGAATTCCTCCAACGAGCAATTGCAAGCAGAAAAACCAAAGCTATGTATTGAGAAACAAAAGGATAGACATTTAAGAGTGTCAATGAGCAGCAACTAGAGAGCTAGGTTAATCGTAAGCTCATTTAATTATAAGCCAGGTCCAAGCTTCAAAGAACATTGTCCTTGGGCTTGCACCTTGAGAGATATTCTGCAACTACATTCATAAATATGTATTTATTATATATATGTCATATTTAATAAAGTACTGAGTATTTAATGGAGAATTCGTTCCTTAGTTTTCAGCATAAGAAAAAGATATCCATCTCTTGCAAAGCTTAGTTCATTGAGTCACAAGATTTCAGAAATACTCTTACTAATGCAAGCAAATCTAAACAACCCAGTCACTATAGTATAAACATTGCAAGACTTTGATCAACAGTTGACACTTGTATTGTCCAACTTTGGACTCTTTATATTGTCAAACTTTCTCTTCTCTTCAGCAACCTAGCTAATTCATTAATCTAGAACACATCAGATAGGCAGATACCATATTAAATGTTAGAAACCATGTTCACTTTTTTGACAATTAATTTGACTAGTAACAAATATGCTAATAGCCACATTTCAACTAAAACTTCACAAGCAATATAGACAAGCAATAGAAAGCCTAAGATTTTTTCACAAAATCATCTAAACCAAAAATTCCAAGCATTTGACGAATATTCTTACAAGCATGAAGACTTAAAAAAACTTCATTTATTTTTTTGATTGGCACTTTGAGGAAAGATAATCTCGAAGAATTTGATTTCTCAAAAAGAAAAATAAATCAAGAAATAAGCTTAATCTTGAAGAACATCTATATGCTGGTTTCATTTTAACATTTTGAGGAAAGTTAATTTATTTGATAAAAAAAGATTATTGTTCTGACAAAACTTTTAAAATAAAAAAATAAAAAAAAAAATCATGATATCAAATACTTACATGTCAGTCTTCAAGTTAGTTGTATTGGGTCCAGTCCAGAAGAAGAAATAGAGAAATGAAATTCCAGACTTCCAGGCTCTCATGAGGTATATAAATTAAAATAATATTTCAGAGTAAATTTACTACACATTTCTTCATAGCAAGCTACTCAGGAATATTAAGTAAATGATGAAACAAATGAAAACTATATCCTTAGCATTACAAGAAACTCCTAAGCCAATTGCATTGCCATCAACTAAGATCAAATTGCATCAACTACCCTTTCACCAGAGCTCTAATGCCATGATCAGTACTGTAAACTTAACTTGCCAATAATGGAATAAAGACATACATTAAATAAAAATATTGCTGCCAACATAGATATTAGTGGATATTAACAAATTCAACATAACCAAATTATGAATGTTACCTTGATAAAACTATCATCACTACCGGAATATATTAGATGGCCAGATTCATCAGCAAAGCAGACAGTGTTAACATCAGACTGCAACATGAAAAAGGCACATCAGATATAATCCAATTTCTATGCTCGCAAATAATGGTCCTCCTGGATTCACTATATGCCACTTTAAATTGATGAACAAATGATTAACAATTATATACAAGTCATTCTTTAAAGATGAAGGAACGGGAAGAGAAGATTCTCAGACTCAAAATTTGGCTGTCTTAAGGTCTATGCTTCCCCAAAACCCTTAATTGCTCCCACAATGAACCACAAGATTCAGTTTTGACAGATTCAGGTCAACGTATCTAAATTGAGTTTCAGCCTTTATTCTGATTTTAAGCAGTCAGCCAACTTTCAATAAGATTCCTAATATATTTGAAACTTTTTTTTAATTATTCAAAAATAGAAATTATAGCAAATAATATTATAATACCTGGTGAGCAGGTATTCTAAGGCTCAGCTTATCTGCTCCAAGATCATATACACATATCGAGCAATCACTAGTTCCAGCCACAAGCTCCCGCCCATCCGTTGAAAATTTGACAGAGAAAATTCCAAATTCATCATCACCATTATCAGAAGAGAAATTTAATCCATAGTGAATTTCCTGCAATAATAGAAGGGCTCTTGAATGTAAATAAAACAATTATTTAATGTGTCTATACACACACAGATGCATACATACACTTTAGAGAAATATACTTTAGGTTAGAAGTTTAAAGCATAAGAACAAATATGCTACTTAATAACAATAGATAAGCAGGGTGGCTCGTTGGCTGTGTCTTTAACAAAGCATTACAAATTTTCCCATTCTATATGTGAGTTTGGAGAGACCTCATCCTATGACCTACAATTCAACAGTAGTAGGAGCATGCTTGTGACAATGTAAGAATCATTTCATTATTTTACAGATTCAAATTGCTTAGAATAAGGAGCCAAGTTTTGCATTAGCCACTAGTATATCTTAAAAAACTAACTCATACAGTAATTGCAAATAATATAACTATCACACAACTAGGAAAAAACTGTAAATGTATAACATCTTCCTACTTCTTTACAATATTATAAAAAGCTATGAAACTATATTTCTCTGGCTATAATGAATGGGAGTGAGAAATTTTCAGTACATACTGTAACATTTGCTATTGATTCTATTGTGCCAGATCCCACAGTAACAATATGGATAATTGGTGACATACTGGCATAAACCTGCAATAGTTAGTTGGCAAATTGTCAAATGTGAGTTGCAACAAGTTAAAAGAAACAAAGTGATAAATAGCTCAGACTTATATAAGATTCACATTCTTAATTGGTTGTTTATAACAGAAAATTATTAATCCTAGTAATGTCCATGAACGCCACCTCCATTGTCAGTCAACTCAAACTTACAAGATAGAGTTGATCTGGCGAGAGAGATGTATCAGTTACTGTCCATCGTAACATTCTAGCAGAGATGTCCTTTTTAACTTTCCAGCCCCGGTCAACATCATAGATCCTGATGTGGCTTCCCTGTTTTACAACAAAGCACAAACAACTAAAAGTGAAGATCTAGAGACCCTTATGCACTTGTACAAAACTCTTAAATTTAACAAAACCTTCTTTGTCTTCATACATATTTATGTACACACTAACTGCGATGATAATGATAATACTAATAACCTGGAATCCAGCAATTAAAAGAGAACCATCAGCCGAAAACTGTGAAACATACGCACGGCTTTTCATCCGACCCACAATCCAAGGACCTTTGGTAGGCAAATAGCGGCTTAACACATGGCATCCATCTGCTGATGAAAATCTCCCTCTTCCAGAATAATTACCTTCTCTACCAACCAACATTCTCACAGTAGATACAGGTAACCTCATCCTACCAGGAACAACACAACCCAAAAGCTCATGAGGACTTGACCTAAGTTTTGTGAGCTGTGCAATTTCATGATCAAGATGATCATCCCTTTCTCCTGTTATTCCACTTGAAGAAGATTCATTACTGGCACTACCATCACTACAAATACTTTTATTTTTGTTCAATCGACTCATAATTCTCTATCTATATCCTGCGAAAAGCATAAGTCCAATAAGAAATACTGAGCCAGAAGACTTATTAATCACAAATACACAAAAATCTTATAATTTTGAACTGTTTCAAACCCAAAATGACTATCAATACTAACATTCAGTGCCAATAGAGAACCCCTTTCAGTCTCAACTATGAAGAAGCAAGCCAAATGAAATAAAGCAAAAACAGATGTTGCTCAGAACCAAACGTTTTTCAAGTATAGTCCTTTTTGGTTTATGCAACAAAAGCGTAGGTGTGAAAATTGAAGAGAACCACATAATTAAACAAAAAGAAAGGAACTTTAGTCCAATTATGAGTATTAAAAGGAAAATGAATATCCGGGTACCAAATGACATTGCACTGCACTGCGACTTATCAAACAGTTGAAGTAAAAACTGAAAAAATAAATAAATAAATTGAAAAAGGGGTTATTGAGGAATGAAGATTGAAGAAGTGGACCTCTGATTGGAACACGAAGTAGAGTCTTGATTCACTTGTTTTGCTTCGGTTTTTGGTGTAGCAGTGTGTGTTTGTGATGAAAATTGGAATGAGCGAATATTAAATATTAGAAAATTGGAATGAGCGAATATTAAATATTAGAAAATTGGAAATGTCAAAGCCCCTTCATTTCCTTGGCTTTGCTTGATTTCTTCTCAATTTGCATACGTAAACAACACAACACATACAAGGTGTTACATTACAAACTCCCAGGACCCAGGTAGCGTCAATCTTTCGTTGAATTAAATACTATTAGAAAAAAAAAAGCTTAAAAAATCTGATTATGACATTAATGCATACTTGTATTAAAATTAAAAATCACGGTAAAAGTATACTCCCTCTCTCACTAGTCTCAAATATAAATATAAGAAGAAAAATAATATAAAAAATATTTTTCAATTAATTTTATCTTATTTAATGATATTATTTCTAAAATATTTTTTATTTAATTGAGATTTATGATTTTTTTTTATTTTTGATATCAAATTCCAATGAAATATAAATTGGAAAAAAATATTTTTAATTAAAATTAATATAACTAAATGTAATTAGTTAGTGTGATATTTTTTTATTTTTTTATCTGTAAAAATTAAATATGGTAACAAGAAATTACCATACTCACATCTCAACCAAAATAGAAAATTGTCACTGTAGTAATTGTTCTTCAAAAAAAAAAATCATATCTATTTTGTTCGTCATTTATAAAAATAGAAAATATACATGAATTTTTTTCATTAAAAAATTAGTCAATTAATTATAATTACTAAAACTTTTCAGAAACACATGTTTTTAGTTTCCAATAAAGGACTAGAATCACAACACTTTTAGTGAATGTAGAGAAAAAAAATATACAAATTTTTATATATAATAGCTTAAACTAATATTTTAAATTTTAAAATATTTTGAACTTTGAAGGAATAAAATTATATTTTACCTTAATATTTTCAAGAGATTAAATATTTAAAATTAATATTTTATAAGATACTAAAATGATTAGAATTAATGAGATACTATAAAAACATATCGTACTCAATTAGAAAATAGTCAAAATACTTAATAAAAATTATTTATTAAAATATAGAAAACTAATATTTATATTTATTTAAATCAAACAATTAATAAAGTATATTAAATGATATATTTCAAAGTCAAAATAATATTATAAATATACTCATTATTTAAATAACTAAAAATATTTAATATTTTTATATCAGACTTTATTTCTAAGCCGTGTAAGATATATGTACAAAAAGCAACTAGAATTTTGATATATCTGGTTGAGGTAATAATTATCATCCATTTTATAAAAAAACGCAAATTAATGATGAACTGAAGAATTTGGATAGTTCCCAAATTTAAATTTTTCATGTCTGTATTGCGACAAGCAGAAGAAAAATGCTCAAATTATCGCATACTACTTACGTCTCCGATCCTTTTTATAAGTAAATATTGAATAGTGTAACAAAAAATTTGCAAACCAATTAAGTTAGATCCTTTCCTCTCTAATCCTTTATATAAGAATAAAATATTTATTTTATTTTTATTTTGATTATAAAAAGTATATAATTATATTTATTGATCTATTAATAAAATTTAAAAAATATAATTAGTTAAAAAAAATTTAAAAAAAAATCACCACTTAAATCATTTAATGATATGAATAATTTAGAAATGAAATTAAAATTTATAATATTATTAATTAAAATTAATTAATTTTATTATTTTTGATAAATTAAATATTTATTTATTATATATAGAAGTAGAGATAGTAATATATATATATATATATATATATATATATATATATATATATATATATATATATATATATATATAGTTTTTATTATAAAAAAAAACCCTTAAATTTGATAGCTTTCCTCTTCATATTAGAAAACCTCAACGCGTCTCTATCCACCTGTTCCAAATTCGAACAACAAGGCATCACAAGAATCTTAGGTGAATTTTTTCAAGCAATTAATGAAGCTACAGCTGTATTACTTTTTGTAAAGTAAACAACAAACCATTAAAAAAAATCAGAAGAGGCAGAGGCACGGTGTTACAAAATATGGTTTATTATTATTATTATTATTATTATTATTATCAAATAAGCTAATATGATGCATTATTATTATTACTACTATACAACAAAAAAATGGATATGGCACACTGTTATTTTATGCCTTGACGTTTTTAAATGTATCTAAAAGAATTTTACAAATGATGGTTTTGGTCTTGACTGTTGCTGCGTGGTTTTGGTCTTTTATCTCTATGGACTAATCCAAGCCTGAATCTCTTCCAAAGTTTTTCCTTTGGTTTCTGGGACTAATTTTGTGACAAACAGAATAGTTAAGAGGGAACTTCCAGCATACAAAAACAAAGTACCTGTCCAAAAAATAAAACCATATAAATACATTTCACTAATTATAGTCATATGTGCACAAGAATGCTAATTAACTGTGTTTCTATAGTTTTATTATGTGCTTACCAGGAGAACTCCAGCTCATAAGAGAGTTGAAAGTATACGAAACTATCCAAGCTCCTAGCCAATTAGCCAAAACCACCAAGCTTCCAGCAATTCCCTTCACATGAATGGGAAAGATCTGAAATATGAAAAGTAGCATTAGAATTAGATAGTACATTCATTAATTTCTTTGGTTTTCCTACCATCAAGATAGGAAAAAAGAAAACCCTTCATAAATTTTTAACTTCTGGTCTTTACTTCAACTATGTTCTTTGAGGGGGTCTTATATAGGAGGGACAATAGTAGCTCCAGTTGGCAATCTTTTGTTCCCTTTTTTTTTAATTGGAAAACAAAAGAACTTTTTTGAAGCAAATATTGATGATTGGCTACCATTTCAATGTTGACTAGCTTTTCTTTAACTATATGCTACAACTTACAAGAGCCTACCTATAACATTATAATTTTTTTTTTGGGTCAAATGATACATACCTCTGACATTATCACCCAAGGAACTGGTCCTACACCAATTGAATATGCTGCTATGTAGATCTGATCACAATAAGATTCAAAAAATGGAAGAATTTCAAGTTTAAGTAGAATTTGAGAGAAGGGGGATGGTTTTTGTTTCAGTAAACAATTGAACCTAAAACTTCATGTAAACTACTCAAATTTCCTCCCTAATGGGTAGGGGGATGTTGTAGAACAAAACTCACCAACACACCAGCAACTGCAAATATCGGTGCGCACTCAAGCATTAAGCTTTGGTCCTGATCCATCAAGTCATAGAGACGAATTTTAGAATAAAGACACACACATACACACAATTTATGGAGAAAATATTGTACATTTTATACTAAAAGACTTTTTTTTTTTTAAAGATTATTTTATACCAAAGACTTGCCTTGAGAAAGAAAGCAATAGCGGCAATAAAGCAACCTAAGAATGTCCCAGTTGCGGAAACCTGCATGTGTACAAGAGTTTTTGTTAAGCACCAAAATTCTTATTCCACTCACTCTTAGTTGGTCTTGTTAAATAAGTACTTGCTAATAGATTTACCATCATAAGAGGTCTCCTTCCAGACTTATCCATCAAAATGGCTCCCAATACAGTAAATGGAACCTGCCATTCATTGTAACAATCAGAAGAAGTTTAAACAGAATAATGTAGTTACACTCACATGATTAATTTATGAGAAACCGGTTGAGTGATCAACTACCTGCAAACAAGCATATGCTATGGTACCAGCTTTTCCTGAAGAAAGTCCTGCAGATCAAGTAGTTGAGAAATAAATATGACACACACAAGAAACATGTTTCTCTTGATATTCTAAAATCAGCATGTATTATTTCTCACTTACCAGCTGCTATAAAAGTCTCGGCTGTGTAGAATCCTATGCCATTAATTCCAACAAATTGTTGGCATACCATCAACCCGACCCCAATCTGAAATTGTGACAAACAGATAATTTAGATCCTTTGAGTAATTATGCCCATTGTCACAAAATTTCTGCTGGAGAAGTGTGGCACTTACAACTACAGAGCGCACATGTTTGCTTTGGAACAAATCCAACAGCTTAATCTTAGGAAGGCTTCGAAGAGTTTCAATAGAGTCCTGTTTGGCAAAAAAATAAGTCAGCTCAGGTTACCAAACATGTCAACTTCTTTGGAAATTTCTTTGAAGGTTTTCAATCAGTAAAGAGAGCTTGGAAAGTACCAGAATTTCAGCAGCTTCATCAGAAATATCAACATCTTTACCCCGAAGTCTCCTTAAAGCTAGTTGAAATTCTTTTTCACGGCCAACCTTAGCCTACAAAAAATACATACATACATGTTAATTTTCATTGCTATTCCTGTTATATTTATATATAATAAAATAAAGGAGCATTTGGTCCTTAGATAATGATTCTAGCTTAATAATGCATACCAGCCATCTGGGGGACTCAGGGATAAAGCACAAACCAATCAGCAAGCAAATGCAAGGCACTAACCCTTCAAAGTTCAAACCAAGCCAACAGTTATACCTCTCTACCCATAATTTATTACACCTTAGGGTACAATTCAAAACTAACGTTATTATGTACTTACCCGCTAGTGCAAGTTTTCTCCAATGTATGACACTTCCTAATAAGAATGAGACTGACGCTCCAGTAACAATCAAAAGCTGCAAAACAATCAAAGTCAAAACCAAAATTCAACTCAATTATACTTAAACTTTAAAATTTTAATCAGAGAACAAAATGCATTAATTCTTAATATTCCCTCACCTGATTTGTTGTTGCAAGTCCTCCTCGAAGATTTTTGGGTGCTATTTCTGCTATATATACAGGAACCTGTTCCATTTTGCTGACTTTTGTTAGATATATTATAGTGAAGAGGCCACATATAAATATATAGAGAGAAAAAAAAAAGGCAATACACTTGTATAAAATAATCTTATACTATCATCCAATAACAAATTACCATGTATAGTAAGTTTGTTGAATTTTATGAAACTACCTTAAAAGTCATACTAACGGTAATTTGTGATTGAATGAGGACATAGTAGAACATCATCATTAAACTCATAGATAACTACTTAAGTTAAATGGAAAAAGCCTAAACTTTATGAATGAAAATAAACAAATGTTTGGTGATTATCAAAATTAGTTACCACGTATGATATAAGTCCAATGCCGTACCCTGTGAAAAATCTTCCCAGGTCAAGGGAGTAAGAACCCTGCAGTAGACTGAATAGAATAAGTGAACCTATTTTATATTTAGCAACTTAACAACTTTTCCTAATATGAACACATATTGTGCAGAAGATGCATACCTTTGAGAAGAAGACAGCTAACCATCCAGTAATGCAAAATCCCGTTGAAATCCTCATAGCCTGTTTGTCAAGGAAAGTACACACGGTTCAAAATGTATAGTTTTCTTGTGTGAACACATTATATACAGCACAAGCAATTAAAAGCTGAAAGTAATGTTAGAATAACTTCAACATAGACTTCATTTATTAGGAATTTATTAGATTTGACATACCCCTTTGCGGCCAATGAAATCTGTAATCCGGCCGCTGGTTATAGCCCCAAGCATAGCACCAATGGTCACTAATGAACCAAACATGGAAAACTACCAATCCCCAAAAATTAAAAAAAAAAATCAGAAGAGAAATACTACTATTATATAAATGTGAGTGAGAAGGGAAAACTAGAATACTAACCTCAGCAAGAGATAGACTGAGATCTTCCCTTATAGCCGCTTGAGTGGGCGATGAATAGCCCACCTGCGAAAATAATTAATAATTTCAACTTAACATAGAAAAGGTGAAAACAAACACATGCAGTGAACTGTATTTTCAGAATGCTTCTTTCTCAAGCCATAGATACCAAGTTTTTCGCTTTTTTCTTTTCTTATTTTCACTTTCCATAGTTTTGTCACTGAAAACATACAAAACAGCATAGACTGTGAAGCAATCATAATGTTCATGTGCTTAAGGATACTTACACAATTTCCAAATGTGAAAGAACCACAAACGGCAACAAGTGTGCTAAGCAAAACCATTCCAATGGATCCATTTTCCACACTCTTATCTGATCCAACTTCTTTACAAGCAACCTCCTCTGGTTGAATGAAGGGCTCTTGCAAATATCCACTCTCCACATCCTTGTGCTGCTCAATTGCCATTTTCTTAAATAGCTAGAAAGATGGCCTCAAAAAGACAGTGATAACACAATAGCAACAATTAGAGAATATGCATGCAAAAGCATGCTATGTTGGAGGGTATTTATATTGCATGCACCACAGCAGCATTTTGGGCAGATGTTTCCAATGTTGTCCTGATACTGTTCATTAGGTAATAGAAGGAATTAAGGGTATGGCATGGTAAAATGAACAAGCGTGTCAAATTAGACATGTGTAAACGGCATTTGGAAATGAAGCTGTCTGAAGGCCAATTACAACAAGCCAATCTATGAGAAATTATTAGAAGTTCATTACAGCACATGTTCAGGATTCTGATTGATATTTATGTGATACATATTCAAAAAAATTAATTTATAAAAAAATTAATGACACTTAATTATGTGATATATATAGATATTAATGAAAATCACAATAATCCCTATTATATCCAAAAACAACCTAATAATGGATTAGAAAGACCAAGTTGTTGGTTTCTTTGGTAAACAATTTGCAAGGGGATGCTGTGGCCAGTGCATGATTGCCCTTTGCTTATTCATCTCAGCTTATGTGTTTCTACTCGGATGGAACAATCCAAGCTATATATCAATATAATATGCCTGTCATATTGGACTGCAGGCTTTAGAATCCATTCCATATGTTTCCATGGTTTTGGGTATACAATGATTGGGCACATGCATGGAAATGTGTGAGGCTGGAAATGTGTTCTCTTCAATCATGGAAGAGTATTTCTTTAGGTCTCAGGATATAAAAATAAAATAAAATAAAATAACTTATGTTTATCAAGAAAATTAATTAACATCATTTAATTGCACCAATTTTATTTAAAAAATATTTTTTTCAAAGTATGAACTTGATATAAAAATAAAAGAGAATCATTAAAAATAAAAACATCAATTAAATAAAACAAGTCAGAGATCCTGAAGGTACTATCCTTCTAGGCTTCCACTGTCTCACATTGGCCTAGAATTTTTCTGCAAAAAAAGTTCCAAACCACAAATTTTAAGTGATGCGCTTACATTTTCCTTGGCATTAGTACATGTCATTCTCCTATATGCGATTGATTTTGTTTCAGATTGTCGTGAGACAGAAAATCTGGCAGCATAATGAAATCTTGATGCCAATGTTTTATCGTAACCAAGTTGTGATTTGGTAATGCTACAGACCACATGTGTTCTTGGAACCTTTGAAACATCTTGGCTAAAATTCCACTGAAAATAAAATTAAAGTAAAAGAAACAAAAATTTCCCATTATTAAACAGACAGCTGCTTTTAGGAGCAAATTTTTCTTTTTGGCTGATACTATGATGTTTAATCACACACAGACACTATACAGTTAGTGAAAATGAACAATGAACATGCTACGGTATATCAAATAAGATTGACACATTTGCATGGAAGTCATTTAAAGACCAACAGTATCTGGCATTATTAGTACCTAATAACACCTTGATTTTTGTCATTATAAGTGTGATTTAGAAACACCACTCCACTAGTCCACTTTTACAATATCTTCTCCAATTTACCTTCTGCTTGGTATACAGATGAAATAGATGAGAAGAAAGGAGAAGTGTACAGAAGAGAGTGAAGGTGGGAGGATGTTGATCGTTTGGTAAGAAAGAATTACAATGAAATAAATATGTGAGACACACATGAAAAAAATTCCAGAGACAAGCGATGATTTGTGCAAAAATGGTTGTGTGATATACAACATAATCTATAATGTTGCGAGATAATCTGTTATGTTAAAAAAAAATAACTTAATCTTTTATGTTAATTTTTTTTTTCTCTTTTCTATGTTTTTATTTCTTCTCTATTCTTAAGCCATATATATACATATTCAGTTTTTACTCTATTTCTGTTTTTCTTTCCCAACTACTCTTATTCTCTCCTATTTTTCTTCTTCTCTACCAGAACATGAGCATGATTAACAGGAATTAGTAACCTGAACATGATGATGAAAACGAGGAGGTAGGTTCGGACTTTGCACAAACTGCGTTGAAAATGATGACATGCCTAACATGGTACGTACTACTTGGAAAACTTTACTAGTGGAAAAAATGGTCAACACTTTCTGGGTCTATCTGTGCTCTTTCTGACACTTCAGAATCTCAGATGAAGACGCACAACCATACAGTTGTACCTAAAAGGATAAACTGTTATAACTTTTTTTCTCTCCCACATAATAGTTTAAATTTTAAAATTAGTTTGAAATACGATATTTTATATTAACTGTGGACCAAACGGTATAGTTACTTAAATATGATAGATGAATTACTATAAATTTTTTATATTTATTTATTATTTTTATAGATAAAAGTAAAAAAAAAAATTATGGGATGGCGAGTATAATAAATAGTTTAAAATAAAAATGAAAAATTCTTTGACTTCGATGCTATCAAGAGAAGTTTCTGAGCTTGTTTGGGTAATAATTATTGCAATTCTAATAGTATTATTTTTTGAATTTATATGTTGTTTATCTGGAGCTAACTATATTGTTTAAAATGAAGTGTTGTATTTAGATTTAATCTTTCACAAAATAAAACTAATTCAATTCTTCTGCATTAGCTGACAGAAATTAATCGTCAATTGTCAGTCGACAAAAATTAACTATTAGTCAATTATTAATCATCAAGAATGATTCTTAATTGTTAATCATTAGAAATGATTATTTTAGTCTTCAATCATTAACACAAAACAAGTTAAGATTCATTGATCCGTATTAGTAGATGATTATCTACTAAATTAGCCGTTAACCAATAATAAACGGCTAGTCTCAATAGCAAACTTTTTTATGTTAACACCTCTTTTTTCTTTTTTTCTCCTTTAATTCGTGAAATTTCATAGAACCTCAACACGTCTCTATCCACCTGTTCGAAGTTCGAACTACATAGCATCAAGAAGCTTAGGTGAATTTTTCCAAGCAATTGATTAGTCACAAGCTGAAGCTACACCTGGATTACTTTTTGTAAAATAAACAGCAAGTCCATTAAAAAAATCAGAAGAGGCAGAGGCACAGTGTTACAGAATGATTTTTTTCTTATCAAATAAGCTAATGATACATTATTATTATTATTATTATTATTATACAACAACAAAAATGGATCGATATGGCAACATTATGTTATTTTATGCCTTGACGGTCCTAAATGGATGTAAAAGAATTTGAAAAATGGTGGTAATGGTTTGACTGGGTCCTGCAGTGCGTTTTTGATCTTTTATCTCTATGAACTAATACAAGCCTGGATCTCTTCCAAAGTTTTTCCTTTGGTTTCTGGGACTAATTTTGCTACAAATAGAATAGTTAAGAGGGAACATCCAGCATACAAAAACAATGTACCTGTCCAAAAAATAAAATCATATAAGTACATTTCACTAATTATATATAGTCATATGGGCACAAGAATGTTAATTAACTCTGTATCTATAATTCTATTATTTGCTTACCAGGAGAACTCCAGCTCATAAGAAAGTTGAAAGTATATGAAACTACCCAAGCTCCTAGCCAAGCCACCAAAACCACCAAGCTTCCAGCAGTCCCCTTCAAATGTATGGGAAATATCTGAAATATGAAAAGTAGTATTAGATACAACATACATTTCTTCGATTGATCAAGATGTTAGAAACATTCTATTTTGGACACATTTTCTCTAATTAGTTAAAATTTATTGGAAATCACATGATTGTAACTCTCATTATTTAGCAAATCTTCTCATAATTTTATAATTTTTAATAAATTTTGCTTAAGTGTGTATAAGAATATGTTACTAACAACCTGGTTCCTACCATCATTGCTTCCTATTTCCTTTTTTCAGAAGCTCAAGGACAGGAAAAGAAAATAACCCTTCATAAATTTTCAATTGCTGGTCTTTACTTCAACTATTTTCTTTGAAGGGGCCTTGTATAGGAGGGACAAAAGTAGCTCAATTTGGCAATCTTAGGCATTTTTATTGGAAAACAAAAGCTTAAAAAATGTTACATATCTTTTATGAAACAAATATTGATAGCTACAATTTCAATGTTGACTAGCTTTTCTTTATGCCTAGCTATAATTCTTGGTGCCAAATGATACATACCTCAGACATTATCACCCATGGAACTGATCCGAGCCCAATTGAAAATGCTGCTATGTAGATCTGATAACAATAAGATTCAAAAAATGAGAGAATTTCAGGTCAAACAAGAATTTGAGAAGGGGGTGGAGGATTGTAGCTTGCAAATGTGTGTTGCACAAGAAAACTCACCAGAACGCCAGCAAATGCTAATATAGGTACCCACTCAGGCAATAAGCTTTGGTCCTGATCCATCAAATCATAAAGACGAATTTTAGAATAAAGGCACGCATTCACTCAATTTATGGAGAAAATAGTACACATTTTTTTTACAAAAGACTTGCCTTGAGAAAGAAAGCAAAGGCAGCAACAAAGCAACCTAAGAATGTCCCAGCTGCGGAAACCTGCATGTATACAAGAACTTTTGTTATGCATCAAAGTTCTTATTCCACATACTTCAAGTCAGCCTTCCCAATTAAGAGCTGCAAATAGATTTACCATTACAAGAGGTCTTCTTCCAGACTTGTCCATCAAAATGGCTCCCAATAATGTAAATGGAATCTGTCATTCATTGTAACAGATGATGTTCAGACAAAACAATGTATAGTCACATGATTAATTTATGAGAAATCAGTAGATAGATCAACTACCTGTATACAAGCATATGCTATGGTACCAGCTTTTCCTGAAGAAAGTCCTACAAATTCAACATTTATAGAAGAATAAATATGACAGATGTACAGAACAAACTGGTTTCTTTTTTATTTTCCAAAATCAGCATGTAATATAATATCTCTTCTCACTTACCAGCTGCTACAAAAATCTCAGCTGTGTAGAATCCTATGCCATTAATTCCAACAGATTGTTGACATGCCATTAAGCCGACCCCAATCTGAAATTGTGATGACAAAACCATAATTTAGATCTTTTGAGTAATTATGTACATTGTCATTGAACTTCTGCTAGAGAAGTGTGTTGTTACTTACAACTACAGAGTGCACATATTTGCTTTGGAACAAATCCAACAGCTTAGTCTTAGGAAGACTTTGAAGAGTTTCAATATAATCCTATATTGTGAAAAATAAGTCAGCTCAGGTCATCAACATATCAAATTGCTTTCAAATTTCTTTGGAGGTTCTCAATTATTCAGTTAAGAGAGCTTGGAAAGTACCAGAATTTCAGCAGCTTCATCAGAAATATCAGCATCTTTACCCCGAAGTCTACTTAAAGCTAGTTGAAATTCTTTTTCACGGCCAACCTTAGCCTACAAAAAATACATATATACATACATATTAAATTTTATTCCAGTATTCCTCTTATACTTATATAGTTATATATCTTCAAGAATAAAATAAAGGAGCATTTGGTCCTTAGATAATGATTCTGGCTTAATAATGCTTACCAGCCATCTGGGGGACTCAGGGATAAAGCACAAACCAACCAGCAAGCAAATGCAAGGCACTAGCCCTTCAAAATTCAAATCAAACCAACTGTTATACCTTTCTATCCATAATATGTTACAGTTCAAAACTAATGTTATTATATACTTACCCGCTAATGCAAGTTCTCTCCAATTTATAACACTTCCTAATAAGAATGAGACTGACCCTCCAGTAACAATCAAAAGCTTTAAAACAATCACAGTTAAAACCAAAAATTCAACTCAATTATACTTAACTTTTAATTAAAGAAAAATATACGATAGTTCTTAATTAATATTCCCTCACCTGATTTGTTGTTGCTAGTCCTCCTCGAAGATTTTTGGGTGCTATTTCTGCTATATATACAGGAACCTGTTCCATTTTACTGATCGTTGATAGACATATATTATAACAAATAGGCAACATATAAATAAATGAATTAAATATGTTTGTTTTAATAAATGATCGAATTTTATTTTGGATCTCTAATAAAAAAATTTATTATTTTGAGTCATTAATATATTAAAAATTTTGTTTTGAATCTCTCTTATCAGTTATGTGATGATGTGATATCATCACAACCCATTAATAAAATTTGAAAAATTAATTTGTAAGGTGATACGTCATCTCTCAACTAATGATAAAGATTAAAAATAATATTAATATTATCAAGGACTCAAAACAACAAACTAAATTATTAGACATTTATAATAAAATTAATCATTTATTATTGATCTTTAATATATTTAAGTCTAATTAAATAAAACTAAATTATTAGACATTTATAATAAAATTTAATCATTTATTATCGATCTTTAATATATTTAAGTCTAATTAAATAAATTAATATATATATATATATATATATATATATATGAGATTTGTTGATGTATTTTAAGATAATCTTTACTTATTTATAAAAGTTAAATGACACGTGCCTAAACTTCATAAATGAAAATAAATAAAAGTTTCATGGTTATCAAAATTAGTTACCACGTATGAGATAACTCCAATGCCGTAACCTGTGAAAAATCTTCCGAAGTCAAGGGAGTAAGAACCCTGCAGTAAGCAAAATAGCATAAGCGAACCTATATATTTTGTATTCTGCAACAACTTTCTTTAGTATGAACACATATTGTGCAGAAGATGAATA
The DNA here is from genome assembly GCF_000004515.6 of Glycine max. Taxonomy (NCBI): domain Eukaryota; kingdom Viridiplantae; phylum Streptophyta; class Magnoliopsida; order Fabales; family Fabaceae; genus Glycine; species Glycine max. The sequence goes on from NC_038249.2 coordinate 32,089,782, forward strand.
CCTTAGAGAAGAAGACAGCTATCCATCCTGTAATGCAAAATCCTGTTGAAATCCTCATTGCCTGTTTCCCATGATGAAAATTAAGTAAAGTTTAATTGATATATGGTAATGTATAAAAAAATTTATCGTGTGAATTATAATTAATTTTTAAAATAATTATTATAAAAATTAACAAATTTATATAAATAATTTGTGATAAGATAATAGTCTAAAGGGTAAAAGACCGTTATAATGTCTGTTTATGTATTATCTATTCAAAATGTCATAATTAACATGGCAAGACCATAATACATAGTTCAGAATATAGAAAAATTCTTGCGTGAACTTACTATACAGGCACAACCAATTAAAATCTGAAGATAATGTTAAATAACTTCGATATAGACTTTATATATTAGGCATTTAGATTTCACATACCCCTTTGCGGCCAATGAAATCTGTAATCCTGCCGCTGGTTATAGCTCCAAGCATTGCACCAATGGTCACTAATGAACCAAACATGGAAAACTACAAATCCAAAAATTTTAAAAATAAATAAATAAATCAGAAGAGAGAATATTATATAAATGTAATTGAGAAGGGAAAAATAGAATAATACTGACCTCAGCAAGAGAGAGATTAAGATCTGCCCTGATAGCCGCTTGAGTGGGTGCTGAATAGCCCACCTGCCAAAATAATTAATAACTTCAGCTTAACATAGAAAAGGTGAAAACCTTTTGTCTGTATATTTGGTGACACTTATGGTTTGGTTCCTAACCAAGAAAACAAACACACGAACTAGTGAACTGTGTTTTGAGAATGTTTCTTTCTTAAGCCATACACCGATTTTTCACTTTCCATAGTTTTGTCATTGAAGACATATACAAGATAATATTTAATTTATAGTACAGTAAAGGCATCCAAAAGGTCCCCTTAAAAATCAGTTTATAAGAGGGTGACCTATCCAGCTATATAAACACTTATCATGTTTATGAATCATCGGATGTGGGACTCTTAACAGATAACGTACACTGTGTGGCAATTATAATGTTCATGTGCATAATTAAGGGTACTTACACAAGTTCCAAATGTGAAAGAACCACAAACAGCAACAAGTGTGCTAAGCAAAACCATTCCAATGGATCCATTTTTCACACTCTTATCTGATCCATTTTCTTTACAAGCAGCAGCAGCATCCTCTGGTTGAATGAAGGGCTCGTGCAAATATCCACTCTCAACATCCTCATGCTTCTCAATTGCCATTATTAAATAGCTAGCAAAATGGCCTCAAAGAGACACTGACAACACGAATAATTAGAAAGCAATATGTTAAGTTGTGAAAGGAGGACATGCAAAACCATGCTATTTTAGAGGGTACTTATAGTGCATGCACCACAGAAATCATTTTGAGCTAATGTTAATTTACAATGTTGTCCTGGTACTTTTCATTAGGAAATAAGAGGGAATTAAGGGCATGGCATGGTAATATGAACAAGCGTGTGTGTCAAATTAGATATGTGTAAATAGCATGTGGGAATTAAGCTGTCACTGATGTGGCGATTACGTACAAGAGGGCAGTGTAGACCCTCTTCTCTCCTCAGAGTAATGGATTAAGAAGGAGCAAGTTGTTAGTTTTTTGGTAAACAAGTTGCAAGGGGATGGTGTGGCCAGTGATTGTCCTTTGTTTATTCATCTCACCTTACGTGGCTCCTACTCGGATGGGAGCTATATATCAATATAATATGCTTGTCATGTTAGGCTGCAGAGTTTAGATGTTAGAATTCATTCCATATTTCCATGGTTTCGGGTTTAATTACAATGATTGGCCTACATGCATGGAAATGCGTGATGCTGGAACTCTGTTCTCTTCCATCAACAATGATATATTTAATTAGGCAAACGCCAACTAAACTAAGAGAAAACTTTATCTTAGGATGCGTAAAATTATATTTTTTATTTTTTATTTTTTATGATTTTTATAATAAATATTTTTTAATTGCTTAATCAATATTTTAAGTTACTAATTGATAAGAACCATTTATTTATGTAGTAAATAATTTGCAGACAATTCAACACAACAAACATTCTCTTGATATTCATTTCTTTTTTATTTGTCTTTTCCTTAGCTATCATGTTTACATTTGTTTTTCTTCTGTATATTTTGCTATCAGAGTGTTTACTAGCAGGCCAGGGGAGTGCCATACACCATTTTCCTTAATTAATTAATTAATTATATATATATATATATATATAATATTTTCCCACTATTTATTTTTCTTTCACTTCATTTTCTTATTTATTTCTCTTGTATTATTTTAAATCATTTATCATATATCTACCTTTCATATCTTTCTCTTCATTTCTTCAATTTCTGCAGCTCAAAGGATGTACAACAATGGTTTTTCTTAATATGTGTCTTATACACACTCCATTTATATGTCACCTCATGAAATTTCATTATGTAAAGTACAACGAAAAATATCTAACCAGTTTCAGTGGCTGTTAGATTTACGAGTACCTTAGTGTTAAATATTTATGTACGAAAAAAATTGTACGGACCACGGAGCACAACAAAATTATCGGCTTATGCCAGTGTCTGACTTATGTTTAATATTTATTTTACTATTTACACAAACTAATTACATAAATGCTAATAATACATTTTTTTAATATATTTATTTTAACACACACTCTTTTGAAACTTATAAAATTACAAAATTAGGAAAAAGAGAAAGAAAGAATCATTAAATAAGAGATGAAATTTACAAAAATTTATGATTTTTAATAAATTTTAATTAATAATAAAAAATATGTTCAAAAGAGTATTTAGAAAGTATATTAGTAGCATTTTTCAACTATCAAACATACTTATTCTCAATTTATCAATATAACTAATTTAGCTTCAAATTTTAAGAATGTCCATTGAATACGCAATTCATGGTAATTTATTTTCTTTATCAAAATTTTACTTCACTTCAGATAAGAAAATTTTAAAACTAAACCATGTTGTACCTTGGCGGTGTGTCCATAAGTTGATCTAAACAAGTCATAGATCAAAACAATAAAAGAATGGCTACGGTATATAGTTTATGACTTTTCTAACCCTTTTATTGTTTGAAAGACAGCAAAGGTTATATAGAAAATAAAAAATAAACAACATGACAGCAAAGGGACCTTATCAATATCTGCCCTATTATTGGTTTGTTCAATCAAGCCTCCGGTGCCAGTTGCTTGATTACGGTATCTGGGGAAGATTTGGTTTCTCAATGTTAGGGGGGGAAAATAGCATTATTTTGAGAACATTTTTTAATGAAGAATTTAAATTTTTATTCTTAAATAAGAATTAATAATTAATCCTAATTAAAATTTATTTTAAAATTGGTACACTGTTGTCTTAATTCAAATAGTTTCATTTTATATTTTTTCTTCAATTTTAATTTATTTATAATTAGTAAAATGAAATATTTATGATTAATCATGAAAAAACACTTTCTTTATTTTATTTTTATTTATAATATATACTTAAATTAAAAATATTCGTGCAATTAATGCAGGAAAACTTGCTAGTACTTTAGATGATATTTCCTTGCTTATAAAATAGAAGTAGTACACAGTTAACGTTGCTTTATTTATGAAGCTCACTTTATATTATTATTATTATTTTGCATAGAGTCTCGTATCAACTCTACCAAATTAAATTAATAGTAGAAGCTGTAGGTGAGTCATGATTTTTTTGGCATAAATGGGAGTACGTACGTAGAGGATGATTGAATTTGCAGGTCTAGCTAGCAGGGTCCTTATCTACTTTGGAGCCTCTTAATGGAAGAATTTTATGTGAAACCCTTTGTTCCTCAGTGTGAGATGTAGACTAATCTGCCTTTATTTAAATCAATTTGAAACACCACGTGGAGTTATGCTAGTACAGTCACAGCCCCTCCTGCTCATATGATAAACAGTGCGAATGTGTATTTTTATATGGATTTACATTATTTCGGTCCTTTTTTTCGTGTTATCGTCATATGCTTCTATTTTGAAAGTATAATCAATCAATTGTTAGACATGTGAGCACTATAAGTAATAAGAATATATAATAGGCTTAAATAATAATTTGGTACCTAAATTATTTAAAATACCTCAATTCAATTGGATCCTCAAACTTTTAAATGCTCTAATTTGGTCTTAAAATTTTTTAAAATGTCTCAATTAGGTCTCTTTCGTCCATGAACAGATCTAAAAGTATATTAAAGGGGATCAAGTTTTTTTACAATTATTTAATAAATAATAAGTTTAACAAAAATTATCCATGAAACAAATCTCTCCTTATTTTATAATTTTGAGTTACTACATTACAAGGATTACTATTTAAAATGTTATAATTTCTCATATTTAACTAATTACATGCAATTTATGAAATTATATTTAAAATGTAATTGAAATTTGAGTTTTTCATCACAAAGAAAAAGAAGGATATTTTGATTTATTTTAATAAATTAAATAAAATAAATTTATCCATGAAATTTATAACAATTCATACACTCTTACTCAACCAACTTAGTTAGACTTTATTGAGAGTATATATTTTATTTGTGTTAAATATATTTATATTTAAACATATTTTATTATAAATTCTAACTATATTTTAATTAATTGAATTGTTTAATTTTTTTAATTTTTTCATTATGTTAAACATATTTATAATTAAATTTATATAATTTTTTGTTTATATTTATTTTTTAAAAATATATATTATAATTAAATGTATTTAATTATAAATATTAAGTTTATTTTGAATTAATTTAACTATTTTTTAAATTATTGTTATGATAATTTCGAATTATATATTTGTAATTAAATATATATACTTATAAATTAAAAAAAAAATTAATTTAAGTTAATTTATGTAGTAGAAATTTGTGGTTACTTAATGAAACAAAATGGAAAATAACCAATCCGGTTGATTCGTAAGTCATCACGATACTAGTCCATGGCTTTGGCGTCACAAAATGACAAAGCATTCAGCGTAATGAATATTTAGCCCATGGCATATAATCCTATGCGTGGATGGGATACAGTGCACTATGTTATGATATATTTATATATATTCTATGTATGAAAAGCTTATGTAAACGGAAGAAAGCAACTATTAAAAGTGTCCTTTAAATTAATCTTTACGTCATGTGCTTCAAAGCTTCACAAAATAGGTGGAAGTTTAATTTGTTCAGGATATTTGTATGATTGTATCGTCTTCTTCTAACACATTTTTCAGCCTAGCTAGCCCTAGGACTGGTCAACGGTAATGGATCTAATTGTCCCCTCAACAATTAATATTCTCGTATTATTGAACGCGTAATATACAATGTCTGCTTTTCTATTGCTACCAATAACTATGTCTTCGTACGTAGGCATGCTACCAAATCATTGAAACATTATAATAACTAATTAGTGAAAAATAAGAAAATTAAACAAGGATGTTACATGGAGACAGCTGAAAGTAACATCTCCATCTACAGGAGTGGAACATGTTACCAATACCATTTTTTTTAACTGAATATTACCAGTAACATATCAACTTGTAATTAGTATTAATTAGTATCAACTTGTAATACGATATAGTAGTAATAATGTTATTAATTATGATATATGGAGACAACTTGTAATACTAACATTAATACGTACGATATAGAAAGTAATAAGTTGATTTTCCATGCATGAATGATATGCAAAATTTTGGCTAATGGACAGAATAAAATTTTCGTTGTTTATTACTCGTTAGTCATGAAACAACTTTTGGTTCCAGTATAAACTATTCAAAAGACCAAAATACCCACTATATGTTAGTATTGTCAACTTGTAATTAGTATTAATTATTATAATTAGTATTACAAGTTGATATACAAATCATAGAAAGTAAAATCTCCCTCTTATTTGTTACCAATAATTAACACGATATATGGAGACGGCTGAAAGTAACATATTGTATTAATTATTAGTATAATTAGTATCAACTAGTAATATCTATACAAATAATTTAAATTTTTGTTAAACAAAAATTATATTAACAAAAAAACTTAATACTTAACATTTTTAATTTATAATAATATTTTTGTAATAAAATATACTTTATCTCTCAAGAATAATAAGGAATATGTGCATTCAAAGATGAACATTATGGAGACAAAATCGAGAAAGTGATAAGAAACTACGTCATGAAGTGATTACAAGTCTTGCTTTCGATTAGAACAACTTCCTTGTAAGCTTGTAGCACATATATAATTTTATTTTTGACCTATAAATAACATCAAATGTCATTAAATATTTTAAAATTATTTTTTTTAAAATATTTAACAACTAGTTAATGCCTTGTCATATTAGTTTTAGTTTAGTTAATTTCACATGGGCACACGCGATAAGTTCTTAACTTGGTCTTCAAAATATTTTGAGAACATCAATCTTGTTAGGGAATTTAGGAAATTATAATTATGAATTATCAGTGGTGAGAAGAGTATAAATAGCAGGGGAAAAAATACTAGTAGCCTTCCTTCTCCTTCTATCGTTTTACCTTTTGAAAAACTTAAATCAAGAAAGATATATAATTTAATCTAATTTAATTTAAATCATAAATATTTTCTTTATTAGATAAGTTACTAGTAGTGGTAGACTAGTAGTACCAACAGCAGCATATTATAGAAGAACTTAGTTCTGGTATTTGAGATGTATAATCGATTGATTATTTTATTTTAGAATATTTGGCATATTATATAGAAATCTTGACAATATTCAATGGGAAAATCCATTTTTAGAGTTAGAGTGGATAAAAACAGATCATAACGGTGAAAGCGGAGTAGAATGTTGATTGAGGTACAAACATTACAATGGCTTTGCCTCACAGTCATCCACTCCAACTACATCGATCACACTATTAGAATTTAGAACCAATTCCAAAGGACAGTACTGTTAGTGCCTGGGGCTTAATTGTTCAATGATCTTCTTTCCTTCATTTCTTATTGTTATTCTTTCTTCTTCTTTTTTTCATTTTAATCGGGCTATAATAATACTAATAATAGAAAATGGACTGAATGTTTACATACATCTTTCCAATTTAACAACAGTTTCTCTTTCATACTATCAAAAACTTTTCATAATATTATATATGATTATTATATGGGATTTAACCTGATTTATCAAACTCGGCCACTCACAAGTTAAAAATGAATCGAATTTAAAACTATAAAGTAAAGTTATTTTTAATTAATTAATTCAGAAAATGAACCACACTTGTTCTTGGAGTTGAGTTAGGATTATAGGCCTAATACACACTTCCATGAAAGTTTCTTACTTTACACATTTCTAGAGAGAGATCTAGCATAAACACCCAATTGTAATAATGGTAACATGAATTACAAATTTTAACTATTAATGATCAGACTCGTTGCAGTCACAGCACCTGCAACTGCAAGTCCCTCTGGACATCCGATAAAATTGGTAATGCACAAATTAGCAACCTTGGATTAAGCTTTCCAATGTAATAAACTACCTAATCATCCCAATAACACCAGTTTATTTAGTGTTACAACAAATATGTACCAACTCGAAGACAAGTACAAAAAAATACTAATAGTTAAACAAACACCTTCTAACGGATACTGCTAACTCACTAACCCTACCAGGATGAAGGACGGCAACACATACCCCAAGACATACAGCAACCGAAACCAACACAAAAATAGCTGGCCGAAAGGTCAAGAATCCCCTGCCCAAACATCGACGCCCGTATCTTTCAGGCAACTCTTCCATACTCATTATAATATCCCTCTTCAAAAGTGGTATTCTTTCCATTTTCTCATTAGAAGTTGGACTTTTCACTTTCAGTACTCCCCACTTCTCATCTGCTCTCGACTGGATACCCTGGAACAAATATCCGTGTAGAAAAAGCATGTTAGCATCAGAAGAACTAAACCATTTAAACTAAATTCTAAAATTTATAAATAAAAACATACTCCAAGTTCAGCTAGAAGATAAGAAATTCAGGATAAATGGATAACAATAGGGTGTAAGATGACTCTTTTTAATCTAATTCTGCCTCATTTGTTAACCATATAACTAAAGGAGTGGTAACCATTGATCCCTTCTATTATTTCAATGAGTAACCCAAAACTCTTGTTTCTTTCCCTTAATTTTTTTCTAGGCATGCATACTCTTTCCCTTTCTTTTTGTTCGATCTTACCCCTGCTCCCAACTTTGAACGTGTTAACAACTTCCTTCTGTCTAACAATCATTGCAAACTCTCCAATAATAATATCTTAAACTCAATTGTTGTCAATGAAATCTGCACACCAACACTTCAATTGCTAAGTTCTAAGTTATCAAATTAGAATCAATTTTAAACTGTCAAGAGCTCTAACAAATTGATTGCCATAGCCACCAGTTTAGAGTACAAGAGTTAGACAGCTTATATTAACACCGGATGCATCAATATTATTTTCCATTATATGGTAAGAAAATGACCATAAAGTAAAATTAAAGCATTTAAATCTAAAACTAATGAAATTAATAGTCCCAACCTGGCTGTTAATTGCAACTGATAGCTTGTTATCTTGGGAGCAGCCCTGAGCAAGTATAAAGCCTTTCATTTCAGAGTGCACAATTATACTTTCACTTTTCGGATGTTTCTGATATACGGCATTTCTAGCATTATGTATGTGATTCAGGAGTTGCATTATGTCAACATCACTTGTCCTATTAATTACAACATTGGATTTCATGCTTTCTGTCAAGATTATCAAATTTGGTAATATTTTTCCCAAAATGATTGTTGAATCATTGCATATCAGAAAGTCCAACAAATGGCAATATCTTTGAATTTGTGAAGCTGTCATCACTCTGTCAAAATTTTCTGAAGTGGTGTCCTTAAGCAACCATGCTATATCTACAAGTAAGTCTGATGATGATGTGTGACTAAGTGCAAAAGTTTCGCATGAGCTACAGATAGAACCACCAGATGCAGACCGAAATTGTTTAGAAAGGAGAGATACATCTAATTTTTGTTGCAGTGTCTTCATTTCAGTACAAATTTTTTTATCCCCAATGAGTACAGGAATAAAGTTTGATAAACCAGATTCATTCTCCACCTACAAAAAGCAAAAGGAATATGATAAAACACAAGGGGTAAGAAATATGAACTAGCATAAAAGCAACACTTTAAAAAAAAAAAAAAAAAGATCTTCCATCCTGATTAAACTCGTAAATGGATTGACAATCAATGCTTTATTAAATCAAAAGATGCAGACAATTTATCTTAATTTGATGCTACCACAGTTTTGCATGCTCATTATGGAGATCTTCTGATGTCTTCAAATTTAGTAATCAGAAATATAAACTAGCACAAATTAATATATATATATATATATATATATATATACACACACACATTACCAATAAAAAAATGCACACAAATTATATGATCTGGTTAAGCTCAAACTACTCAACTGTGACCATTAAAAATTATATTTTCATTAATTTGTTTGATGAGTTTCTAGCACAAACATATGTGTGCGCATACAACACATTTAACAGGCCCAGCAGTAATTACAGTCAACATCAGGTGTTCCCAATGCATAAGCTAAGAAACAAAGCAGTAAGCAAATAAATCGTCCAGGTCAAAGCACAGTTAAAGGAAACAGAACTATAGGTTAATTATTACCTCAATAAATGCAGGCCCAAAGAGACTTTCCTCTGTATGAGGAACATATATCTTGTATAACTGATTGTCAAAAGCACAAGAAATGTTGTCTTCAGTCCAGCTATGTGGAGAAGGCACACAATACTCACATTTCAGATACTTTCCAGAAAACGATACAAGAAGCCTGTCAAGATGACCACCTCAATAAAGTCAGAAAAACATTGACAAGTGAACCAGAATCTAAACTAGCATTACAAAGATTGATACATTTGAAAATAAGAATATACCAACTGAAATAAAACAAAGTATAAAGCATGACCAAATTGATATTACATTAGATATGCTAACAGAATTGAGTTTGGAGAAAGACAAAAAAGACTATAACAAAGTTAGTGTCACATATGCTGTACATTTACCATGCTCTGGGACTAAACCACATAAGGAACTGATTCCAAAATAAAATGAATTTCGGGATGTGAACAAGTTGAGTTATTTGTGAACTATTCAAGCTCAACTGATTAAATGTTCATTCAAGCTCATTTGTTTAATTAAATAAACAAAGTCAAGCTTGGCAATGGGATCAATTATTTAAACAAGCCAAGTTCAAGCATTACAAGCTCAACAATAATGGCTCATGAATAGCTTGTATATTTAAATTGATAATGAAGATTTAACTAGTCTTTGTTATTTATATATCATTGAAAATATGTGGAACTTTGTTGTGAGTTTTTTTCTCGTTAGTTCGCATGTCAGGTTTTACAGCCCAGTAAACCCATTTCAGACCAAAAAACAATAACACAAGCCATATTTCTTCTTTTGTTGACCAAACCCCCACACCTAAACTCCCGCGCCCCCATTCCTTTGTGAAATTAATCCTTGGCTCCATCTCTTTCACTCACACTTCATCTCTCTCACACCCACTTCATCCCATTCTCTCACGCTCTCATCTCTCTTATTCTCTGTTTGCTGCAACTGCAAAGCTTGTGGTTTCTCTTGTTCTGTTTGTTATTTGCTGCAACTCCCATCTCTCCCGTTCTGCCTGCTGCAACTGCAGGACTCTAGTGGGTTTTGTCAAGTGGCTTCTCTGCAACAACTAGGCTTGTGGGTTCTTTGTTCGTGTCTCTCATCTCTGATTCTCATTTATTTTCTTTACAAGAAGTGTTTTATAACTTTGTTATTTTTTGCTCTGCTTCTGTCATCCCACTTGTCAGATTGCTGCACTAGGACTGTTTTATACTTATGATTTTGAATTTAAGTTCAATTATGCTACTTTTTTATGAACATATATATGAATGTATAGCATATATATGACTTTCATACAATCTCCCAATCCATTTTATGAAATCCCGATTTATGATCCTAACTCCCCTTCTCGGTAAGATTTCGATTTTGACTACCATGCTTCTAAGTTCTAACAGCATAAAACAGTCTCTCTTCAACCAGCATGAGATAACCACAAGAAATGGTTAAGTTATGAATTATGAATATAAATCCAAATCAATCATAAAACAATATATAGGAGACAAACAGCATTACATGTCAAGTCTTACTTCTTTCGAAGTTAATAGGTTCTTGTTTATTGGACACAAAATACTTAGATTTTGGGTTCAGTATGATCTAAGGATGCTCCAAAACCCTCTTTCATAATATTAGACATTTCCCGCTCTCTTTTTGCTTGCGGATGCTTACCACAACTTTATGTCCTCAACATTGCTAAAAACATATATAATGCACGTATGCAAACAAGCATGCTTATGTTATGTCTATTATATATAAATAAATGCAACAAAAAACTGGTCTAAATTATTCGAGGTGACAATTACCTACCGAAACTTAGGCTGCAGTAAGTTACTTCCACAAGCAACAAACTCCATAGGTTTGCCAGCCTCAAAGTATGTGGGATGAACATAGTGAAGCTTCGGTGCATGCATGTTTACCTTGACATTCGTCACAGAAGTTCCATCTGTAACCATTGAAATGTGCTTGTTGAAATGATAGAGTTTAGGTATAGAGGGGGAAGAAAAAGATACAAAGACTGAATATATGGAAATTGATATTGACTTGATATGGATACGATGTGTTACAACTTACAATATGATACAAAACATAAAGCAATAACCTCATTTATATTAATACTAGATCATAATCCTAACTAAATAAGGAAACAAAACATGAAATATTAATAAATATGGAAACCAATCCAATAGAAACTTGTTATAGATTAATTTGTTTTGGAAAAATTAGAACATAATGCACATCTCCAAGATGAAGGATAAATAGCATACAAAACTATTAATATTGTCACAAGAATCAAGGTATAAAATAATAAAAGTGAGTGAACCAAAAAGAAGACATATAAAAACACCCGCACATACATAATGAACACAAAACAGCAAAAAACCTTTCATAACACGGAAGATCATGTCATTCAGATGAACTAGTGCAGTGCCTCTTCCAGATAGCATCTTTCCAGGAGCAACAATATCATGCACATACTCCAAAGGGTCTTTCAGTAACTGGTTGATCCACAAAAGAGAAAGAAAAAATGAAACCCGGAAAAAAAAAACTAACTAATCAAATTCATTAAAAACTTGAAAAAGTGAGAGAAAACAATTTTTCTTCTTTTTTTTAGTTAAAGTATGAAACTCTAGAGTCATCAAGTTAAAAGAGGGTATCAGATAGTATATAGTAAATAGTAAATTAGAGCACAAATAAGCATCTCAATCGGCGAAATTTAGCAAAAACTGCCCAGAATAATGAGCAGAAGAAAGAACCATACAGTTCATTAGTCAAATATTGTGGAAGTTAACTGGTAATAAGACCACTTAAACATGACACAAGAACACATAATGTAAAGAACATCAACTTGAACCCTTACATTTATCCACATGATGTTAGGCATTGCAATAAAAATTGTCAGGATCGTACACCCAGGGCGGATATATCCCTCCAACTCCACAGGCATACTTGCCAACCATTGGAATATCTGCAAATGCATTTGGCAGCCTGTTAATCAGTTACTAGCATGTATACGGTAGAAGATCTTGCCACTATTCAAATACTAAACTGCAATAACAATGCTTTAAAATACTTGATGTCGTAGCCTTCTAGGAAATTCCGCAGGATTCCAATCATAAAGCTTAAAAGAAATCCGACCTGTTTGGCACTACAAATGAACTTTCAATCAGCAAACGCTAACCATGATTTCGTAGTTCCTACAAAATAATATAAATTTGGAACAAAAAGGGCAACCCACCATAGACGAATAGGCACTCTTATTGTCACAATAAGAAGGCGAATTGGAAGTGTTCCCACTATTCACTCGCGTTTCACCAGAAACAGCCAAAGACACAACACTATCACTATTAATATTCTGGGCTTCAGGAGCCGAGCTCGGAATGGGAGCCGGTTCATCTTCAAGATCCAGAGACACTCCAACGTCGTTGATATCGGTACTCAAATTCGAACAATCTGTACGATTCATACTCAGCCAGTGAGCATTCTTGCAACACAAAAACCAACTTTATTTAAATGAAGAAAACAACGGAAAGGGGGGATTTTGAAACTATCAGCATGGCATAGTAATACGGAATACTAAAAAGTAAACCTTTTCCAGCTTCCACATCATAATTGTTTTCCTCGTTTTCGGCAACAGGTTGAAGTAGTTCACTATGAGTAGCCCCTCCAGAATCCGCCGTAGGCTTTCTTCTCCTTCTGGTGTTATGCCGCTCTAACTTCCTTCTACAGCTCCGTTTACCCTCGTCGAAATCCGACAAAACGTGAAACCTGCGAAGAAATTCGCAGAGTTAACCGTCAATTCAACAACACAATCACATAATAACATTCAATTGAAGCACATCTCAAACAATAGAACTAACTAAGCAGAGAAGTAATAGAATCAAGTGACGGAATAGAGTTAAACGGAGTCGCATAATTGAAGCACATCTCGAACAACAGAACTAACTAAGCAGCGAAGTGGTAATTGAATCAATCAATTGATGGAAAAGAGAGAAGAGACTTAAACAAAAAAATCGCACTTTCCACACTGTTGGCAGTATCTCTTGGCCTCGCCGTTGAGCATAACGGTGGCGGCATTAGCGCAGCGCAAGCAAACCCTGTGTCGGCGGTGATACCCTTTCAGCTCTGAGATATCGACCTCGCAGGCAGGGACCTGGCAGCGAGCGGATGCAGATGCACGCGCGGTGCGGGCGCGTTTCTTGCCAGGCAAACCCTCGTCCTCGAGTATCGCGTCGAGTTCGGGGCAGGCGCAGGGGACCCGACCCGCGAGGAAGTTGGAGCATGTGAGCCTCGGGTCGCGCTTTCGGACCCTGTCGTTTTGAGGGATCTCGCTTGGAGCGGGGTGGTCGTTTAAGGGAAGAGGGAGAGAGTTGTTGTTATTAATAATAATATCTTGGTCGTCGAGGTCGAAGTCGAGGAGGTAAGAGAAGTCCCAAATGGAGGAAGGGTCTTCGGCGTCGTCCATGACTGGGAGAGGAGGGAGAGACAGGGGTTCCATGAAAATTGGAAATTGGAAACCCTAATTGAATTGGAATTGTGTAGTGGTTGGTGGTATCGTTTGTTAGGGGTTGTTGGATGTTTGGCGGAGAATGGAAGAAACGGCGTTGTTTAGATCTCTTTCTCTTTCTCGTATTCAGCAACAACTGAACGTGATCGCTGATGGGGTCATCGTGGCGACATTTGCAAGTTTACTCTCAACTACGCGCTCACTTTCTCCTACCACGCGCGCTTTATTAATTTCTCTATTTTTTAATTATTAATAATATTAATTTCTTGTTGTATTAAAAAAAAAATCACAAAAGTCATACTTAAGGAGCTAAGGTTAAGGGACGTAAAAGGAAAATATGCATTTTGTCTTTATAAATAAATTAATTAATTAAAATAATAAATGGGAAGAAGTGTACTACTTCCCTTTTTAGAGGGTTGGTTTAATTAATATATTCAAACTCTTTTTTAATATTTTAAAAATACTATATTGATAACAAGAATGCCGATTCCTCTTTTGAAAATTAAAAATATAAAATGAAGTAAAAGAAAAATGTAAGGAGTAGAAGGAAAAAAAAAACACAAACTACCCTTAAATTTTGTGAAATTACATGACTTTTTATGTTTTTTTAACATTTACAATGTTCTCACTCCTTCCTTGTAAAAATATGAAAGTTTATATAATTTTATGAAATTTCAAAAATAATTAACACTATAATTTACTCAAAAAAATAAATATTTTACCATTAATATGTGGTAAAAATGTTGATAATGTCAGAGCGCACAGTATGACTATGACTATATTTAAATAAGCCATCAATATGGTCAATGAAGTATGAGTATCACTCTCTATTAAATAATCTTTAAATTAATGAAATTATATAAATAATCATTAAAGTATTAGAAATGATATTACATAGTCCTTTCAATATTTTAAAAATCAATTTGCCCCTTAATATTAATAAAATATACCAATCCAAGATTAGGGACTAGTTATATAATTTTATTACTAGGGAGTAGTTTAGGATTTTTTTAAAAAGGTAATACTTAAAAACTAAATTAATGGTTTATTCATTATATTTTTACCATGCATATCTGTTTCTATTTTCTCTAAATTGCAGAAAAAGTCTTGTAAGTGCATCCTATTTGAGTAGAATTTATTACTTTGCAAATAACACTTGACTCAATAGATAAGAAAGGTAAAAACTATTTAAAAGCTAAATGGGGTACAGCTATCATCATTTGGATATACTTTAGGAAGGTAAGTACATTTTTTTAGAATAAATTACGAAGATAATTATATTTAAGTCAAATTAAATTATTATGAAAAATAAAAAAATAAAAAAATATTTAACGCAATTATATAATCAAAATTAAAATTCATAATCTTTTATTAAATTGAAATAAATCACCTATTTTTTATTAATAATGATATGATATATACTATGTAATAGATTTGACTTCTTTTTTTGTCATGGTGAGAAATGACAGCACCAAAACCTAAGAAGCTATGGAAATGTCATTCTCATAAACTGATCCCAAAGTCTATCACTGCATTAGCATCTCGAGGAACAAAGTTAATAGAGCAGGTTCAATCACGAACCGATATAAGAGTAAATAGTTTATCCCAGAGACTAATTGATTAATAATGTTTTTTCTAAGGAATTGATGAATAATGTTAAAAGTGATAAAATATACGTTAAATAATAAATAAATAAAACTTATATTGTGTTTGTTTTAGTTGATTTGAGAACGAAGGAAGATAAAAATAAGAATATTTTGGAGTTTGGTTAGCATGGAACCGGAAACAGAAGGAAGAAATGTGTGAATCCCACAGGACTTTTGTTTCTCCATATTGAAGATTTTAAGTTATGAATTGAGACAAAAATACCAAGTGTTCAGTGTTGCAAACAATGACATTATGCAGTGCTACTTTTATAGTTTCTATTTGAGTTTTTTTAGAATTAAATATATTTTTTAACATGAATAAATATAATATAGTAAAAATTTGCATCCTTTTTAATTATTCTTTGATTTATTACAAATTAAAATAATTATGTTAAAAATAATGGAATGAAAATTAAATTTTTAATTAATATAATTTTTTTTCATATAATGTATTTATTTATTTATACTTAATTTTTTTACTCATCCAAATAAATGGAAAGAATTTCTTTTTCTTTCTTATTTTTATCTATCCAAACAGCATATATTTTATTACTCCATTCCTCTTTTATTTTTATCACTCCTAATTCTTTCTTTTGAAATTCACTCATCTCTATTTCACTTCTTATCCAAACAAAATATTCTAACAATATATATAATCTAAAATTAACTAGAATACCAATAGTTCATTTTTTATTTGATAATTATATTAAGTTTTATTCTACGAAGTACATTTTTCTCACTTAAAAAAATTCAAATCATATTAGTTATTAAGTCATTTATTCTCTTTGATGGTTATAAACATATCACAATCATAATTAGACACATGGTAAGTATTAAATAATAATAAGAATTGTTTTAAAATTTTAAATAGAATCATATTACAAATTACAAATATTTTTTTTTACCGATATCTTTCTTTAAAATAGTTAATAATGTTTAAAGACAAACATTAAATATGGGCACATTCTTCGGTCTAGATTCAAATTTTGATTCATTGTTGTAACTCACAAGGACCAATTATTTCTGCTAAACTAAATTTTGTTCAAATTTTTAAATAAGATTTTTTTTTTTAAGATTATAGGCATCCTCTTCTGAAGTTGTTTGAGTCTGTATAGTCCTCCAATGATAAAGCTTTTGCTCTTACTATAAGTTTTTAATGTAATTGTATTCGAGACCACCTATTTAAATTAAAACAATCTCATACTGATTAGTTAAATTATAAATTATTATGTATATTGAATGATACATTAAATAATTGCATAATATTAATTAAGATATTATAAATGATATTTAAATTATTTAAAATTAAAATTCTAATAGTTGCTTTATTTACTATGTAAATATGCATTAAATTATAATATTAGTTAGTATTATTTTTAATCAAGGGTTTTGATAGACACCAGTTAAGAAATTAAAAAGAGTAATTTTTTTTATTGAAAAACATGTGTAAGGACATTTTAAAATTACAGGAGAGCTTAATTTCACACATCTCAATAAAAAATAATTATTTTTTACTTTCTTGATCAATGTTTTAAGAATACTAGTTAATATTTATCTTTAATCAATGATTAATCTTTCACTTAAAAAAACAAATGCTGCTCCATTCATATTTATAAAAGGTTGACTAATTTACACATGCTAAGAAAAAATATTAATTTAAGTATTAACATTAAATTTATTTGTAATTATAATTTTTTACAAATTTATCCTTAACAATATTGAGAGTATATTCATTTTCTTCATTGGGGATAAAGAAACAATTTAAAGTAGCATTCAATTATGAATTACTTCATTTATCCTATTATAATCATATTGTAAGAAAAAAAATATTCCAAAATTATTATCATTTTAATTTTTTAAGTAATATCAATTATTTTTCTTACTTATATCCCTTATAATATTAATGATATGGGTTATAAAAACTAAAAATGAATTAATTATGATAAAGTTAATTTTACTAACTTGTTTGTTATTCTCTTTCATCTACTATTTATTAGTTTTTTTTACCTGTATAAAATAATTTAAATGACAAATACAATAAGAGAAAGAGAGTAAAATAAATACCAGTATTTTAATTAAAAAATAATAAATTTACAAGTTAATTGAAATGAATTTTTATAAAAATGATGATAAAGTTTTTAAACTATATCTCATAAATGAGTGATGGAGGTAGCATTTAATGACAAATTTATCAAGTAGGGGTATTTTTTTTCAAAATTATTAATGGGAGATCATTTTTAAATTATTACTTATTTTGAAATAAGTTATAACAGATGTAAATCATAACATTCACTGTGACTTTTTTTTTTTTTAACTAAAGTCAAACTTTTTTATGATTTTTAAGTCGTAGCATTTGTTTTTTGTTTTAAGACTTTAAAGTCGTAAATGTTTATTTTCTATGACAGTAAAGTCATAAAAGTTTTATTTTTATTTTTTTTAGAAGTCATATATTTATTTATGACTTATACTTTTTTTTGTTTTATGTTAATTTTAAAAAAAGTAATTTAATTATTTAATAAATAAATATATTTTATACATTTTTTACTAATGTTACGAAATTTGATTTACTTTGTAAATGAAAAAATAATGCAAAATACTTAAAATTAAAAAGACTTAAATTTAAATAAAAATATTAAAATGTTTTATTACTAATATTAAGTTATAATTTATGAATTAATATTAATTTTATTGTATAAATTATTTTAATATTAACAACAGAAAATAATTTAATAATAAAGAGAAACATAAATAGTAGAATCAATATTATTACGATTATATTATTCACTTTTACACAATAAAAATATTTTTGGCATCAACACATGTTTAGATAAACTCATTGTGGTCTCACTATTAAAATTTTTGTTAAATGAAGATGTGATTTTCATTTAAATTTAAGTATTCTGCATTATTTCTTTCATTTAGAAAACAAATAAAATTTCTTAACATTGGTGGAAAAAATAATATAAAATATTAAATATAGAGAATATATTAAATAACATAATATTAAAAAATATATAAAATATTAAATAAAACAATATAAAACATATATACAAAATATGAAATAAAACTAAAAAAAGTTAAAAAAACATTATTTATTAAATATTTAAATTAAAAAATTACAAATTTTTAAAAAATTAACGTAAAACAAAAAAATTAGAAGTCTTAAATAAATATACGACTTCTAAAAAACCCTTTAGTAGTAAAAAAAATCTTTTATGTCTTTAAAGTTAAAAAAAATGAAAAAAAATCTTTACAACTTTAAAGTTGTAAAAAAAAATACTACAATTTAAAAGTCATGAATTAAAAAAATAATTGAACTCATAGGAAAATTTTACGACTTCAATTTAAAAAAATAAAAAAATAAAAAAATAAAAATCGCAAGGTATATTATAATTTTCAAATAAGGAGTCAGTCGTAATATATTGAAAAAATATTTGTGAAGTGGTAATTTTGGAAAAAAATTACCCCACTTTAATAAATTGACTATTTAATATTGTGCATTGAATGTCTGTCAATCTTTTAGTTGATTAATACTTCTGTAACAAAACCACAAAAGTCATAAATTTGTATCAAGATTCCCGTTGAATAATGTAATAACTCCTGTCTTTTTCAACAGTAAAAGTCATAACTTTTTTAATTAATACAACAAAAGTCATAATTTTGCAATTGTTAAAGAATAAATGATGATCTGGATTGGGAAAGCTTGGCTTGTGAAAATAATTTTAAGCCAATTAATCCATATACTTGGTGGTAGTAATATACTACTTCACTCATAATATGTAATAATTAAGCCGAAATATTGAATAAATGTCGCAAATGACGTCCGACTAGTAGCATTTGATGACCTCCTCTTTTCTTAAGTGTCGATTTGTAAAATATTTTTATTTTATTTTTTAGGATATAATTAACTATTAAATGTTATTATATTTTTTATCTTGATCTATTTTTAATTGTTCTATATTTATTATAAATTTAAAATTAATAAATAAGAAAAAACAATAAATAATATAAAAGATATGCTAAATAATTAAATAAAAAACATAATAAACAGTAAGAACGTTAATTATATTTTTTAAAATTTTATGCCACAACTTCAGACCAATATAAAAAACCTGCAATAACAATCTCCTTAAACTTAAAAAATGCAAGAGGTATGGGATGATAAGGTGGACCATTATCATCTAAGGAATCTTTTGATTACATCCATTAAACAATGAAGGGCCATAGTTGTTGGTTGTCAAGTAAAGTAACTCATCTTTCAAATCCAAAATAAAGTCAGACTCGAACAAATTGATGCCAGAGCATTGCCCTATATTTTTCATGTGTAAATAAAAATTAAACCAGTCAAATCAAAAGAACTGCAAGGCAGAAGCTATTAGAATTCCCTAACCCATGACAAACAAATATAAAAGGGCGTGTTCGGGAGGAGGGTGAAGAGAAAAATAAAATGGGAGAACATAGATAAGAAGAGAAATAAGTAAGAAATAAATTAGAATATGGTAGAAATAGAAATGATTTGATTGAAGAGGAATAAGATAAAATAAAATAAAAATATTTGAATTAAAGTGATTTTGTAGGTAAGAAAAAAAGAGAGGAGAAATTAACATTAAATAAAATATATTATTATTTATTTTTATTATTAAATATTTATTTATTTATTTATAATAATATTATTAATATTTATTATTATATTAAAAAAGGTGGGAAGAGGGCTGATGATGGCATGCGCAAAAGTACAAAAACCGAGAGAGAATGCCAATCTCCTCATATTTGTGCGGATGATTTTAATCGTGGGACCCACCGGATTTTAAAATCATCCCAAATCTTCACTTTCCCCTTTCTGTGCAACCAAACCGTGCCTAAAGCTTCTTAGCCTGCTGTTTGTTTGGGTTAATAATTTTTTTTTATTTAATTACATTTTATCATCTCTAATTAGAGATAGTAACGAGTAAAGATCACGTTGATATTAAATTTAAAAATTAGACTTAATTGTATTTTGAGTCATCTTTTTATAATCATTTTCAATTTAGTCTCTCCTTTTTCATTTTTGGTTTATTTCTCGTATTTAATTTTGGTCAAGAGAGAATGGAGTTTGACAAATTTAAACCTACCTGAGGATTTTTGAGAATTAGAAAGTACAATTATTTGCAGAAAAACTGTTATAAATTGAATGAAAGAATAAATAAAAATATAATTTATAACGATTTTTCTATAATTGCGGCGGTTTTTTTTTTTTACAATCTGTAATAATCTTTAATTTTCAGAGTTATACTTGCCATGAATTTTTATACGTAAATTTGAATTTATCTTAATCTTGTGGATCAAAATATAATACATATTCATTTTACCAAAATAAAAAATGAATAACTTAAAAAAAATCAAAATCCAAACTTTTACTATTTTATAACAACCAAACACATATTTTATCCTTAATAGAAATATCGAGGTATACTTTACTGCACATTCGCACATCATTCATAACAATTGATATAGTTTTAAATTTTATTAAATGAATATGAGCATTATTGTGCACCACAAGTGCGACACCAGCTTACTAACTTAAAGGCCCAACATAATCATGACTCATGGCCCAATACAATCATTACTTAAGCAACTCTAGAAGGGTGTGTTTACATTTTTATTTTCTATTTTGATTTTTTATTTTTATTTTTTGCAAATTATTTTCATTTTTATCTTTTAAAATTCTGGAAATATGTTTAATTTAACGTCTTGTTTTTTATTTTCAAGAAATAAAAACAACATTTTATTGTTTTTAGTTTTTTGTTTGTTTGAAAAAATATTTTCACTAACAATATTTTTAAAAATCTAATCAAATACATTTTTATCACTATTCTCTATCTCCAGTGAAAATGAAAACAGAAAATAGTCAAACCAAACACCCCTTATACATCTCCTAATTCGGTTGCAAGATATTTCGACCATTTTTTTTTTTTAATAACATATCAATGATTTTTTACCTAGTTCTTTCATGCACAAAATAACTTTAGGAACATTGGACATTCTTCGTTGTGTACTTTCCGCTGCCACAGCCTAGGGAATCTACCACCCTATTCTTTGATAATATGTGTCACTCACAAAGTCCTGGCTTTGAAACTGGCCGTTTGGAACATTATATGTAGCATTTGGGCTTTTGCATTTGGTAAGGAGATTTTGTTTGCTCCTTTTTCTTTTTTCTTTTTGCACCTTTCGTCTATTTTTTCCCTACAAAAATACTCTTCATGAAAGTTATTGTTTGCAAAATATTTTTTTTTTTAAAATGTGATATATCATGAAATTAGCTTTTGTAATATAATCACCTTTTAATATATTATGAAAATCAGTTTTTGTAATGCAATCATTTTTTATACATTACAAAAACTAGTTTTCATAATGTAAAAATTAACATTATTGAAAATAATTTTTGTAATATATAAAAAAAATGCATACGGAAACTATTTCTTTCAATATACCTTTTATATTATTGAACCTTTTTCTTTAATGCTTTACATTATAGAACCTAATTTTGACAATTAAGTATTTTTATAATAAACTAGTTTCCATAAACAAGGAAAATAGAACTAAAAAGACACTTACCGAAGAGTACATGATGGAAGCCGATGACTAGAGGTAGAATGTAGCCCAAGAGAATTCAAAGCACGCCTACACGTTCGCCTGCAACCACTTTTTTTAGGGTGTGCAAAAATCAGTTTGCAAAATATAATAAAATCGAATTGGTTCCAAACGATTTAGCCAATTTGATTTTATATTCAAATAATTAAAACTAGTTTATAAAATTGGTTTAAAATTAAATTGATTTTAGAAATTTGGTTTTGCACCAAATTAGTTTTAAACTGATTTTCAAATTATTATTTTCAAATAAAAAAGATTCAGGTGAGAACCACCTCAGCTAACCTAACCAATTTTTGTAAAACAGTAAACTTTTTTCCCCCAAGCAATTCGTATCTAATTTCGTACTTGTTTGGAAGGACTTATTCATTATTTAAATTTATCTTATAACATAAATATTTTTGTAAATAATTGAGAAAATTTATAAAAAAAATAATTTGATTTATTAATAAAGTGATTCTCAATTTATGTAAATGAATTATTTAAGATACTTTATAAAAAACTTATATCTTATAATGAAATAATTGTTTTTTATAATATATTATTTTTCAATAATATAAATAATTTATACATAAATGTTTTTTTTATGAAATAAACACTTGTTGAATAAATACTTGATTAAGCTATTTACTCAAACCCACCTAACACCTTATTAGGTTTAGAGATACTCATTTTTCTTGTGGCAACGTAATCAATGAATTTGGTTAAATGGCTAGAGCTGAAAAGTGAACATGCATGAAAATGATTGGCAGTGGCTATTTGCTATTTCGGGACTTTATTCA
This sequence comes from Glycine max, assembly GCF_000004515.6. NCBI lineage: Eukaryota > Viridiplantae > Streptophyta > Magnoliopsida > Fabales > Fabaceae > Glycine > Glycine max. Next base: position 32,113,020 of record NC_038249.2, read on the forward strand.
ACTAGGTCATCATCCGCAGGTAATATTTTAACGATAATCAATTATGATCACTGAGAAATGATAGCTTCTTTCAAAAGTTATAGATCATATAATTTCTACCTGGCGCTCGATTTGATTTTTTTTCTTCTTCTGTTTTTATTTTTAAATAAAACAGAAAATAAAAATGAAATACATGTTGTTTCAAATTTAGATTTTTTTTTTAAAAAATATACTCAAAACTAAAAATAGCAAATCATCATTGTTTCTAATCTTTTCTATAAAGGTAAAAACGCCATCATATCTGAAATATTTTCTACTCGATACACGTTTTTAAATATTAACAATTTTAAAATAAAAAAATAAAAAAATAAAATAAACATATAGACCAAGTAATTTGATAACTTTTTAGTTTGATATGTGTGCCTTTAAAGTAATAAGGTGATATTCAAATTAAATGAGATTATTGATACAATTACAATTTCGGATCTCAAAAGAATTATATCATAGACTTGGATTTCTACAAAAGTTGCATATGCTTTTCTTTGTAAATTGTATATCATCTTTTCTTTAATTTATCATGTAAGTTAGCTTGTAAGAAATAATTCTGTATCAAGACTGAGTTTTAAAAAAGTACCTATTCATCTTCAATATCACACAATTGTGTTTGTCTAATTAAAAGTTATGCTTTTTTTTAAGCAATTAAAAAAATATAGGAACAAACCTTTGATGAAATAAAATAATAGGAACAAACCACTCTACCAAAGTCCATAACGATTATCGAGTATGTTATTGTTACGTGACAGATTTTGGCAAAAGTTTATTTTAATTTTTTTTTCTTTTCTACTTTTCTACACTAAGAAAACATCACTGTCATCATCTTAATATACAATAAAACATTACAATCTTGTGTTATATAACATATCCAAATTAATGTGGCCGGGGTTGCTTAACACGTACTTGCTTTATCGTTTTTTACGTGCACTGAGTCCAATTTTCGTGTTAGAATTTTTTTATAAGACATAGAAGCAATGTTTATTTCCTTAAGGAGGATGTGGATTCCACAGTCTCAATTCTCAAACGCTAAATCAAAAACAGTTCATCAACTCCAGCAGATAATTTCACTAATAAAGCATGATAAGAAAATTTAAACCAGACACAGTGGTTAGACCATGAAGCTTCAAAGCATGATAAGAAAGTTTAACTTGTTGGTTTAAGTAAAATTAAGTTTGGATTTTTAAATAATATCTTATATTCAAATTTTGTGAATAAAAAAAATAGTTAAATTTATTTCTGAAATTGTGATGCGGTGCAAATAGGTTATTGAAGGATAAAAAATATAAATTTAATCCTTGAATATACAATAAATTAATTCTACCATTAAATTATTAAAATCATTTTGTCATTAAATTATAATATTCAATAACCAATTTAATAATGAAATGTATTTTTTAGAATCAATTTAACATTAAGTTACAAAATTTAAGAATCAATTTATTATTAAATTGTTTGTGTGACTAATTTATTACACTTTAGGATATTAAATGACTAAATTTAATTTTTTTTTCCAATGACTAATTTATCATTATTTCATACTTTCAGAAAGAAATTTCACTATCTATAAAAAAATAATTATTAGGATAAGAGAGACTTCTCTTAAAGTAAATAGACAGACTTTTCTTTAAAACATTATCATTGGTGGATAAAAAAAACATGACAGGTGTACAATATAATGGCATATTCACCATATGGATTGACAAACCCTGATTTCATCCAACATCTACATTTACTTCACATATTGGTCACACTATATATATGTGGCTGTTATGGGCAAACCTTATTCCCACCTAAAATTTTCTTTCACTTATACATTAATAAAAATTATATAATTAAAAAATAGAAGTAACAGAACTAGTCCTCATTTTTCTTCTTTTAAAAAAAAACCTCATTTTTCTATATGACAAAGTTTTCAATTCGCAGAGAAGAACATGTTTCAAAATCAACCAAGGCTACTAATGTGTGTACGACATTTCTATTCACTTAAGTCAAATAATTGACTGTTTACTGCAAATACAAATGAAGTGTGAACGTGATGACTGAACGAGTCAGGTCAAAACCTTGGAGTGCAATGTGTTTCATGTACAAGTTCGAATGTCTTGCAAACAACAATCCCAAATAAAATTGTTGAAGTCTTGTTTGGGTTGTTGAGAGAAATATTTACCAACATACTTTTTGATGGATTTTTCAATGTACTATGCTTATTATTGGGGAAAAAAGTTCATGTAAATCTTGCTAACAATGTGAATTTTATGCTTAATTTATTTAACAACTTTAATTTATTATTTAATGAAATGTATGTATATGTAATTCAATAGTAAAGAAAATTATCATTACTTCAGTCTAGCTGCTGCTTACTGGTCAAGCAGATAGAAAGGTGCACGAAATGATAAATGTTATTCACATGACAGAATATGTTTATATACACACATTGTAGTACAATGGTGATCCTATAATTAGACTAGGAGTAATTACACTAATTATAGAAATGAACATATATGGAATGAATTGGTCCTGAAAATTACACAAACAGAAACCAAATCATAGAGCAATCAAGGTCATAATACAGGATTGAGAGGATTGAGGAATTGACATAATATCAATGATATTGTAATCAATGCGTAATCATTAGAATTATAACTTTCTCTAACTCAAGCTTCGGGTGGTGGACTCATCATAGTAGTAACATTGTGTTCACTTATGTCTTTGATTTAGGCTTTTTTGATAGTTTAATTTATATGAATTCACATGCATGCCGAATTATGAGGAATATACGTGGGTTCAAGGAGTTTTGTGGAATCAATTTATCTCTTAATTATGTGGTTATCTGTTTTCTCATTCTAGGATGCCCTAGACCCTAGTAGTACGTAGTACACGTTATTGCTTTCTCCTTATCATAGAACACTAATTCTTTAATATGAGGAAATGATGGTTTAACAAATCATGGCTGCTCCTTAATTAATTGAAGGGTCATGACTCATGAGAGTTTTCTTTAATTAATATATATTGTTCCGTTTTTTATTCATATCACGGCAGATATATATATCTTTTACCATGTGTTACGTTAATAATTTGCAGGTGGTTTTAGTCGTGTTGTTCTGATATTTTTATCCCTTTTATTTTTTTAGAAAAAATTTACGTAAGTATTATTAGTAGATCACTCCACTTAACTCCAAGTTGTGTTCCATCCACCAGATGAACATCACTTACGGAGGTCGAAAACGATCTGTTGCATATTTGAAATTGTTCTTTCTTCTTTGAAAAGGAAATGGATGGGACAGATTCATGACCAATGACAAATATATAAAGAATTTTGAAAAAGGAGCATAATGTTGCAAATAAAAAACATTAGAATTTAAGATTACTTGTCAAGCTGAAATAATTCTGCCACTTGATTCCTGTGTGCAGGGTGATATATGATGAGTTGATCATATATATACTTATTTCTAAATTTTACTTAAATTTTAAAATAGCCATATAACACATAAATAAATTACTAATAAAAATATTGAACATGCACTTATAATATTGTAAAGTGTAATAGACTTTTTTAAAATATTTTACAAATATATGAAATTCTTTTTAGGATATATATATATATATATATATATATATTAGTAGTAAACATCTATAATGGTTATTTTTATTCATAAATATAGATAATTTGGAAATTAAAAAACATTAAAATAATATGTTTTTACCATCATTATTAGAAGAAAATATTTTTTATCAGTTATTAAAAGGAAATATAATTATTCATTTTATAATGCTTTAATGAAATAAGGATTATTTATATCGACATATAAGATTTAACAATTTAAAAGTAAATAAATATGTAGAGTTAAAGAAAAGTTAGAGTATATTTACCGTTAATTTGAATTAAAATATATATATATATATATATATATATATATATATATATATATATATATATATATATACTATTTTAAACATTTATTCAATTTGAAAGGAAGTAGATTAACAGGTAACATTGCATGTGATTTACTGGAAAAAATAAAATAAAAACACAACTTATTTGGAATGATCAGAAAACTGGAATTCCTAAAAAGACACGGACATGGTAAGTGCATAACAGTGACCATAACTGTGTCTAAGTCACAAAAATTGACCATCATAGATATGAATATATCATTATCATATTCCGTGCTGCACACACACACACACATATATATATATATATATATATATATATATATATATATATATATAATTCATTTCATGAATGATTATGCGTTGGTGAAGTGGCCCAATAAGGGAAGCCAAGTGGCTCCACTCAAACACAAAACAAAATGTCAGAAAGAAGATAATTTCTTTTTAATACCGTCTACTATATACTTTTTGATTTATTTTTTTGCACAAACTTTACTTACAGTATTTTTAAGTATTTTTTATTTTGATATTGTTATTTAATCAGAAATGGAATTTTATTTCAGTATTTTCTATAAAAATTAATATGAATTATTGAAATGAATATCTAATTCTGATTTGAAATTATTAAAAAAATTAAGAAGTATGTAGTTAGTATTAAATTTTTTGATATTTCAAAGACATTAAATTAAATTTGTTGAAATTTGAAAGATATTAAATGCTTCTATTTTTATTTAATATTTTTTTCTGTCAATAATACACGAAATATTCATAAATTTTCAATATTTTATTTTTATTGAGAAGATTCATATTCAAAATCTTACTTTAAAAAATCTTAAAATTTTCTTTATGTAATAATAAGAAAATTTGTAAATATTAGGTAAAAAAAAGTTTCTTACCGAAACAAGCCTTGTTCCCATAATTTTAGTTTCCCAGTTCCCACCCTCTTTCTCCCTCTGTGTTCTCTTTCCACCACACACGTCTTCTCTTTCCTTATTTATTTGTATTCATTATTCATGAATGCCACTTAGTCACTTGGTACTGCTGTGAAGTTCACCTTGTTCCTCACAATAATTCTCTCCTACCTCTTGTGTTTTGCTTCAGTCATGTCTCTCTCTGCATTCTCATTCCCTCTCCATCTGAGACAAACAACACCACCTTCTGATCCTAAAACATCATCAACCCCTTTGCCTTTGTCTTCTCACTCCCATTGGGGTGCAGATCTGCTCACACAATCCCAACGCAAACTCAACCAGGTTAGGACATGACATGCATTTGTTTTCTTCATGCACACAAGCAATTCACATGTCTTCAAGACTGTTATGTTATACCTATATCTTTGAACTCTATTCGGTTCAATCTCTTTCTCTTTCTCCTCATTTATTTCATTCCTATCTCACTTGCTGGTTCTTTTGCTTTCATTCTTTTTTCCCTTATTCTGTTTTGTTATCTCCAAACATAAAAAATTTACATGTTATGAATTCATGTAGGTGAAAAGAAGGCCACATGGGGTATGTGCATCACTATCAGAAATGGGGGAGTATTATTCTCAGAAACCTCCTACTCCACTGTTGGACACCATAAACTATCCAATTCACATGAAGAATTTGGCTACCAAGGTACAGTGAATAAAGCATATATGACTTATGCTGCTTATTGTGCAACAAGGAAAAATGTGTCATAGTTATGTGAAAATTTGACTCTTATAATCTGAACATTGATGCAGAAACTGAAACAACTTGCGGATGAGCTGCGTTCTGATGTTATTTTCCATGTTTCTAGAACTGGGGGTCATTTGGGATCTAGCCTTGGTGTTGTAGAACTCACTATTGCCCTTCACTATGTTTTCAATGCTCCTAAGGACAAAATTTTGTGGGATGTTGGTCATCAGGTTTGGTGTTTTATGCTCTTTGGTGTTGTTGGTACTTCAATTACTTTTCATGGGGTGACACTTGGTCTTAATTATATAATTTTGTATGAGTTTTGCAGTCTTATCCTCATAAGATACTCACTGGTAGAAGGGATAAGATGCATACCATGAGGCAGACAGATGGATTGGCCGGGTTTACAAAACGATCTGAGAGTGATTATGATTGTTTTGGCACTGGTCACAGCTCCACAACAATATCAGCAGGACTGGGTAATTCTTCTATTTTTTGTTTGTGTTTTAGCATAGAAATTTTCAGGACTTAGTTTAGGCAAATAATTAGTCAAAGAAAATATTACATGAATTATAAATTTGAACGTTGATGTGGGCTCTACTCCCAAAAGTTTAATTGGGGATTGAGCATAATTTCAAGAAAATTATTCAAGAACACATTTTTCTACATATTGCTTTCTACCGCACAAAGGAATGTCATACTCTATTTCATTTATTTAAATCCTGGTTATGAAATTAAAAATTTCACTTTTATTCTTAACTTTGACAAAAAATTCAATTAATCACTTCATTTAGTTGAGTCTAATATGTCAGAAATAATCTCTCTTCTTGAAGCTTAACATTTCAGGCCTATGACATGGTTTTTTATATATCCAAGATTTTTGCTACAATTACACACCACTTCTTGACAGTAATACACAATAGGATTTTATGGTTTGGCTAGAACTTTAGACATTTTTTTTCCTTTGCATAAACAGGAATGGCTGTTGGGAGGGATCTGAAGGGAGACAAGAATAATGTAGTTGCTGTTATCGGTGATGGTGCTATGACGGCTGGTCAAGCTTATGAAGCCATGAACAACGCTGGATATCTTGATTCCGACATGATTGTTATTCTAAATGACAACAAGCAGGTCTCCCTACCAACTGCTAATCTCGATGGTCCCATACCACCTGTAGGTGCTTTGAGTAGTGCTCTCAGTAAGTTACAATCAAACAGACCTCTTAGAGAACTCAGAGAGGTTGCTAAGGTGAGCAATACAATTCTCATGTCTCTCTATGAAGGACTTGCACAGTTATTAAATGAGATTTTTGCAGGGAGTCACTAAACAAATTGGTGGCCCAATGCATGAGTTAGCTGCAAAAGTTGATGAATATGCGCGTGGCATGATCAGCGGTTCTGGATCAACACTATTTGAAGAGCTTGGACTTTACTACATAGGTCCTGTTGATGGTCATAATATAGATGATCTTGTGTCCATTCTAAATGAAGTTAAAAGTACTAAAACAACTGGTCCTGTGCTGCTCCATGTTGTCACTGAAAAAGGCCATGGATATCCATATGCAGAAAGAGCAGCAGACAAGTACCATGGTAAATGTGGCATTACAAATTTCTTGACTTTCATTGACATGACTCACCAAATAAATTCATCACATTTTGCTCATTCAAACTAAGGATGGAGCAAAATACCTCTGAGAAGTTAATGATATAAAATCTTAACCTGTTACTTTGGACACTTACTGTCCATCACCATTCCTTGATAGAGATTATATTAATCAATTTTAAGAAAAGATTTAGGATAGTTTCTATTTAGTTATTTCTATAGAACATATAATTAATCTTTGACTTGCTATATTCATGACCGGCATGCAACTTGGTTTGATTTTGCAGGAGTTACTAAGTTTGATCCAGCAACTGGAAAACAATTCAAATCCAATGCTGCCACCCAGTCATACACAACATACTTTGCAGAGGCTTTAATTGCTGAAGCGGAAGCTGACAAAGACATTGTCGGAATCCATGCTGCAATGGGAGGTGGAACTGGCATGAATCTCTTCCTTCGCCGTTTCCCAACAAGATGCTTTGATGTGGGGATAGCAGAACAGCATGCTGTTACATTTGCGGCTGGTCTGGCTTGTGAAGGCCTTAAGCCTTTTTGTGCAATTTACTCATCATTTATGCAGAGAGCTTATGACCAGGTAAGCATAAGATAAAACTTCCCTGTCAACATCATCTATGTATAACTCTTTCTTGGTGCCCTATTATCAGTTAAGAATAACATGAGTTACTATTAGCAATGGTCAAGACATGACTAATGTATATCGTTACCTTTATAATCAATGCTAAGCATGTGTTCTGTGTCCATTCAAAGGTGGTGCATGATGTCGATTTGCAGAAGCTGCCTGTAAGATTCGCAATGGACCGAGCCGGATTAGTTGGAGCAGATGGTCCCACACACTGCGGTGCATTTGATGTCACTTTTATGGCATGCCTCCCTAACATGGTGGTGATGGCTCCTTCTGATGAAGCAGAGCTTTTTCACATGGTTGCAACTGCAGCTGCCATTGATGATCGACCCAGTTGTTTCCGATACCCGAGGGGAAATGGTATTGGTGTTGAGCTACCACTAGGGAATAAAGGCATTCCTCTTGAGGTAAGTTAGAATTCTAGTGGCACTCTCATGGAGATGATTAGGAACATTTATGCTTTGAGTTTAACATTTGTGTTGTTGTGACATTTTAACAGATTGGGAAGGGTAGGATACTAATTGAAGGAGAAAGAGTGGCCTTGTTGGGCTATGGATCAGCTGTTCAGAGCTGTCTGGCTGCTGCTTCCTTGTTGGAACATCATGGCTTGCGCGCAACAGTGGCGGATGCACGTTTCTGCAAGCCATTGGACCGTTCCCTTATTCGCAGCCTTGCCCAATCGCACGAGGTTTTGATCACTGTGGAAGAAGGGTCAATAGGAGGATTCGGATCTCATGTTGTTCAGTTCATGGCCCTTGATGGCCTTCTTGATGGGAAATTAAAGGTATGAATCTTTTTAAAACATGATCCATAATACTTGCTTTTCTTTTGTATTACAATTTACACATCTTTGAAGTTTCTGTGAATATTTTTAACTAGTTGAAAACTCTTGTGGCTTTGATTTACAAACTGCAGTGGAGGCCAATTGTTCTTCCTGATTGTTACATTGACCATGGATCACCGGTTGACCAATTGAGTGCAGCTGGTCTTACACCATCTCACATAGCAGCAACAGTTTTCAATCTACTTGGACAAACAAGAGAGGCACTAGAGGTCATGACATAAAACAAATGCAAAGGGGTTCAATTTTTGTTCCCTGCAATGTACAAAGTAGCGTGATTCACCCAGTGTAATACAAATGTGTTTGTTAAAAAATAATAGAAATGGAAAATGCAGATTGACAAATAATAGTGCCAACAAATGGTTAAACGAATAAACAAACACAATTGGTAGTGTATCTTCATATTTTGATATGACGGGGAAAAGATTTAGCTGAAGGCATGACAGAAACGAATTTTTAGCTATGAGAGGACTCTTGAATGTGAATGTCGAAGATGACGTTGGTATGCCATTACATCTTAGTCATTGAAAATGTCCCTAAGAGGTCCACCTAAACATTTGCATTACGTTCTAGTGGAAAAAGTAAAGTCCAAAAAAATTATTATCCTCATGGCAAACAGCTTTTGGTAATTTAAGATATCGAATTTCCTCATTCTTTCTGTGTAGCTCTTGTAGAATTTTGTAACTTCATTTATGGCACTACCATGGTTGAATTTTTCATCAATTTCCCATGGCTTCAAGTCTTCCATTATTATCCTTTGTGTTTCAAAGGTGGTAGGCAGACCAGTATCTCTTACCCAAGGGCAAAATATAAATTTTATGGCTTGAAGTCTTCCATCATTTATGGCACTACCATGCTTTATTCCAAGTCAAAAGAAAACATCTATAATATCAATTTTGCCAAGGGAAAAATATAGTTTGTACCAAGGATGATTAACCAAGTTCCACCATGGTACTTGTCCGGAATCTGAAAGAAACTTTAGCCATCAATAAAAGCTAATTACCTATCCAACGCCTCTTTCGAGTTGGTCTGTGTTGCTTCATTTCACCTGTATCTACAATGGAATCATTGTTCAGCTTGAAACTCTCTTCTGCTTCTTTTTTCATTGTCATGGGTTGCTTAAAGCGCTCCTTATGTTTCTCCATCTTGGCTAATGAATCAAGAATCTTTTGACTGTCGTAACCACCTATATATTGGTCAGAACTATTTTTATTTTGTGACATTCTCTTCTTGTTCACACTGTCAGTCACTACTGGACCTTCAGAAGGATCTCTTCTGGATACAGAAGCTCTCTTCCGTTTCTTAGCAATCCCCTGGTTGACATTTTCAAGCCTGCCATTGCACAAGACTCTGGAACTTCTCACTTGAGACTGTTAATAGTCAAACCAAATACAGGAAAATATCAATATACATTGAACAAATAAAAAACCCCGATGCTGACATATGCAGAATATTGCACCAAATAAATAATAGTGAAGTGTGACAAATGTCAGCCACGGGAGTGGCAAATATAAACATAGAAACTAACAGAATGATCATTAGTAGTAAGAAAGCATTAAAGTGAAAAACATGGTAAAGGTATTAGACACCTTTCAAGCTTTATTGTGAGTTCAATATTAAAAAAAATTGTTCCATACAAAAAGTTAGGAATCTCCTAAATCATCCATTAAATAAAAAAATCAAATTGAGTACTACACTTGTATCTGTGTAAATCTAATATTGATAAATACAACTAAAAGTATGAATGACAGTGAAACTGTCAAAGTCATATCAGATGAAGATAATCTAAGCATGAAAATGAGGCTTATAAAATATCGAATTTGGTAGAGTGGCCAATGTCTTTTTTTATCACAATTAACAATAACTGCACCTTCATGCCATCAATAATGAACTTTGGAAATCATTTTAAAGAACTAAAACTTCATTTGAAGAAAAGCCCACAGAACAAAAGCCAGAAACCAGTTATAAAGTATACAAACCTTAAACATATAATAGGCTTATAGGTAGATAGCTGCATTTAGCAGAGAAAGGTAAATACCTGAAAAGACACATCCTTATTGTCCAAAACACAACATTTATACATAAAAACCAATTCAGGCTTTTGAAAGTGATAAAATAATACAACTATGTTGCAGATCGATGCATTAATAATAGAATTGAATATGCAATACAATTTTGACAAGTTAGGAAGAAGAGATAGTTTTGTCCAATTCTCTCCCCGGCCTAATAGAATGAGAAATTCAGAAAACAATAACATGTGCCAGAAATGTGTGATATCCAGTCAATTAAAATTCTAAACAAAATAAGTGCATTCATTATCTCAAGCCAAGAGATTTACAGATGTGGCCCTGATAAGGAATGATCACCAGCCATGTTGATGGCAGCAAGCTTAATCACCACAAACCCATTACCATATTATTTCACATTCCCAGCACGGCCATATTATTTCAAAATTCAGCCATATAAACATGTCATCGTGCCTTATGGTGCCGCCATGGCCGCTATATAACAACACTGATGACTATTAATGTACCATACAATATTACTAAACAATGAGATTGATGTTACGACTTCAACAAACTGCACAACTTGATATGCTTGACTGGGAAAATTCTCTACAATTTTTGCAATTTAGCTTGATATTGATGCTGAAACTCAACATCAATGTAATCTGAAATCAGTCCAAACTTAAAATCATTTTAAAAAAAAACAAAAGTTGAGAACAAAAAGATAAAACATAGTTAATATTTGGGAGTGAGGTAGTACGGCGGACATTAAATGAATAGCAGTTACCAAAATGAAATAAAGTGCAACAGATGTCAAATAACTCTTTCATAAAGACAAAAGCACATGTTCTTGACCATATTTCCCCATCTTTCCCTTTCCTTCCCCATGAATCAAGTCAACTGATTTCCTGCATCTCAGCACTGCCTGCCCGCCCTGACTTCTGCACATAATCTTAGAGCTACCTTTAAAATATTTATCATTATGTCGTTTTGGCATACTTAGCTGATGCTGCTGCAATGGCAAATCATCACTCTGAACCGTAGTAAACAGAGATGTTGCATGAGTTTCATGATGCCTAAAAATAATTTCATCCTCTGTCCAATTCAGGAACTTAGATGGGGACCTATAAAACTGATACTCTTTTACAGGATAAATTCGGAAATCTTCATGTTCAGCAGTGTCAGTATAATCACAGGACCAGTTGCTGTCTCTGTTGTCCCAAGCATGCTTATCTCTCCCCGAACCCCCAAGGTTTACATTTACTGTTGACCCATATGCATAATTTTTCACTGAATCTGTATAATTAAGATTGTCTACGATACTTAAAATTTCAAGTCTGGTAGTGTGTATATTTCTGACAATTATCTTTGACTTCCATTGTCCCAAAACACAAGTTATTCAAAACTAAAGGGGTTTTGTCAAAACGTCTTCCCCTACAGACAGATCTTCTCCAATGTCTATAAATATGTGGAAACTGCTCTTCACGATTATTATGTAAAAATTCCAGTTCTCTCTCAGCAACAGTGGACATTCTATAGCTCTTGTTTAGAAACTCAAACTCACATTCATGAAAATCTTCAATGCAATTTCTTTCTATAAAATGGGATTTTTCATCCATTCTTTTCCTTGGAGTATACCTCTCTTTATCAGGAAAAGATGAATGTTTTGGAGGAAACTGCCTTGACTCCCTGTAGGAGCAAGGACACAGGTCATCAGAAGAGTGCCCACAACCAAGATGATACCAATCTCTCTCTCTGTCCTGACTATCTGAGTGGAATTTATGCGTTTGGTTTTACCTTAGGCCTGCATGCCACAACCATGGGAAGCTTGCTAGGCCTAAAGAAGACTAAAGTTTAATTAAAGTTTAAAGGGAATTATGAGATTGGGTTAGATAATTTTTGAGAACTCAAGTCTAGAGCAGCTGGGGCATTGTGTTGATTTTTATTTGTTCGGTTAAATAATTCACTAACAGGGATGCTAGAAAATCCATTTTGTGGTTTCATCCCTTCTAAAAATAAAAAATGAAAGATAAAAGTATAAGCTTTAACTGGTCATTCTTTTTTATTTGGTTATATTTATTTTATATAATTCTAAAACATTAACACTAAATTCCTGTTTACAATACACAGCAGGTGTGCTCATTCATTATCATTTGCCACAGTAGAAGCAGAAGAGGTATCAGGTTCTAGGCCAGCTGAAGTTTTGAACTTGGGTATGGCAAGCAACCTGTGATGCTATTGTTCTTTGCAGATAGCATTAGTGTAACATCCCATTTTTTTTATAAATAAATTTAAGAATTTTTTAGTAAAAATAATAAAAGTAAATAAGTAGAGTAAATAATAGGTCGTAAATGCCCCTAACTATAAATAGCAACATGCTAGGTTTTTCAGACAGACTCCTCAGCCTCTCATTTTCGTGTTTTCCCTTCTCCTCTCAAAACTCTCTCTTTTTCCCGCAGCCCATAAAATCTGTCTAAAAAATGATGATCTCGGACTCATTCATCGTTGGATCGTCGTGAAATTTGAGCACCACGTTCGCAACCCAATTTCGAGCATTCTCACCGTTGGAAATTTCGTCCCCTCTAGATTTAAACAATATATGTTAATGGCTGATGCCTTCTTCAGGCTGGAGTTTTTGCTTTTCCCTTTTTGTTCTTATTATCTCCACTTACAAATATATAAGAACTAAAAGTCTCTTCCAACACAATGACATATAAATACCATTAATGTTAAATGATTATTGTAATCTTGAAAGAAATCTCTATTAATACTCAATAAAACCATTAGAATAAGAAAGAAACAATGACTATTTTTTAGTCCATTAATTATTTCATGCATATATTTTAGGTCCATTAAACAATGAACATTTAGAAACACGGACTCAAGACAATATAGATCAAAGATATTTATCATTTGGTTTGTAGAGAGAAAAGAAAATGAGGTTGATAAAAAAAAATTAAAAATGAAAAAAAAAACTACTTTCTCTCTACTTTTTCATTTTTTTTCTTCAATTAAATATAAAACTATATTTTCATTTTTTTTCTCTCTCATATAATAAACATACCACTAAAAAACATATAATGAAACCAAAGTCTAATAAAGCATGATAATTGTGGCAAAAGGCATTAATGGAAAGAGCTTTTTAAAAAAAAAATATGAGTTTAATGATTATATATCGAATGTGTAAAATAATCTTATAGACTTACACCGTTAATTAATAAAAAAAATTATTATTGATATGATTTTTAAGATAATTATGGTAAAAGTTAATAAATTTATTATATATAATTATTTATAATCGAATGAAAATATAAAATTATTTTATAGTTAATGCATAGTCTATTTTCTGATATCATATACTTTATAAGAAAAAAAATGAGTGATCAAGATCAATTTTACACAAGTAGCTACTATTTATAATTATTTTTTTGGTATAAATCATAAATATCTTATACATGTTTGAGTAAGATATGACTCTAGGACCGACAATTTTTGTCTTTTAAGCATTCAACATAATTACATGTTGAGAATTTAAACTAAAATCATTAATTAAGACATTTTGACCTGTAATGATTTTTTCTTTAAATAGTCAAATTTAATATAACGGTTTGATGATTTTTTTCATTAATTTGTTGCTGTTTTTTTACGTGGAGGTAAAATTCGCAATTTTTATAAATTGGAGGGTGAAATTTGTAAAAAGAAATTAAAATATAAAATTCACTATATTTGTGAGACTTTGAATATATATATATATATATATATATATATATATATATATAATTAAATCATTTTTGGGAGATATAAAATTGATTGAATGGTTAAAAAAGAAAGAAAAAAAATGGTGGATTTAATTCCTTCTACTAACAAAAATTAATATTTATTAATAAAAAATACTAAGCTATTTTTTTATAATTAAAATCACAAAATTGAATATGAGCTGGAGAGGGCAGAGAGAGTTCAGCTGCTAGGTCGGGTGTCAACGTCCAACTGATTGAAATAGACGTAAATGGGCCACAGTCCATGACCAGAGTCCAAAGTTCATCAGGTGCAAACTTTTTATAATATTATAATAATAATAATAATAATAATAATAATAATAATAATTTGTTTATTTATTTTATTTTTATTGTATGTCATGCATTGTTGCTTGAATGGAGCATCATGTGTGAGGCTTGAGCTTGATAGTGGCAAATGTACCAGAGGAGCCGTGTCGGGCTGAGAATAAACGAAGCATGACACATCATGAAAACAATCTTGTGATTGATATCCGATTTATATTTTAAGTTTTTTTTTTTCTGAATTGCTTCAGCAATAAGACTTTAAATATAGAAAAATTAGGAGGAAGTTTTCAAAATTGTTTGTAAGCCTCACACCTTTATTTCACTATATTATTTTAATTTAAATATTTTTTAAAATTCTTTTTTCTCCCTTTCATTCTACACAATCAAATCACAACTAAAAGTGTTTAGACAATAGATTAATGATGTAAGAAGTGTTTGGAAATTGGAAGACTGTCTTCTTCTTCTTTTTTTCAATTTTAATTGCTCATTTTTTTTCTTATGAGAGATTGTGTTGTTAGCATAAAATATTTATAGGTTTTGTTAATAACTATTTTTTATTTTAAAAAATTTATTCATTTTTAATGGAGTTTCGTTTTCTAACTATTTTTTTTTACTAAAAACAATAAATAAATTGTTTAAAAAAACTAAATTCAATTATACTCAAACGAGATTGGTTGATTACTCTACACTCTAATTGGAAGGCAACGGCAACAAAGTAAGGGAAAGGAAAAGGAGAGGAAGGAATATACAATTATAGAAAAACTTTCCCCCACTTTACTATGCAAGAAAGCAAGGGAGGAAAAATAATATATACATATATATGCAAAACAAATATATAGTGTCACCAATTACATTAATGTCACATGCTCCATTATTATCTTTATTGCATGTTTTGTATGTGTTTTCACTTTTAAATATTTGATGTGTGCTTTCTTTTTTTCTTATACATTAGTAATTTCAATTTTTCTGTAAAAAAGTGTTTTTTATACAATAACTTATCAAGTTATTTATAATAGTTAAGTTTTTTTTTAAAAAAATATTTAAATAATTAAACAAACTAATTAGTTACTTGTACATACGTACAGGTCGCTCCATTATATTTTTTTGTTTTAATATTAAAATTGTTTAGATTAAAGTTAAAAAGTAAAATATCGTTTTAATTTTTACCATTTTCTAATATAGACCTCTATCTTTCAGTTATAAGAACAAATTTAATTTAATGACAGAAAGTCAAAAACTAATCAAGTATATATGATATTCTTGACATTCTATTGCAATTAACAACATCATATAATTCTTTTCGTTATGCATGAACAATAATGCATAAAACCTAGAGTATTCCAAGTTATCATATACCATGCTGATTTGATGTTAAAAAATAAAAAAAAGGTTATGTTTGTGTACTCGTTGATCCTTGTCTCCTTGGAGTAGAAGATAAGGTCCTTATTTTTTCCGATGAATGCCAAAAGATTTATATTATATTTGGGATTTCAATGAAAGAGAGTGTGAGTCTTCAAGCTTCTTCCATAGAACTACAATAGTAAGTTCATCTTCAATCTAACATATATTATGAAATTTTATACTATATTGGGAAGTACAAATTAGAATCAGAAATTAGAGAAATAATATATTAGCATCCAACATGCTAATGTTAGTATAGCATAAATAAATAGAAAAAATATAAAAGAATTAATAAAACATGAATGTTTAGAGTTAGATGTACTTATCAAAACTTTTGTCCAAGTAATATGTAGACTTTTTATGTATGTTTTGTCTTGAAAAAAACTGAAGCACATTTTTCATGTGCAACATTAAATATCATATTTTAACTCAAAATGATATAACCTTTTGAAGTATATTAATTGACTTTTCATTCTTATTTCTTTTTTGTCTCTTTAAAAATATCAAAACTAAATATTATTACAATAAATCTATGTTATGTATGGACCCACCTTAGTAAAATATCTAGTATTGAAATCAAGTAGGCACAATTCATATTGTCATATTGTTATAATAAACACCTCCCTACCTAAAAATTTAGTTCAAACAATTTAAGGGATCGGTAGACTCAGAGTAATAATCAAAATAAAATTTAAATCATTAATATCATGTCTTCTTTAAACTAAATCAGTGCCTCGTAATCTTATAGAAATGCAAGTAATTTCTCTATGTTATGGCATGCTTCACTCGAAGCTTTCACACTGCAACATTCAAATAAGTTTTTGCTAGTTTTCCATACTGAAGTCCTATCTACTTTCTATATCATCCACGGGGATTGTGTTCATGTCATTCTTTGTTTGATCATTCTTTGGAGTCATAAAAGGTGTGTCTCTGATTGTATTCACTGCCACAACAGAAGATTATTTATGATATTTCCTATCTAAATTGATTGGATGACTTCATCTCTCCTTTCTCTGGCATGAAAAGTTGATATTCTTTCAAACTCAGGTTTATTTTAACTTCCCACCACATTGGATTTGATTCGATCTAGACATGGAATTAAATTTCTACTTTTATCAATATGTAAACTCTAAGAGCTTTTTTAGTAAACAAAGCTCTTAAGTTGTAAAGATTAAAAAAAAGGGGCTTCATGAAAGAAGACAAACAAACAACAAAAATATTAGTACACCAGTGAAATATTATATAGCCAAACTGTAATTTTTCACCTAGTTCAAGCTGCATTGAAACAAAATCTGAGCTTCCAACTCAAATTGTCTTCCAAATGAAAGATAAACAATTCACAAGGAAGATTATTGTCCTTTTTCAACTCTGCCACTGTATCACACACTGATCAGCAAAATAATTCAAACACAAAAGCCATAAGGAGTGATGTATAAGGGAGAAGAAAAATAGAGACAAAGGTAGATAAGTTACAACCTCTGTCACTTCAATTCTTGTCGTCCATGTGCAGTAACATCTCGTGAATTATTTTGCTAGTAGTCTTCTTCACATGTCTTATTGACATTGGTCCCTACAGCCCTTATGGGCACTCTCGGTCAAACATCGTACATAAGTAATAGCATATTGTCATAGTATGATATCATATTAATAATCAACATAAAAAAAATATTTTAAAAAAGAAGCATAAGTCTCAACCATATAAGATATCACTTTTTGACAAATTATTCTTTTATATAGATGAATAATCTATTGAAGCACATTAACCATACCTTACCCAGTTCAATTATAGTCCTTCATTCGTCAATGAAATTAGCTTTTTTTCTCCCAAGAAACTGAAATCCTGGTGGACTTGCAAGACTGGGGAACACAAATAATAAATTGGAAGCAACTCGGAAGCAACACGCAAAGAACAACATCAATCAATGTCACAGTAATAGTTAATTTATGTTGGATTATTGTTACTATTATAGGTGTAAGAAGTATTAAAATTGAGACTTAATTCTCTAAGTTATTAACAAAGTGACAAATAGAATTAAATAATGTTATGCCTACAATTGACGTTACAATTTAATTCCAATCTATTTATGAACATAATCTCACATGCCAGCGAGTCCTCGCAAAATAGAACAAAGTGGAACGTGTATCACTCGATG
The DNA here is from genome assembly GCF_000004515.6 of Glycine max. Taxonomy (NCBI): domain Eukaryota; kingdom Viridiplantae; phylum Streptophyta; class Magnoliopsida; order Fabales; family Fabaceae; genus Glycine; species Glycine max. The sequence goes on from NC_038249.2 coordinate 32,131,309, forward strand.
GCTTTTGCTTCTCATCTTCCTTCCAGGACCGGACATTGAACCGGATTTTTCAGACCGGACAACGAACCGGACACACGAAACTCCTCTGCCTTTTCTACTCTGTCACAGTGAAGCTTCATTTTTTTTTTTATCTTTTATAAAAGTATCCCTATAAGTATTTCTATAAAATTAATTCCTCAAGTACTCTCGACTCTTTATTAATAAAGACACAGAAAGCGTCTAAAATCTTGATTAGTGAGTATCTCTTCAAAAAGATTTTCTGATATTTATTATTGAGGGGCTAGTTGCATAATTTTAATTGGATGAATTATTTGTAATAATCTTCTAAGTTGAACTTTTGTGAATCTCTCTAGTCTCTAACATGCTATTTGATGCCTTATTTGTTAAGATTTAAAGGTCATCATGAACATTGTGTTATGGATAATAATAATAATATTCCTATATTTTTTAGTTTTTCTTGTCTTAGTGAGGCGCAAGAACAAAAAGGTTCATTTCTTTGTAATTTAATTGGTGATCAGGGGTAAGCTTGGATGGGGAATGAAACGGTTATACATGGCAATGGGGCGGGTTGGATATAGGTATTGTCTCTCAAATTCCTTACCTCGACTCCTCAACATATCCCCATACCCGTACCCGATATCCGACGAATTTGAGTTTATTGTCCCATCTCCCTACCCGTCGGGTACCTGTCGGGTATCCCCAATCCCGTTCCACACACTAGAAAAATATTTTTTTTTTGTAAAAAAATATTAAATATTTGATTTTAGAAAAAAATAAATTGATTGTTAAACATTTATTTTTAACTACTTATATATCAATAAATTTATTATAACGCGTGTGTCTACGTAAATAGTTAAGAAAATAATATTAAATTATGTAAAAATTCTAAAATAAAATTAACTAGTAATAAAAATGATATGCCTTTTGATTAAATTATACAAAAATTCTAAAGATTTTAAGTGACGGGGTGGGTTCGGGTTTGGGACGGGTCTAGTAATCCCATATCCGTACTCGTACCCGACTTTTGGTTATCGGGGAAAACTCGAACCCGAACCCATACCCGATCAACTCAGATATTACCCGTCAAAGTCGGGACGGATTCGAACGGGTACCCACGGGTACGAATTTTCTTGCCATGTCTAGAAACGGTTGGTAATTGGAAAAAAAAAAGTTCTTGTAATTTGTCATTCCACTGAGTACAGCGTGTGGTTATAGAGTATTTATATCAACACATATTAAATATGTAATAACCATTGACAGTGCTCTGTTTCTGTATTCTGTATTTAGGTACTACTAGTGCAATTTAATTAATAAATATTTTTGTTGATTTTTTTTTAAAAAAGTGAGACGCAAGAACATATTTTTTTTTTATTTTTCTTTTAACAATCTGGAAATTCTTGCAAAAAAAATCTGGAAATTAATTCTGCTTCAATCATTATCATAATTATTAATGAGTAGCATAATTCATTTTGTATTTTTTAAATCATAATTAATAAGATTTTATAGTAAAATTTTGTCATTAACACAAAATTTTATAATAAATATATAAAAATCTTGATGATATATGAAACTAATAAATTAATCTTATTTTAAAAGAAATACTTATTTGATTCTATAAATATACTTTTCCATTATATATGTTTAGATTGTTTTTAAAAATACACAATAAAATTTTTTTTATATATAATTTAATATTTATATATTTGTTAAATAAACTTTATTTTTTACCATCAGACTCCTGTGTCATTTGCATCTCAATTTAATAAGTAGACTAGGGATATTCGCTGATAGACTTGAGTTAATTTTGGTCAAATTTAAGATCCAATTCAATCAAATTTGATTGATTTTGTTCGATTCAGTTTTTACAATTTTTTTTTGAAACTCAACTCATTCATAAATTGTTTGGTTCGGTTCGCACCAACGTCTTACCCATTTGAATTTGATTTTTTTTATAACTAATATTTTATATAATGATTTATCCAAATATTCAATACAATTAACACAATATTATTAAATGTCTAACAATAATAAAATTGATTCATTTAATTCCATCAACATAGTTTCCAAGATAAACTAATACAAATTAAAATAAAATATTTTTCAACAAGATTTACTAAAATAGTCTGAATCACAACTATTTTCTACAAATTAATTTCTTGTAATAAGTTTTACACCAATCAGATTTACTACCATCAAATTTGCTCAAACAAATGAACAAAATATGTTCCATTAATATTATAATAGAAAAAATAAATATGAAAAAAGGTGAAATAAATAAAAATGTACCTGAAAATATTTTAAGTTTCAACCCTAGTAGTCTCAATACTTTAAGTTTCAATCCTTTGAGTCTCAATATTAACAATATTTAAAGTCAAACCAAACACCTCTACAAATTTAAACATAATCCCATTAGCACAAAAATTAATTAATATTTTATACAATATAAAAAATGAAATAAGAGATTACACACCTAATTCAATCTTTTCTGTTATATTTATTTCAACTTGCAAGTCATTAACATTTTTCTTAGCAGATTTAAGCCAATTTTGGACACAAATGAAAGCTTTAATAGTAGTGGGACTCAAGTATGGCAAGATGACTCTAGAATTCTACCCCTATACTAAATGCTTATTCACATGATACAGATGCATAAATGATTAATATATCTCTAGCCATACATGAAAAAAATATAATATTTGGATATTTTTAATTTCCATTAATTCAAAATGTCAAATTCAGAGTGATTATCTTCAACATCATCTTCAAAATACCTTTCTAACTCATTTTTTTCACCACATCCTATTTTTTTTTTAGTTTTTAATATATATATATATAATAAAATTTATATTTTAATTAACGGTTTACGGTTTAGATCAACATATTTATAAATCTAAATTCACTACTTAATCTGTACATGAACAGTTTTGATTGGTTCGATTCATTTTTAATCTAAATACATAAATGACCCAACCCAAATTGTTTGGGTCAATTTGAGTTAATTTGAGTTCATGAATAACCTGCATCCATAAACACCCGTAATATAAACTCAAGTAATGTTTTTCTTACATATATTTTTTTCAAATGATATTGTTTAAGATATAGTCATATATTACTAAATAAAAACATGTTAAGAGTTATTATAATGGTGTAAGTATATATTGTGCATATATGTTTAACAAGATAATTGTTTTTAATTATTTAAGATAGAGATAGTCACATGAATAAAATTTGTTTATGACTTAGTGTTGGATTAGGATACATCCATAGACGAAAAAAAAAACATGTTAAATACCTTCTCCTTCACCTATTATCTCTTCCAAGACTCAAACAATAATATAATAACATTAAAATTCTAGATATACAATGTAAAATAATTTACACGACGATCCACGGTCTTCAACAGTTTGCTTGATTCTTTTTTGTTCAATCTTTGTTGGATTCTATTCCCTTCACTTTCTCTTCTTTCTCTCTTTCCTTTTTATTTTTTTCCTCTTATGCCTTTTCTCTTTGGTTTTTTCCCTCACTTTGCGCTTGTCGATCTTTGTAACTAGCTAGCTATAATGCAAGCGCCACAAGCATCATCACTCACTGATGAAGAAGCTCCTGAAATTTCCCATCAGGTGAGCTTTTCATCTTAAACAAGCGAAGAAGCTCTTTGCTTTTCCACTTTACTTTTTTCCGCTTTGGCTTTATCCATTTGATTTTACAACTCTTCTTTTTAACCCCTTTTTCATTTTCATTTTGATTCCTCATATCAGCACTGGATTATTATCTCTCTATTAGTTTCTCAGTCATGTCTTTTGATGGGCATGCCATGCAGTGACTGGCATTTTGATTTTCTAGACACTGTTATATGTGTTTGATTTTGATCCAATTGATTTTAAAGGGATTATAATTTTAGCTTATTCCGTGTCTACTCACGACTGTTCCTGAAAAAGCCCACGTTTTTAATTGTTTTCATTAATTGTGTCTCAGTTTCAATATTTAGAATGTAGTTGGATGTGGATATGAATCTTCTCTTCCCTAGTTACTGTGGGCTGAGGTTGAATTGAACATTAATCCATGTTTAACTGGCTATCTTTTCTGATTCTGATGAGAGCATGAAAAACTACCACAAGTTGGCTTTGTTCTTTCAATTATAAGAGGGTAAAGGAGAAGATGAGGGAAAAGGGCCATGCATGTCATTGTTTTATAGCGCAGATACAATTTAGCCACGAACTGTTGGTGAGAAAAATTTTGATTTTAGTTTGTAGGCATTGCAAATGTATGGGTTTCTGTAGGTCCTTGAAGTTGATGCTTCAGCTTTTTGCTCTAACTGATAATGTAGTTTGTAAAAAGGGTTCTGGATCATGTCCTTATTCTTCTTAACTTTATGTGACATCTCGCTGTGTTTGTTTTCACCGTTGCTGTAGAGAGATTTATTGATTTTGCTAGTTCCATTGGCTTAAGTGCTTGATTCAATTCTTGATCCTATGTGTGAAATGAGGACTTCTAATATTGATCAGCTTGTTGAGGATGATTAGTTATTCATCATTGAATTAGATTTGAGTGCAATCTTTTGATGTGCTTACTTTTTAATTATTGCACTAGGCATATGCAATCTTTTGACGTGCTTGCATTTTAATTATTGCATTTAAGTATTTATTGCTATATTATCTGCTGTTCTTTGACACATTATGCCAAACTGCTGGGAGCCTGGGACTAAACAAGTTTTTGTTAAACTGTCCTTATTACATGCAGGCTGTCCCCCAGCGAAACAAAGAAGTTTCAGACGGTGGACCAGGTGGTAGGCGCCCTGATATTTCACTTCAAGTTCCCCCTAGACCTACAGGGTTTGGCAGCACTAGTGGTGTAAGGGTTCTGGATCATTCTCAAAGTTTCGGTAAAGGGATTTCATCATCAAGAGGCTTCTTGCGGGCCTTGAGCTTCAAAAGAAAAGGAAATGTAGCAGATGGCGAAAGAAGTTCCCTCCTTAATTCAGACCCCAAGACAGCTGCAGACAGTCCTAATATGGCCTCCATATCTGAAATTGCATGGAAAAGATGTACTTCTCTTCCTGTTACACCTGCATCAAATCTGTCTCCTTCAGTTTCTACGCCCATTTCTGCAAGGGCATATAATGAACAGACTAAGCCTCATGTGAGTTATCTTCTACTTCATTGAGTTGCCTTATTTATTGATTTTTTAGATGAAATGTTATCCTAACTGTACCTGGGGCCATAGAAAAAGTTGAATCATGTTTAAATGTTATATTACACTCGGTATATTGTGTTCAACCTGCTATGGAAGAAACTGAATATATGCCTCCACCAAAAAGGGAAAGATGAAACTAATCGGATTCAGATGTGAGATTTTCAACAATGTATTTTGGAAAGCTTGAAGTTCAAACTCATGTTTAGTTTCTTCTAAAGCATATTTCATACGCATAGTTGCATCAAAGGCATCAAAATCTTTTAAAGTAAAGAAAATTAATGACTATTATTTGTACGCAGAAAGATGTTGATTGTTCTAAGGTTTCAAGGTCCCTTTCTGTACCCGGGCGAAATGTTGTTATTGTAAGATCTGTCTCTTTTTCTACCCGTAGCGAACAGGAGCAACAAGAGTCAAATGATGGTATGTTATATCATAAACTAGTATTCCAGTTTCATAGTCCTACTTTTTTTTTGTTTTTAAGTTCATAAGCTTGAAGAAAATCTAATCTTTGTTCCAAGGTTGAAATTTGTTACTAGCCCACCTAGGATGGGGTTTCTCCTCATCACCATGTCAGTTTGTTTCATGGAATTGAATTTAAAAGTCTCTTAAGTAGAGTATTTGATGTAAAGGTTTTCATATAATTGATTTTTATCATAAACAAATCATCAAGTCAATGGTTAGACACCTAATCATAATCATTCAATTGGGTAGAAATTATCTTGATCAGCGGGCAAAGTTTGAAAATGTTGTATGTTGGCAATAGACAAAATGCCAGACTAGTTTGTTATTTTTTCTTAACTTTTGATGTGTAATTAACACTTGAATTACTTTACATGTTAGCATGTATATCATCACATTTTAATCTTATAGGAGCTTTCTATACTTGGCCAATCAGATCAAATAACTCCTGTGCCAGTAGAAGTTACTGCCGATGAAGAAATTCCTGAAGAGGAAGCAGTGTGCAGGATATGTTTTGATGTATGTGATGAAAGGAATACCTTTAAAATGGAATGCAGTTGCAAAGGTGACCTGAGATTGGTGCATGAAGAATGTTTAGTTAAATGGTTTAGCACAAAAGGAGATAAGAAATGTGATGTATGTAGGCTAGAGGTTCAGAATTTACCTGTAACTTTGCTTCGTGTGACTAGCTCTGTTCAAAGAGAAAACAGACAGCTGCAAGGTCAGCAGAACCTACATCCAGAGTCAATAAGGTAATTTGAAAACCAATTTCTCAAATTAAGTAATCCATTATTTTTCATTCTTTACCATGGACACTTTAAGTGTCTTTAACCGAGCCTAATGGCATTGTGTCATTCATGTAGCCTACCTTGTGTAGTGGGATAAGGCTCTTGTTGTTGTACCATGGACATTTGAGGTATAACTGATTATAGGTGTCTTTCTAGCATATAACTTGTACAAAATTTTCAATATATGTGCCGTTAGGAATCCAGTTCATCTTTTATTTGTCTTATGCAATATTCTTAATTCATTATTAATACAACAATACTGCTGCTAATAAAGTTTGACTTTGGGAAACTTATTTGGAGTAAATTGACGAGTTATTCTATTTTCAAGTATTTGATACTCCTATATTTTAGTATTTTTCAACTAAATTGACGAGTAAATTTCGTTTTTTTTGCAGCGCTTGGCAAGACTTTGTGGTGCTTGTCCTGATCAGCACAATATGCTACTTTTTCTTCCTTGAACAGCTACTGGTATGCCTATTTCCTTTGACAAAAGACTTCTGGATAATAACATCCATCTTCAAAGAACTACCTTGTGTGTTATTCTTACTTTCTGACATTTCTTGATCTTTTAACCCATTAGGTTCCTTTAAAGCATAGAGTTCACAGATATAGAATATAGCCAAGAACAAAGCTTATTACATGTTTCCCATATATATTTAACATGATGCATTCACAGTACAAGTGTATTTTACTATAGATTGTTGGGGGGGCAGGGGGGGGGGGGGGGGGAACAGAAAAATAAGCAGTAACTACCCATGCATAACTACAATTGTATAATACCCCTTCCCCAGTAGGCTCAGAGGAGGTATTGTCATAGTGTTTATTGTTCGGAGATGTTATTAACTTTTCTTTCTTTTTCAGATATTTCGGTGTTCAAGCATAATTGATTTATATGTTGCTTGTTCCATGTTGTAGCTTCCTGAATTGAAGACTCAAGCGATTATTATAGCATCACCATTTGCCTTTACGTTGGGCCTCCTAGCTTCCATTTTTGCAGTTATCCTACGTATAACCTCTATAACAGAACTTTTTTTTTTTTTTTTGTCACAGAATGATTTTTCTTTGAATTTTAATTGAATGTTTACTTATGCTGTTTGCAGCAATTAAAGAGTATATATGGACATATGCTGCTCTTGAGTTTGCCCTTGTGGCTTTAACCGTGCATCTATTTTATACTATGGTGAGTATGAATTTAAAAAATTCCCAGTTCATTTCCCAGGATTGATGCCAGATGAATCAAATGCCTACTAATGACTATTAAGATTTTCATATTAATAACTGCCTTGATTAATCTGTTACTTCTGCCTCAGTTGCAAGTTACAACTTTTCATGTATCTGCTGCATACACACACCATCCTATGTGTTTTTTCCAGAATAGAAGTGTTAAGATGTCTCACACTGCCTAGATGGTCACTGGTTAAAGCTCTTCTTATAAGCCTTGGAAAATCCCCTCCACCTCCCTTGAATTAGCTTTTGTAGTTAAGTCCAATTTATTTCTACTGTGGTATCAGATCTTGTCCACTGTCCAGTTGTGATGTTGGATCAACCGTAAATGTCAAATCCTGCAAACTTCATACTCTAAGACATTAACAGAGCATGTTAAGATATCTCGTGCAGGTTAAAAATATGGTCAAAGTATTCCCTGTAGGGCTTGGCAACCCCTGTCTTCCTTGAGTTAGATTTTGTGGTTGAATTGGACCTAGTTCATTTTCAATTCATCATATCATATCAAATCCTTCAAAACCAAGTGGTCTGGAATTCAATCAGCCTCCCCCCATTCTTCTAAAATAAATTAACTTCAGGCAAGCCCAAGGGGCTACTGTGTGAAGGTGGACATTAGAAATATGAATGCAAATGGGAAGGCAGGAAGTGTATGCTTCCGTTTAAAAAAAAAATACCAGGGAAGAAAAAGCCTTACAATTTGCTAACCAAATGGAAAAATAATTTGTGGAAGGAATATAGATGATGTGACTAGTAGTAGATATAGCAGTCTGTCAGTATGTATTATGTTTGGATAAACTTCTTAATAAGTTCTTATAGAAGAAAAAAAATAAGGAAAAAAAATGAAATAAGTTTCTTCCATAAGCAAAAAACTAGCTTATGCATAAGCAAAAATTAGCTTTTGGGAGAGGCTAAATGAGACAACTTCTACAAATTAGCTTATGTATAAGCTAATTTTAGCTTAGCTTGTGAGAGAAATTTATTTTATTTTACTTTTTTTTTTCTCTTATAAGTACTTGTGGAGAAATTCATTCAAAAATGGTCTTATTATTTCTGTTTTATTTCATGTAGCCTCCTCCTGCGTCTTGCATTAACAAGTAACAGTTTTGTTTCCTTTGTAATTGAAAAACTATACATCCTGGCTCCTTAGTTGATTACTTGAATGACTCAAATATGCTAAAGATTTGTGCTTTTGTTGCAGTTGCATTTGACGGCCATATATGCCATACTACTTTCATCAGTTTTGGGTTTTGGAGTTGCTATGGGCATCAACTATGCGTATATCCAGTTTGTTACTTGGAGGCTTCAGGTTTCTCATGTTGATAACCCAGTATGAATCTCCTCACAAGGGAAACAACTTCATCGTATCTACTGATATGATGACCTGCCACGATGTTTATCATGAACCTTGTGTTTGTCAATCAATACCACTACCATGTAGTATATTTTTTTTTTTGCGAAATAAATATCATGAAGTGTATATGCAAGAGAGCAAGAGAAGCAGAATCTTTTAACATTTTTTTTCTATGAAATTCTAAATTTATTTCACTGAATAATTCTCTGTAAAAAAAGTTAAGAAGCAACAAAAAAATCCTCCTTCCTTGCTATTGTTACTTGAGATAAAGTTAAGAAGCAACAAAAACTAAGCGAATTATTTAGTGAAATAAATTAAAAATTATTCACTGCTTCTAAACAAGGCACTCTCGTCTGGTTCCATTTTTCATTGGTTTAAGTTACCAATGCTAGATGAGAGCAAAAAAATACTTATTTTCTAACGGTTAACATTATTAATTTTTACAATTTTCTCATTTTTATTTTTGAAAATAAAGAACGAAAATCGGCATACAAGAGTAAGTATCATTGTTATGAAAAGAAGACTAAAAAAATCGTCAGATATGATGATTGGTATTTGTATTTGTATTTCAAGTATTATGTCTGTAATGTTACAAGCCTATTAAAAAATTGGTATTTTGTACAAACTAGGTACTACCTCCAAAACTCCCATATACAGCAAGTAAGAATGACATGAATGATTTTCTGAAGAAATGTTTTTTATTTTATGTTTTTTGTGGTTAAATCTCCAACTAAACTTCATAAATACACATTTCCATATGAACAAGTCAAATTAGTCCATTGTCGGTAAAAGAACAATCGCACAAGCCGCAAGGCATCAATTTATACTAACTGGGAGCAAAGTATAAATGCGAGTAGATCTTTTATGTATTTCCCTCCTTTACCAATTTCACACTAGAAAAAGTAAAAACAACATATCTTTGATAAAATACAATGTTAAAAAAAGGCAAAAAAAGAAGAACAAATTTAAAAATATAGGTAAATTGGAATCCAAGTCTCCTCCATCGACATGAAAATGCTTATCGTACATTGAAAGAAAAGACAATTTTTGGGAGAAATAAAAAAAAGAAGACGAGAATATATAGTATGCATGCTAATATTGGACGACTTATACATATATATATATATATATATATATATACACGTCTCCTATGACATTTCAATTTAACGGTTACATAATACTTATCTGCTTCATTACATTACTCTTAGAAAGCTTACTTGTAACATAACATATTGTTTATAGACGTGATAGTTTGTGTAAATGGCTGAGATGGACGTTGAAAGTTTGTTTAACTATGCGGTGAAGGGGCAGTGGAGAGAGGCATTAGATGCCTACAACAAAAACCCGGGAGCATTGGAAGCTAAGATCACAAAAGTGGAAGACACAGTGCTACACGTTGCTGTGCATGTAGGCCAAACTTGCTTTGTGAAGAGTGTGTTAGATAACATCGACAAAGAGGTGTCTCTCAACATCTTATGCATGCAAAACTCAAAGGGTAACACTCCCTTGCACCTTTCAGCACAGCTCGGGAACGTGGAATTGTGCCACAACATGGCCCAAAGGGACCCCAAACTCGTTTGTTTTCGCAACGTTGAAGGTGAGACCCCTCTTTTCTTGGCAGCTGTTCATGGCAAGAGAGAGGCTTTCTTTTGTCTCCATGAAAACCAACAAAGAAGACGTGATGATGAGGAGGATGGCTCGTTGTTGGTTAGGAAAAGCAACGGGGATACCATTCTTCATTCTACCATCGCTAGTGAATACTTTGGTTAGTACTGTCATTGACTACTCTAAAATACACTTATGGTGTTTAGTTTTGGTTTGATTCTTCTAAGATTAAAATTTCATTTTGATTTAAGTGTTACACTAAATAGTTCTTTCTAATAATTTCCTGCATTGACATATAATGTTAATTTTGGCTTATATGACAAATAGACATGCGTGTAATATGTCATATCATGATTTGTCACGTATTACTCATTGACAAGTTATTGATATAATTAAATTTAAGAAATTACTACCGTCTAAATCACTATTTGTCTATATATGTATCTATGGTCTCCATTAACCTTTACTCTTCCCGTTTCAAAATTACTAATGTTTAAATATTAAAAAAAATCATATTACTGATGTGATAGTTTTCAATGTGATATTAAAAATTTTATTCCAATTTTGCGCCTAATAAACTACATCAATCCAATGATTGAGTATTGTGTCTATCAATTATTCAACTATATATCTCCATTGATCATCCAATAGTTATAAGCAATGCATTTATGAAATGTAAGAATAATTTAGTAAAATTATTTCAACAAGTAACTTATTTATGGTAAATATTTATAATGGAGATGTATATAACGAATTTTGATAGGTTTGGCGCTTCAAATAATAGAGTTGTACCCAAACCTTGTGAATTCTGTAAACCAGGACGGGTTATCACCTCTGCAGATTCTTGCAGCGAAGCCTAATTGTTTCAAAAGCAGCACGCGGATGGAGTTACTTCAGAGTATTATTTACAAGTGTAAGAATATTTAACTTTCTTTCCAACAAATTGTTTTTCTTCATGTTTTATAATTATTCGCTTATTAAAGTCACATGACAAAATATAATCTAATGGTCTAAATATATACTACATCAATACTTATTATTTCTCACATTAACAACTATATGTAGTGCTCACTTGATACACGGTTTATATATATATATATATATATATATATATATATATATATATATATATATATATATATATATATATATATATATATATATATTATAGTACTGATAATCGGTGTTTCAATTTGTCAGGTTCGATTGTTGATGAGATTGAGGAAACATATGATATACGTTGTAATGAAGCAGACACAACTCATCACTACCCTATGAACTATGAAACATGCGCCACCTTCTTATCATTGTTGAAGAGTACTTGTGCGTGGTTAATCTTGTTTCATTTACTCCTTAATTTTCATTTTCTATACCTATCTACTCTTTGTGATGATGTGTGGATAGTGGATACTTTCATATATCATACACTGTGAACATATATTATTATTTTTATTATATCATATTGCTTATTATACCTATCTTCTTCAACCAATTTTTTTCCTGAAAAGTTTAATGCATCTATATCTTTTACGCCGTGTTACAGCAATTGGAAAAGATGACAACGCTGCAAGCAATGATGAAGAGAATAATGTCTCCCGAAAATCTGGTAATCTTCCCTCTTTTTGTAAATTCCATTTCATCTTTTATATTACTATATATGTTTGGCTAAGGAAACAGAAAAAGAAAAGAAAAGTAAAAATACAGACTTGTGTTTGGTTGAAAAGAAAAACTGTCTTTTAAGAAAGAAAAAAAAATCAAAATCTTCTATACTCTGTTTTTTTTCTTCAATTTAAATTTAATTTTTTTTCTGCCCTTTGTTTTCTCTCCATGAAAACAGAGAGAGAATTACTAACCAAATTATACAGAGTTTTATTTCTATATTTTCACCTATATATATATGTGGCATGCATGATATATTAACATTAGCTGCTGGTGGAAGTACTTACTCATGGTCAACTTTAAGAAGGTATTAGTTAATGCCCTAATTAATGTGTATATTATTTATGCAGAGGAAGAACAAGCAAAGAAATTGGAAAAGAAACGCTACCTGTTCCCTCCCAATTGGGGAGCAACGATCCGATTCCTAACCCATATGATGAAGATCTTGCTAATCATTTGCGGTTTTGGTAAGCACATGGCCATCTATAATTCTTAGTAAGAATTAGTAAGAAAATGTCTGTGCAACATCAATTTTTTCTTATGAAAGCTACGTACGCACCGCGTTTATAAGTGGATTATCACTTTCTTTTATTTTTACATTTAAAAAAAAACTAAAAAAAATATACACCAACAATATAAAATAATTTTAAGCTTTCATCCAATCACAAATCATTATATATATTAAATTTATTGATTTTTATAATATTTACCTTATAAGTTATAATGTAAATTGTGATCGAATGGAAATATAAAATTATTTTAACTTATTATTACATAATATTAAGCTCGTAAAAAGAATTTTTTTTCTTGCAAAATATCATTGTTTGATGTAAAATTAATTGAGAGAAAGAAACTCTTGACAAAGTAGAAAATGGTGAATATTGATTACTTTTTCTTTTAGCTGAGTGGCTTTGATCTCGGATGCAGGAGCATCTTGGATAGGGAAAATCCAACGAAAGAAGGTGAAACACATTCTAGCCAAGCAAGTGATGAATGAACTAATTCAGCGAACTTGTTCTTCTTCCCTGTACAAGCATGACCACACTGGAACAAGTAACATAAATAGTAGTACTAGTAGTAATAATCAAAGTAAGGAGAAAGGAGGTTTTCAGAAAATAAGAAGAACAGATTCACCTATTTTGATTGCAGCAAAGATGGGAGTGGCAGAGATGGTTGAGAAGATTCTTGAGACAGACCCAGTGGCAATCCATGACGTGGACGCTGATAACAAGAATGTTGTTCTTCTGGCCATAGAGAACAGGCAACCTCATGTTTACAGCTTGTTGAATGAGAGGAGCATGATTAAAGAGACTGCATTTCGTCAAGTGGATAACCAAGGGAACAGTGCTTTGCATCTTGCTGCCACCTATAGGAGTTATAAGCCATGGCGTGTCCCTGGTGCTGCATTGCAAATGCAGTGGGAATACAAGTGGTATAAGGTCAACATTCTCTCCTCCCAACAATTTTATAAAAGAGTGGTGATACATGAACACCTTTCCCTTTTAAACACTCCACCAACATCTCTTATTTTTTTTTATCTCTCTTCATATCACGTCATAAATTCTATAATAATTATATTTTTCAGCTAGTTAAGAACTCCATGCCACCAAATTTCTATGAACGTTACAACGAGAACGGGCAAACAGCGAAGCAGGTATTCATAAGTACACACGAGAGACTCACAAAGGAAGGTGGTAAATGGCTGTCCAAAACCTCAGAATCATGCTCGTTGGTAGCAGCACTTGTTGCAACCGTTGCATTCACAACCTCAACAGCTGTACCAGGCGGTCCGAATCAAAACACAGGTTATCCATTGTTTCAAGGAAGACTGGCTTTCAACATCTTCGCCGTAGCATCACTTGTTGCACTTTGTTCCTCTGTCACTGCCCTTGTTTTGTTCCTCTCAATACTCACATCTCGGTTCCAAGAAAAGGATTTCGCTATGGACTTGCCGAGAAAGCTTCTTCTGGGATTGACCACACTCTTCACATCTATAGCATCTGTCTTGGTCTCATTCTGTGCAGGACATTTCTTCATCGTTGAAGACGAGCTGAAGTTTGCAGTTTATCCCATATATGTTGCTACGTGTTTGCCTGTGTCATTTTTTGCATTTGTTCAACTTCCTCTCTACTTTGATCTGTCCTTGGCTATGATAAGGAAGGTTCCTCAGCGCAGCTATAAATCACATCATCATTAGCTCAAGTTGTTGTCTATGACACCATCTACCCCTCACATATATTCTAACAAAGGAATAAAATTTCAAATATTAATTAAAAGTATTTTTTTTTTTACATTTTTAAATACAAGTCTTTCAAAGGAATAAAAGACTCACATTCACTTTCTTCTGCATCATATTCAAATTGTTCAAATAAATAATAAAGTCATTTTGGTTCAAACAAGGTTGTCTAAGACTTCATACAATTAATATAAAACCTTATACCCTAATGTCACATCCTATCATAGCGTTGTGTCTCGACGTTCTTCAGCACAAGATTCCTTAAAGTAATTCACCTAGTCATCTGCCCCCCGAACACAAAGTTCAAGATCATCATAGGATCCAAATACAAACAACACAGGGGAGTGAGTTCTCACATTCCTAACTAATAGAGAAACAAGACAACTAGATATACATATCATATAAACCAAATAAAATTTACTTACACGTAATTCTGTCACTTTGTCATTCAAAGTTCACTTTTCATCCATTAATCACACTTTTCAATCATCAATCGCATTACACAAGAATCACACGCTCTGATCAAGACATAATAACACATAAATTTCATAATAAACAATTAGCAAGCGCATGAGACAGTTATGCTAAGACTTAAGCCTATATGCAATGTGGTACCATGTCAGGGAAAAACCACCCTCGGGCGCTTAGGAGTACATAACAAGACACACCACACAATGGGTTTGTCAGGTCACTCTCACTAAGTAAGATCATAGGGAGACCAGTCAGGGTCACGATGTTTTGCGAGAATGTTCCAACCATATGGGATCAGCATAGGCTTAAAGGAGCACTTAAATCCGATGACCCCCAAGGCCTACACTCCGAAAAGTTCGTCAGGGTCTCTCCCTCCTGATTCAAGTCCAACCCCTAAAATCATTTTAGCACACAGACACTGCTTGTGAATTATACGATACCCACGATCTCACACTCATGTTTTAAACACGTACAACATATTGCGCTACAATTTAACACTGGTTCCTAAATAGGAAACCTACACTTTCTCTTAAACACTGCGCATCAACGCTTTTCTCAAGATAACACTGGTCGGGTTATTGTATAATTCATAGCTCACAATATAATTAGTCACATCAAGTGTCAAATACACACACTTATTCACAATCAAATATCATGCCCACAATTTAAAATCTCATAATATCACGTCAGCCATATCATTTTTACATGTATCTCGCAAATTGACACATTCAACTTTGTACTAAATCTTCACAATGATATTATAATACCATTATAATAACTTATTACACCTTATAACTCATATACACATCACACAATAATAATATTTGCATGATACAAAACATATATATGTATATGTATATAGTAAATTAAACTACATTGTTTTTAATCAAAGAATTTCTATAACAATTAATTTAATATTACATAAAAAGAAATTATCACTAGGCATTAACCTTACAATTTTCTTTAATTTGTTATTCTAGTATTGCAATAATTATATACACATAACATGTTGATCATCGTCGTAGAAAAATTAGAACAAGATAATAATTTGTATAAAATAAGTCATTGAATAATATTATTTAAAATATAATTTACGTTAATAAAAAGAGTTTAATTTTTCTAAGGGGTTCACACTCAACACAAGAACACATCAATCTCACAGCAATTTCTCATTGGGACATCAACTGATTCATCAAACATATAATTCGCTGTAATAATTATAAGGATAAAATGAAAATTACAAAAATACCCTAAAACTCATTCTAATTGATATCTCTAAAGATCCTTACACATGTTCTCACTAATCCTCAATTATGAATAACTCATCCCTTACCTCTAGGTGGACTCACGTGTCTTCCGGCAGCGATAGCGACATCTTTAACGATCTCTGTGATTCCTCCATTTTTTTCCTTTACCTGCTCCGAAAGAGTTTCCAAACGTCAAAGAGTCAGAGAAGGGATTGAAGCCTCCACTTGTACTGTCTTGGTGTGATTCTTGGAGTGATTCCTTTTTCTCTCTCCGTGAATATTATCTCTCAAATCCCAACGGTGAAAGTGTGAGGAACTGAATCTCAAACCACATATCAAAATTTCATGAAAATCCAACGATTAACGAAACCGGGATTGTAGTTTTACTGAGACAGTTTTGGGTTTCTACGGGAAAAGAAAAGACTACGATGTGAAAGGTATTTCTCTCAGCTCGAACATGATATCAAAATTCCCAACGGTGAGAATGCTCGAAATTGGATTGCGAACGTGGTTCTCAAATTTCACGACGATCCAACGGTGAGAATGCTCGAAAACTAACCTAACATCGCTATTTATACTTAGGGTACACACAACTTATTATTATTCTATTTATTTATTTTTAATATTTCATAAAAAGAATTCTATTTTATTCCCTATCAAATGAATAAATTAAATGTCCTTTTTTTTCCTTCAAATCATTATTTTTCATTATTTATTTATTTATAAAAATCTAAATCATTTTTCTAAAATTCTATTTATATAAAAATAAAAATTCTTTTTAAATTGGCTTACAAAAAAGGAATGTTACATTGTACATTAAAATTACACTTTTGCACTACTCATTTCCTTGTTTAAGAACTTTTTTGTTGAGCTCATTTCCTTGTTAATAAGCAATTATCATAGGCACCTTTGTAGGGAACTGTACAATTTGTAAATTTCATTTCACACCATTTATCTGTCTATTTATTCATTATATATTAACTTAAAATGTGAGTTGTTAATCACTTTTCTGCCAGTTCCCAAGTTTTTATGGTACAGCTGTTCTAGGGTAGTCTGAGAGAGGTCTTTGTTTTTTCGGTATCACTTGGGTGATAGGTGGAACTTAATAAAACATTCTTGTAAAACCGAGTTGGCAATTGCTATTTGCCAATGATGTGGTCACTGGTCAGTAAATGGGGTGGCCTGATGGATGGGAACAATCCGGAAGAAATTGTATTACTATTATTGAGTTATATAACATTTTTCACAATAGAAATTTATCACATATTTCACAATATTTTTTTTATATATTTTTCAATCACATTACCACTTTATCACATATTTCATTCCTTTCGAAATTTCTCTCCTGTTTTGCAGCATGCTACTACCAGCAGCATACTACTAAGAGAACTTGTGAACACTAAGTCGAATATCGAGCTCTTTGGCATAAAATAAATAAATGCATTAGAACACTATAAAAGATAAAGAACATACACGAGATACCACCAATGCAACATACTACGTTATTTCATCAGACAAACACAAGCCATGTCCACGGCTACCACAGATTTATACCCTCGGGTCTTACGAGCATCACTCACAAATCACAATTGTCACAACATTATCGCAGAAGGGTGCAAACTGAAAGAAAAGAGCAAAAACACCTTTCAAAGATTTCTACATAATAAATATATTACGGAGAGGGGGACTTAGAAAATGTGTTGGAAAATATCTACATGACCTAAACTACAAATGATCAAGAGGAAAAGTAAAAATGGAGCCACTCTAATTACATTTAGTCACAGGAATAAATGTTCTGTCATCTCTTTTCAACCATAAGGTGGAACGAGTTTTCTTCACAATGTCTGCAAAAAGTCGATGCCTGCAACCGAAATGTGCACATCAGGAATGAACTACCATAGATACTAGACACATACATGAAACCCATCATTAGAAGATGCAATTTTCTAGCACTACATTAAACAAAATTTTGGGAGAGCAGAAATTTCAGCTAAGGAATTGGCTATACATGATAATGGCAAACCCTCCCACCCACTACCCTAAGGAACAAGATCTGTGTATAATAAAAGCTTATATTCTTCAAACTCATTAGTAATACGAGCAATGGAACAAAAAATGACCTCTGATACTCCAGCTTCTGAGTAACGATGCCATTCAGCAACAGTTCTGAACTGTACACCATTGCCCCTGCAGATGCAAAACATAGTATTCTTAATTTTGAGCAGATAGCAAGTTTTCAAAGCTGAATGAAACAGTTTCTGACCCTTTTCAAGAAAAGGCACACAAGAGGCATAATCTTCTTCACAAGATAAGATCAGTAGATCATCGGAAATTGTATCTCCCTTGAAAACAGATCTTCCTACTTTCTCCACTACCTAGAAAAATCAGTTACAGGCAAAAAGAATATTGAGATAGATCCAGTGTAATGTTGGAAAGTTGTGCCAAAAGAAAGAGTTGCTCAATTGCATGTAGTGATGTAAATAAGGGTCTGTTTAAATCAATAGTGAACCGTACGATTGATAAATAATAAAATAGAAAAATTACAGTGATTTTTTATCAATAATATTTGCTTATTCTATGTGGATTTGTTCATAGAAAATCATGAAAAGGAGAAACTATCCCAATTCTAAAGATATGCTTTTCTTCAACCATATAGGAGTGCAACTGATGAATTTACATGGAGAAAGATGCATACCTGGCCCTGAACAGCTCTCGTTAAATTTGAAACAATCTCTTTACTGGGTTTAGTATTTGTGGTGACCAATACTCTTCGACCCTGCAGAAAATTATGATCATTTATGAAGAGCAACATGCAGAAAATGCAAGTTTGTATTTAAAATAGGTTTAATTAAACTTCAATCCCTGAGGGCGAGCCCTGGTGCAGCGGTAAAGTTGTGCCTTGATGACTTATTGGTCATGGGTTCGAATCCGGAAACAGCCTCTTTGCATATGCAAGGGTAAGGCTGCGTACAATATCCCTCCCCCATACCTTCGCATAGCGAAGAGCCTCTGGGCAATGGGGTACGAAGTTTTTTAATTAAACTTCAATCCCTCCTAATCTTAAAAAAAAAATGGTTCAGTTAGTTTGGATGTAGAATTCTATCCCCCTTCCCCAGGTAACCTGCACTTTATCACTGAATTTTTATGACACAAACTTCTTGTTAACTGACTAGTGACTATACTTATGGAGATGAAGCAGCCCAATTTCACATCAACAATAAACTAACCAGGGGACTTAATTGCATCTGATTGACAACAATGGGGACAACACTGTTACAATTAAAACCAGATGGAACATGATAAAATTGGTAATCTAAGAGATTAAAAGTATAAGATGTTTATAAAGAACAGTAATTAAGCCTTATCTCACTGGGTAGGGTTGGCAAGCCACATACACAATGGGATGTATTAGGTGAGAACAGTTTATAGATGAGAGACATGTTGAATGGATCTTTTCATAGATGATCAGAATTAGAAATTCCTAAAAAATTGCAAGATGACTTTAGAAAAACAAATGACTTTTTTACAATCGCAACTGGTGAAACACATCCATTATCCAAAGATTATGATTTACTCCTTTCACTATGTATGTTCCATATATATTACCTTTAAAAGAGGATGCTGGATTGCATGTGCTAGTGAAACTGGCATGCTGAAACCTAACTCCTTTTCCTTTTTCACATCCCTCAATATGTAATTTCTCTCATCAATAAAACAGCTAGCTTGACCACAGCTTTCAATCCATAAGTGTGTGACCACCGGTTTACCAAAAGCAATAGCTTCTAACATATTCCTTGTACGCACAAATTGATTAGCTATGAAATGGGTTGCATCTGCAATGGAGGAAGCCACAGAAACTCCAAGCCGTGCTAAAATCTGCAATAAGAACAAGAAACAAGATATGTCTGGAAACCACATGTCTGTACTTACTGATAGAAGTTTACAAAAAAAATCAAATGATACCTTCTTCTGATGCTTAACAATATCTTCATCCAAGTGGTGGCTGTAAAGAATTCGAACATCAGTCATGTCCCTCCTCTTTCTTGAATCTTTAGACGGAGTAAGTAATTCAGATCTGATGTCCCTCAAGCTTTGAAGTTCTCTATGGAGCTCCTTACATGATCTTGAAAGATTTCTATTGCATGATTGTTTGTAATATTCATCACCCATACAAACAGGTGATGCATCATTCGCGGGTGTCTTACACTTTGCCGGAGTTGCAGATGCCAAGTCAGATGACTTATACCTCTCTCTTGGTGATTCATCTAAAGTGGTGACTTCAGAATTATTGATATTGTCCCCTGGGTTTGCTTTATCTGAATTTAGCTCTGATATTTTACCTTGTTTTCGATCAACAGAAGATATCGCTGAACCATCATACAAAGATAAAGATGACCGAGCTTGGCAATTCACATGTGATTTGACAACAGAATCCGTTCTCATTTTTCTCTTCCCAGCAGTATGTTTCCCAATATCTTCAGGTTGTGCAGATGGTTTAGATGAACCAACTAATGTCTCGGATCGTTTGTCATCATTAGACAGCTTCCTAATCCTAAGAGATCTCCTTCCTTTAGGACAATCTAATGTATCCATTTCAGCATCATCACTGACATTAATCAATGGGTTTACTGCTAAGGACCGTCTAGTTCTGCGGGCAATTGGTGTAAAAAGCAAAACATCATCCTGCAAATGCCTTTTGCCGACTGAACTCCCTCTACCTTCTCCATTATTGCCACCAGGATTATTCAACTCATCAAGCTGATGTCTTTTCAAAGCTCCAGCTGACTTTCTTTGTGCAATTAGTGGAGACAAGGATACTCTACCATTTTCATTAGCACTGGAGGTTTGGTTGCCTTCTGCATTTAACTTGCTCCTCTTTGATCTTGTCATCATATTGTCCTTTGTCCACTGCCTGACTTCTTTAGTACTTTTCTTTGATAAACCTGAAGTTTGTAACTCTGATTTAACATCAACTTTCCTTTTCTTGTCATATTGTTCCAAACGTTCCTTTGACGAACCCGACCCCACTTTTCCAGTAGAAGAGTTATTAACTTTATACGTTAAACTACTTCTAGTAACATGAGTGGCATCATTAGCAACATGATTGTTAACTCGTAGAAACATAATTATTAACTCGTTGGCAAGTGTACCAAATTTGTTACAAGTAGTTCGGAAGTTTGAGTGTCGAATCTACAAGGATTTTGTTTGTACTTAGATTAATACAAACTCAATTCAAAAGCAACACATAGATCATTTAAAATAAAGATAAAAAAATATAGGAGATAAGTTAAAGATTTAGAAGAAAGATTTAAAGATAAAAATAGAAGATAAAGAAAAAGATAAAAGAATTAAAGATAAAGAAAGATAAAAGATTTAGATAATAAAAAAAAGATAAATTCAAGATAAGATAGTGTTAGGAACTGACTTGCCTTGTCTACCTAGGATGCATGAGTTTATGATTTTTTTTTTTTAACAATTCAGGTGATTCTATACTCACATCTATTCATTTACCTGCTGCCCCTGATGTCTCACGATGACAAACCTATTTTACCTATCTACCTCCCAAATGTCTTTGCAAAGACTCGATAGATAAAATGCATGAAGTTGTAATTCTAGATGTTTGCTTTGACGCATGGACATAATGCAATCACTCTATGCCTAGGAATGATTTTATTATGATATCTTTTCTTCTTGTTCTATTAGAAGTTATCCTCTCCTAAGCGTCTAACCCTTAAAACTAATGCATATATATCTTCTTTAAATCTTATGTAGAAGTTACCCTCTCCCCAGCATCTAACCCCTAACACAATACAGAATATAAAGATGAGTATGTAAGATGAAAATAAGAAAGAAAACCTGATATTGCATTGATAAATAGTGAAGAGTACATCATACAAGGGGTTTGTCAGCCTCCCCCCATTCTTCTAAAATAAATTAACTTCAGGCAAGCCCAAGGGGCTCCTGTGTGAAGGTGGACATTAGAAATATGAATGCAAATCGGAGGACAGGAAGTGTATGCTTCCGTTTAAAAAAAAAATACCAGAGAAGAAAAAGCTTTACAATTTGCTAACCAAATGGAAAAATAATTTATGGAAGGAATATAGATGATGTGACTAGTAGTAGATATAGCAGTCTGTCAGTATGTATTATGTTTGGATAAACTTCTTAATAAGTTCTTATAGAAGAAAAAAAATAAGGAAAAAAAATGAAATAAGTTTCTTCCATAAGCAAAAAAACTAGTTTATGCATAAGCAAAAATTAGCTTTCGGGAGAGGCTAAATGAGACAACTTCTATAAATTAACTTATGTATAAGTTAATTTTAGCTTAACTTTTGAGAGAAATTTATTTTATTTTACTTTTTTTTTCTCTTATAAGTACTTGTGGAGAAATTCATTCAAAAATGGTCTTATTATTTCTGTTTTATTTCATGTAGCCTCCTCCTGCGTCTTGCATTAACAAGTAACAGTTTTGTTTCCTTTGTAATTGAAAAACTATACATCCTGGCTCCTTAGTTGATTACTTGAATGACTCAAATATGCTAAAGATTTGTGCTTTTGTTGCAGTTTTATTTGACGGCCATATATGCCATACTACTTTCATCAGTTTTGGGTTTTGGAGTTGCTATGGGCATCAACTATGCATATATCCAGTTTGTTACTTGGAGGCTTCAGGTTTCTCATGTTGATAACCCAGTATGAATCTCCTCACAAGGGAAACAACTTCATCGTATCTACTGATATGATGACCTGCCACGATGTTTATCATGAACCTTGTGTTTGTCAATCAATACCACTATCATGTAGTATATTTTTTTTGCGAAATAAATATCATGAAGTGTATATGCAAGAGAAGCAGAATCTTTTAACATTTTTTTTCTATGAAATTCTAAATTTATTTCACTGAATAATTCTCTGTAAAAAAAGTTAAGAAGCAACAAAAAAATCCTCCTTCCTTGCTATTGTTACTTGAGATAAAGTTAAGAAGCAACAAAAACTAAGCGAATTATTTAGTGAAATAAATTAAAAATTATTCACTGCTTCTAAACAAGGCACTCTCGTCTGGTTCCATTTTTCATTGGTTTAAGTTACCAATGCTAGATGAGAGCAAAAAAATACTTATTTTCTAACGGTTAACATTATTAATTTTTACAATTTTCTCATTTTTATTTTTGAAAATAAAGTACGAAAATCGGCATACAAAAGAGTAAGTGTCATTGTTATGAAAAGAAGACTAAAAAAATCGTCAGATATGATGATTGGTATTTGTATTTCAAGTATTATGTCTGTAATGTTACAAGCCTATTAAAAAATTGTTATTTTGTACAAACTAGGTACTACCTCCAAAACTCCCATATACAGCAAGCAAGAATGACATGAATGAAAAAAAAAGAAGAACCTCCTCGTCACGCAGGTTCCTTCCGTCCTTGGGTGTTGCCCAGTGACTTGGTCACCGATGGAGTGGGTCTTTGCTCTCTACAAACGCTGGGGTTCCTTCTTCGATCCTTGGGAGTTCTGACTACCTCGGTCTCCAAAGTTTTTCCTTGTTTTTTCAATCGCGTGCCCTATCACTTTTCTCATCTTGGGCTATAAAGTAGTTCGTTACTACTTGCAATAGCCAACTTGAACTGCTCCTGATGGGAAAGAACAAGGGTCGTCAATCGCACTTAGCTGCAAAGCAAATTATGGTGAAGGGTACTACCTCAGGTTCCGGTAAATCCCAAACATCTGCTACTTCTGGTCTGGCTGGTTGCTTGGATGTTGTCCAAGCAAATCAGAATGCTTATACTGCTTCACAGGATAATCTTGTAGGCAAGGTGCTCGTAAAAAAGGCAAGGACAAATTATGTAAAAACTGATGATGTCGCACACCAAGTGTTTGATAATTTGTCGGAATGCAGTGTTGAATCTGAATCTTCCCCAGAGGTTTCTTGCACCTTAGGGGACAATGATTCAACCACTGATGATGATTCATCTCACTCCTATGGCTCTAAATCATCACCGCAGCTAGACGACAATAAGGCTCCCACTCCTTGGGTCAATTTGTTCAAAGATAACAAAAACCCTTCCAAAGGTTTTGGAATGAAGTTCTCCCCTCCACCCTCTGATGATGAAGTGCTGTTGGAAGAAACTGATTTGCAACCCCTGGAAGAGGCTTGGGGACATAGCCTTATTGGCTATGTGGCTGGCCGCTTCCCAGGAAAGAAAGCTCTGCTGGATTGTTGCCAAAAATGGGGAGTCAAGTTTTCATACTCAACTCATGAAAGTGGTTGGCTGGTGTTTAAATTTGAGTCTGAGGACGATCTGAACCAAGTCCTCTCTGCAGGCCCTTACTTCATATTTCAAAGACCCCTACTATTGAAGGTTATGCCAACATTCTTTGATTTTGGCAATGAGGAGCTCAGCAAGATTCCTGTCTGGGTTAAACTCAGAAATCTTCCTTTGGAACTTTGGAATCCTCAAGCCTTAGGGAAAATCCTGTCCAAGATTGGTTCGCCTATTCGATCTGACCATCTTACTGCTTCTAAGGGCTCTATTTCTTTTGTTAGAGCTTTAGTTGAGGTTGATGCTTCTTTGGAAGTCATCGATGAAGTGCGATTTAGACTTCCTACATGGAAGACTTTTGTGCAAAAGATTGAGTATGAAAATAGACCTTCTTTTTGCACTCACTGCAAGATGATTGGGCACCGCCTCACTAATTGTAAAAATGTCACTGCAAAAAAGTTTGTTCTCATCACAGCCTGACCCACCTTGGATCAACCACAAGTGGGTGATTAAGCAATGCCCCCAAATACCAATACAGCAGGCCCCTTTGATAATCCAAAGACTGTCCAGACTAATCTGTCTGTCCCTCCTCACAGAAAACATGTTCTGGTTGCAAATCATGTTCCTGTCTTTCAGAATTCTTCTGACCGCAAAGAAACAGGGAACACTGGGTTTGGTGATCCTATAGAAGAGGGGTTTGTTCAGGTGAAAACAAAACACCGGAAAAAAGGTAAAAAAAGTGCAACTCATAAAGACAACTTGTACTGAGGATATGCAAGCTGATGTCCAAAGAGGAAGAAAGCATAAAGCTGTAACTAGGGTCGGGGAGACTTCCTCCCGTCCGAATCCATGATCATTGCCTCTTGGAACATCAAAGGCTTTAATTTGCCTCTGAAGCATCATGCGATGCAGAGCTTCCTTCGCTGCAAGGAAGTTAACATCATGGTTGTGTTGGAAACTAAGTCGAATAAGGTTTCAGTTAAGGAAATCATGAGAAGAAAGTTTGGTGACTGACACTTCACCCATAACTTCGCTTCTCATAATGCTGGCAGAATTCTTATCCTCTAGAAGCAGGATAAGATCCATCTTTCTGTTTTGGAGTCAAATGCCCAATTGATTCACTGTGCTATTGATTGTAAAAGCATTGCCAAGCGCTTTCAGGTTTCATTCATCTACGGTCTTTACTCCATTGTGGCAAGAAGATCTCTTTGGATAAATTTGAATAGTATCAATGCTAATATGAACTACCCCTGCCTCCTCATTGGTGACTTCAACTTCATTCTATCTCCCACCGACTGTTTCAATGGAGCTGAGCCCAATGCTTATGAGTTTCAAGATTTTGTTGATTGATATTCTGACTTGGGGCTGGGGAGCATCAACACTTATGGCCCCTTGTACACGTGGACTAATGGCAGGGTGTGGAGCAAACTGAACAGAGCTTTATGTAATCAAGCCTGGTTCAATTCCTTTGGAAATTCTGCTTGTGAAGTTATGGAGTTTATTTCTATTTCAGACCATACTCCTCTAGTTGTCACCACTGAGTTGGTAGTGCCTAGAGGTAATTCTCCATTTAAATTCAACAATGCTATTGTGGATCATCCAAATTTCTCAAGAATTGTTACAGATGGCTGGAAGCAAAATATTCATGGTTGTAGCATGTTCAAGGTTTGTAAGAAATTGAAAGCTCTTAAAGCTCCATTGAAGAATCTTTTTAAGCAGGAGTTCAACAACATCTCTAATCGAGTGGAGCTAGCTGAGGCTGAATATAACAGTGTGCTTAATTCTCTAAAGCAAAATCCTCAGGATCCTTCCCTTCTTGCTCTAGCAAATCGCACTAGAGGGCAGACCATTATGCTTAGAAAAATGGAGTCTATGAAGTTTGCTCAACTCATCAAAAATAGATATCTCCTACAGGCTGATAAATGCTCCAAATTTTTTCATGCTTTAATCAAGCGCAACAGACACAGTCGGTTTATTGCTGCCATAAGGCTAGAGGATGGGCATAACACTTCCTCCCAAGATGAAATTGCCCTTGCTTTTGTGAATCACTTTAGGAATTTGTTTAGTGCTCATGAGCTGACCCAAACTCCTTCCATTTCAATCTGCAATAGGGGTCCTAAGGTTTCCACCGATTGCTTTGCGGCCTTACTTTGTCCTACTTCTAAGCAAGAGGTTTGGAACGTTATTTTTGTGATGGATAACAATAAAGCTCCTGGGCCAAATGGTTTCAATGTTTTATTCTTCAAGAAGGCTTGGAATATCATTGGTGATGATATCTTTGCGGCAGTTAATGAATTCTTCACAACTGGAAAATTTTAAAGCAGATCAACCATGTTATTATTGCGCTTATTCCTAAGCATGATCAAGCCTCCCAGGTTAACCATTTTAGACCCATATCTTGTTGTAATTTTTTATATAAGATTGTGTCTAAAATTCTGGCCAACCGCATAGCCCCAGTGCTTGAGACTATTATTGGGGAACCTCAATCTGCCTTCATTAAGAACAAAAAGATGATGGACAACATCTTCCTAGTTTAAGAGATTTTGCGCAAATATGCCCGGAAAAGATCCTCTCTGAGATGCCTCCTAAAAATTGACTTGCATAAAGCTTATGATTCCATTTCCTGAGAATTCTTGGATTGGATGCGTAAGTCCATTGGCTTCCCAGCCCAGTTTTGTACTTGGATCATGGAATGTGTTTCTTCCACTTCCTTTAGTATGACAGTCAATGGATCCATTTATGGCCACTTCAAAGGGCAACGGGGTCTTAGACAAGGGGATCCTCTCTCCCCTTATCTGTTTGTGCTTTGTTTGGAGTACTTTTCCAGAGATATGAGTAGCCTCAAGGATGATACCAATTTTAAATTTCATCCCAATTGTGCAGGTATTCAGCTATCTCATTTGGCTTTTGCAGATGCTATTATGCTTCTATCTAGAGGAGATATCTCTTCTGTGTCAACTATGTTTGCCAAGCTTCAACACTTCTGTAGGGTTTCAGTGCTTTCCATCAACTCTGATAAATTTGTCATATACTCAACCGGTATTAGGTCTCATGAGCTTTCTCATATTCAGCAACTTACTGGATTTAGCTTGGGTGACTTTCTTTTTAGATACTTGGGTGCTCCCCTTTTATCATCTAGATTAAATGTATGTCACTATGCTCCCTTGCTTTCCAAGATTACTGGCCTAATTCAGGGATGGAGCAAGAAGTCTTTATCTTATGTAGGTAAGTTAGAGTTGATCACAGCAGTTATTCAAGGAATTGTGAATTTCTGGATGGGGATTTTTCCTTTGCCTCAATCTATTTTGGACCGGATCAACGCTTTGTGCCGTAATTTTTTGTGGGGCAAAGCGGATATTGGCAAAAATAAGTCCTTGGTTGCTTGGTCAGTAGTTTGTTCTTCGAAAAAAGAAGGGAGTTTAGGCCTTTTTAATCTCAAGGACTGGAACCTTGCGCTTCTTTCCCGTATCCTATGGGACTTTCATTGTAAGAAAGATTCTCTATGGGTTTGATGGGTTCACCATTACTATTTCAGAGGGAGCGATGTGTGGAATTACAATACTTTTTCATTCGATTCAGTTTTGATAAAGAAAATCATTCAAATAAGGGATTTTATTATCTCCAAAGAGCTAAGTACGGAAGAGGTCAAAAAGAGGATTCAATCTTGGAGCACCAATGAACAATTGCTTGTTGGCAAAGTCTATGAATACATTAGAGGTGTCAAGCCTGCTGTTAGTTGGTGTTCTGTTATATGGAACCCAGCAATCCCTCCTAAGATGTCTTTCATTCTATGACTTGCTAAAAGGAATTGTCTGCTTACTCTTGACAAAGCTGCTTTTTTGAACAAGGGTTCCCTCTGCCCTTTATGTTCAAATGAGGCTGAGTCAAATGCTCATTTGTTCTTTTCTTGCAGAAAATTTCTCCAAGTTTGGGCTCACATTCGTGATTTGGCTCCTTTCCGCAGGCGTTTCACTTCTTTGCAGCGCATTACTGACTCTTTAATTAGGGGCAGATCCACATCAGGTGTTCAAGAAAAATTTTGTTGCCTGGCTATAACAATTGCAGTCTATTGCATCTGGTTGTCTAGGAACAAGCTGATTTTTTAAGATTATCAATTTTCTGTAATAGAAGTTATTAACAAGATTAAATTTCTTATTTAAAGACAAGCGCACTTGTTACATTTGTTTTAGCATCTTGATCTAGGTCTTCTTGTATTAGAGAGGCTTTTGTTTTTCTCTAACTGTGGGGTATGCCCCCGTTTATTGTTGTATCATTTTTGGTTTAATATAATTTACATTTTTCCAAAAAAAAGAAAGACATGAATGATTTTCTGAAGAAATGTTTTTTATTTTATGTTTTTTGTGGTTAAATCTCCAACTAAACTTCATAAATACACATTTCCATATGAACACGTCAAATTAGTCCATTGTCGGTAAAAGTACAATCGCACAAGCCGCAAGGCATCAATTTATACTAACTGGGAGCAAAGTATAAATGCGAGTAGATCTTTTATGTATTTACCTCCTTTACCAATTTCACACTAGAAAAAGTAAAAACAACGTATCTTTGATAAAATACAATGTTAAAAATGGCAAAAAAAAAAAAGGAACAAATTTAAAAATATAGGTAAATTGGGATCCAAGTCTCCTCCATCGACATGAAAATGCTTATCGTACATTGAAAGAAAAGACAATTTTTGGGAGAAATAAAAAAAAGAAGACGAGAATATATAGTATGCATGCTAATATTGGACGACTTATATATATATATATATATATATATATATATATATATATATATATATATATATATATATATATGTCTCCTGTGACATTTCAATTTAACGGTTACATAAAACTTATCTGCTTCATTACATTACTCTTAGAAAGCTTACTTGTAACATAACATATTGTTTATTGTAAATGGCTGAGATTGACGTTGAAAGTTTGTTTAACTATGCGGTGAAGGGGCAGTGGAGAGAGGCATTAGATGCCTACAACAAAAACCCGGAAACATTGGAAGCTAAGATCACAAAAGTGGAAGACACAGTGCTACACGTTGCTGTGCATGTAGGCCAAACTTGCTTTGTGAAGAGTGTGTTAGATAACATCGACAAAGAGGTGTCTCTCAACATCTTATGCATGCAAAACTCAAAGGGTAACACTCCCTTGCACCTTTCAGCACAGCTTGGGAACGTGGAATTGTGCCACAACATGGCCAAAAGGGACCCCAAACTCGTTTGTTTTCGCAACGTTGAAGGTGAGACCCCTCTTTTCTTGGCAGCTGTTCATGGCAAGAGAGAGGCTTTCTTTTGTCTCCATGAAAACCAACAAAGAAGACGTGATGATGAGGAGGATGGCTCGTTGTTGGTTAGGAAAAGCAACGGGGATACCATTCTTCATTCTACCGTCGTTAGTGAATACTTTGGTTAGTACTGTCATTGACTACTCTAAAATACACTTATGGTGTTTAGTTTTGGTTTGATTCTTCTAAGATTAAAATTTCATTTTGATTTAAGTGTTACACTAAATAGTTCTTTCTAATAATTTCCTGCATTAACATATAATGTTAATTTTGGCTTATATGACAAATAGACATGCGTGTAATATGTCATATCATGATTTGTCACGTGTTACTCATTGGCAAGTTATTGATATAATTAAATTTAAGAAATTCCTACCGTCTAAATCACTATTTGTCTATATATGTATCTATGGTCTCCATTAACCTTTACTCTTCCAGTTTCAAAATTACTAATGTTTAAATATTAAAAAAAAATCATATTACTGATGTGATAGTTTTCAATGTGATATTAAAAAATTTATTCTAATTTTGCGCCTAATAAACTACATCAATCCAATGATTGAGTATTGTGTCTATCAATTATTCAACTATATATCTCCATTAATCATCCAATAGTTATAAGCAATGCATTTATGAAATGTAAGAATAATTTAGTAAAATTATTTCAACAAGTAACTTATTTATGGTAAATATTTATAATGGAGATGTATATAACGAATTTTGATAGGTTTGGCGCTTCAAATAATAGAGTTGTACCCAAACCTTGTGAATTCTGTAAACCAGGACGGGTTATCACCTCTGCAGATTCTTGCAGCGAAGCCTAATTGTTTCAAAAGCAGCACGCGGATGGAGTTACTTCAGAGTATTATTTACAAGTGTAAGAATATTTAACTTTCTTTCCAACAAATTGTTTTTCTTCATGTTTTATAATTATTCGCTTATTAAAGTCACATGACAAAATATAATCTAATGGTCTAAATATATACTACATCAATACTTATTATTTCTCACATTAACAACTATATGTAGTGCTCACTTGATACACGGTTTATATATATATATATATATATATATATATATATATATATATATATATATATATATATATTATAGTACTGATAATCGGTGTTTCAATTTGTCAGGTTCGATTGTTGATGAGATTGAGGAAACATATGATATACGTTGTAATGAAGCAGACACAACTCATCACTACCCTATGAACTATGAAACATGCGCCACCTTCTTATCATTGTTGAAGAGTACTTGTGCGTGGTTAATCTTGTTTCATTTACTCCTTAATTTTCATTTTCTATACCTATCTACTCTTTGTGATGATGTGTGGATAGTGGATACTTTCATATATCATACACTGTGAACATATATTATTATTTTTATTATATCATATTGCTTATTATACCTATCTTCTTCAACCAATTTTTTTCCAGAAAAGCTTAATGCATCTATATCTTTTACGCTGTGTTACAGCAATTCGAAAAGATGACAACGCTGCAAGCAATGATGAAGAGAATAATGTCTCCCGAAAATCTGGTAATCTTCCCTCTTTTTGTAAATTCCATTTCATCTTTTATATTACTATATATGTTTGGCTAAGGAAACAGAAAAAGAAAAGAAAAGTAAAAATACAGACTTGTGTTTGGTTGAAAAGAAAAACTGTCTTTTAAGAAAGAAAGAAAAAAATCAAAATCTTCTATACTCTGTTTTTTTTCTTCAATTTAAATTTAATTTTTTTTCTGCCCTTTGTTTTCTCTCCATGAAAACAGAGAGAGAATTACTCACCAAATTATACAGAGTTTTATTTCTATATTTTCACCTAAATATATATATATATATATATATATATATATATATATATATTGTGGCATGCATGATATATTAACATTAGCTGCTGGTGGAAGTACTTACTCATGGTCAACTTTAAGAAGGTATTAGTTAATGCCCTAATTAATGTGTATATTATTAATGTAGAGGAAGAACAAGCAAAGAAATTGGAAAAGAAACGCTACCTGTTCCCTCCCAATTGGGGAGCAACGATCCAATTCCTAACCCATATGATGAAGATCTTGCTAATCATTTGCGGTTTTGGTAAGCACATGGCCATCTATAATTGTCTTCTCATTCTTAGTAAGAAAATGTCTGTGCAACATCAATTTTTACTTATGAAAGCTACGTACGCGCACCGCGTTTATAAGTGGATTATCACTTTCTTTCATTTTTACATTTTTTAAAAAAAACTTAAAAAAATATACACCGACAATATAAAATTTTTTTAACCTATTATTGCATAATATTAAGCTCGTAAAAAGAATTTTTTTCTTGCAAAATATCATTGTTTAATGTAAAATTAATTGAGAGAAAGAAACTCTTGACAAAGTAGAAAATGGTGAATATTGATTACTTTTTCTTTTAGCTTAGTGGCTTTGATCTCGGATGCAGGAGCATCTTGGATAGGGAAAATCCAACGAAAGAAGGTGAAACACATTCTAGCCAAGCAAGTGATGAATGAACTAATTCAGCGAACTTGTTCTTCTTCCCTGTACAAGCATGACCACACTGGAACAAGTAACATAAATAGTAGTCCTAGTAGTAATAATCAAAGTAAGGAGAAAGGATGTTATCAGAAAATAAGAAGAACAGATTCACCTATTTTGATTGCAGCAAAGATGGGAGTGGCAGAGATGGTTGAGAAGATTCTTGAGACAGACCCAGTGGCAATCCATGACGTGGACGCTGATAACAAGAATGTTGTTCTTCTGGCCATAGAGAACAGGCAACCTCATGTTTACAGCCTGTTGAATGAGAGGAGCATGATTAAAGAGACTGCATTTCGTCAAGTGGATAACCAAGGGAACAGTGCTTTGCATCTTGCTGCCACCTATAGGAGTTATAAGCCATGGCGTATCCCTGGTGCTGCAATGCAAATGCAGTGGGAATACAAGTGGTATAAGGTCAACATTCTCTCCTCCCAACAATTTTATAAAAGAGTGGTGATACATGAACACCTTTCCATTTTAAACACTCCACCAACATCTCTTTTTTTTTTTATCTCTCTTCATATCACGTCATAAATTCTATAATAATTATATTTTTCAGCTAGTTAAGAACTCCATGCCACCAAATTTCTATGAACGTTACAACGAGAACGGGCAAACAGCGAAGCAGGTATTCATAAGTACACACGAGAGACTCGCAAAAGAAGGTGGTAAATGGCTGTCCAAAACCTCAGAATCATGCTCGTTGGTAGCAGCACTTGTTGCAACCGTTGCATTCACAACCTCAACAGCTGTACCAGGCGGTCCGAATCAAAACACAGGTTATCCATTGTTTCA
This sequence comes from Glycine max, assembly GCF_000004515.6. Classification (NCBI taxonomy): domain Eukaryota; kingdom Viridiplantae; phylum Streptophyta; class Magnoliopsida; order Fabales; family Fabaceae; genus Glycine; species Glycine max. Next base: position 32,164,454 of record NC_038249.2, read on the forward strand.
AGGAAGACTGGCTTTCAACATCTTCGCCGTAGCATCACTTGTTGCACTTTGTTCCTCTGTCACTGCCCTTGTTTTGTTCCTCTCAATACTCACATCTCGGTTCCAAGAAAAGGATTTCGCTATGGACTTGCCGAGAAAGCTTCTTCTGGGATTGACCACACTCTTCACATCTATAGCATCTGTCTTGGTCTCATTCTGTGCAGGACATTTCTTCATAGTTGAAGACGAGCTGAAGTTTGCAGTTTATCCCATATATGCTGCTACGTGTTTGCCTGTGTCACTTTTTGCATTTGTTCAACTTCCTCTCTACTTTGATCTCTCCTTGGCTATGATAAGGAAGGTTCCTCAGCGCAGCTATAAAGTGCTCTCTCACGAATCACATCATCATTAGCTCAAGTTGTTGTCCAATAAAATTACACTTTTGCCCTACTCATTTCCTTGTTTAAGAACTTTTTTGTTGAGCTCATTTCCTTGTTAATAAGCAATTATCATAGGCACCTTTGTAGGGAACTATACAATTTGTACATTTCATTTCACACCATTTATCTGTCTATTTATTTATAATATATTAACTTAAAATGTGAGTTGTTAATCACTTTTCTGCCAGTTCCCAAGTTTTTATGGTACAGCTGTTCTAGGGTAGTCTGAGAGAGGTCTTTGTTTTTTCGGTATCACTTGGGTGATAGGTGGAACTTAATAAAACATTCTTGTAAAACCGAGTTGGCAATTGCTATTTGCCAATGATGTGGTCACTGGTCAGTAAATGGGGTGGCCTGATGGATGGGAACAATCCGGAAGAAATTGTATTACTATTATTGAGTTATATAACATTTTTCACAATAGAAATTTATCACATATTTCACAATATTTTTTTTATATATTTTTCAATCACATTACCACTTTATCACATATTTCATTCCTTTCGAAATTTCTCTCCTGTTTTGCAGCATGCTACTACCAGCAGCATACTACTAAGAGAACTTGTGAACACTAAGTCGAATATCGAGCTCTTTGGCATAAAATAAATAAATGCATTAGAACACTATAAAAGATAAAGAACATACACGAGATACCACCAATGCAACATACTACGTTATTTCATCAGACAAACACAAGCCATGTCCACGGCTACCACAGATTTATACCCTCGGGTCTTACGAGCATCACTCACAAATCACAATTGTCACAACATTATCGCAGAAGGGTGCAAACTGAAAGAAAAGAGCAAAAACACCTTTCAAAGATTTCTACATAATAAATATATTACGGAGAGGGGGACTTAGAAAATGTGTTGGAAAATATCTACATGACCTAAACTACAAATGATCAAGAGGAAAAGTAAAAATGGAGCCACTCTAATTACATTTAGTCACAGGAATAAATGTTCTGTCATCTCTTTTCAACCATAAGGTGGAACGAGTTTTCTTCACAATGTCTGCAAAAAGTCGATGCCTGCAACCGAAATGTGCACATCAGGAATGAACTACCATAGATACTAGACACATACATGAAACCCATCATTAGAAGATGCAATTTTCTAGCACTACATTAAACAAAATTTTGGGAGAGCAGAAATTTCAGCTAAGGAATTGGCTATACATGATAATGGCAAACCCTCCCACCCACTACCCTAAGGAACAAGATCTGTGTATAATAAAAGCTTATATTCTTCAAACTCATTAGTAATACGAGCAATGGAACAAAAAATGACCTCTGATACTCCAGCTTCTGAGTAACGATGCCATTCAGCAACAGTTCTGAACTGTACACCATTGCCCCTGCAGATGCAAAACATAGTATTCTTAATTTTGAGCAGATAGCAAGTTTTCAAAGCTGAATGAAACAGTTTCTGACCCTTTTCAAGAAAAGGCACACAAGAGGCATAATCTTCTTCACAAGATAAGATCAGTAGATCATCGGAAATTGTATCTCCCTTGAAAACAGATCTTCCTACTTTCTCCACTACCTAGAAAAATCAGTTACAGGCAAAAAGAATATTGAGATAGATCCAGTGTAATGTTGGAAAGTTGTGCCAAAAGAAAGAGTTGCTCAATTGCATGTAGTGATGTAAATAAGGGTCTGTTTAAATCAATAGTGAACCGTACGATTGATAAATAATAAAATAGAAAAATTACAGTGATTTTTTATCAATAATATTTGCTTATTCTATGTGGATTTGTTCATAGAAAATCATGAAAAGGAGAAACTATCCCAATTCTAAAGATATGCTTTTCTTCAACCATATAGGAGTGCAACTGATGAATTTACATGGAGAAAGATGCATACCTGGCCCTGAACAGCTCTCGTTAAATTTGAAACAATCTCTTTACTGGGTTTAGTATTTGTGGTGACCAATACTCTTCGACCCTGCAGAAAATTATGATCATTTATGAAGAGCAACATGCAGAAAATGCAAGTTTGTATTTAAAATAGGTTTAATTAAACTTCAATCCCTGAGGGCGAGCCCTGGTGCAGCGGTAAAGTTGTGCCTTGATGACTTATTGGTCATGGGTTCGAATCCGGAAACAGCCTCTTTGCATATGCAAGGGTAAGGCTGCGTACAATATCCCTCCCCCATACCTTCGCATAGCGAAGAGCCTCTGGGCAATGGGGTACGAAGTTTTTTAATTAAACTTCAATCCCTCCTAATCTTAAAAAAAAAATGGTTCAGTTAGTTTGGATGTAGAATTCTATCCCCCTTCCCCAGGTAACCTGCACTTTATCACTGAATTTTTATGACACAAACTTCTTGTTAACTGACTAGTGACTATACTTATGGAGATGAAGCAGCCCAATTTCACATCAACAATAAACTAACCAGGGGACTTAATTGCATCTGATTGACAACAATGGGGACAACACTGTTACAATTAAAACCAGATGGAACATGATAAAATTGGTAATCTAAGAGATTAAAAGTATAAGATGTTTATAAAGAACAGTAATTAAGCCTTATCTCACTGGGTAGGGTTGGCAAGCCACATACACAATGGGATGTATTAGGTGAGAACAGTTTATAGATGAGAGACATGTTGAATGGATCTTTTCATAGATGATCAGAATTAGAAATTCCTAAAAAATTGCAAGATGACTTTAGAAAAACAAATGACTTTTTTACAATCGCAACTGGTGAAACACATCCATTATCCAAAGATTATGATTTACTCCTTTCACTATGTATGTTCCATATATATTACCTTTAAAAGAGGATGCTGGATTGCATGTGCTAGTGAAACTGGCATGCTGAAACCTAACTCCTTTTCCTTTTTCACATCCCTCAATATGTAATTTCTCTCATCAATAAAACAGCTAGCTTGACCACAGCTTTCAATCCATAAGTGTGTGACCACCGGTTTACCAAAAGCAATAGCTTCTAACATATTCCTTGTACGCACAAATTGATTAGCTATGAAATGGGTTGCATCTGCAATGGAGGAAGCCACAGAAACTCCAAGCCGTGCTAAAATCTGCAATAAGAACAAGAAACAAGATATGTCTGGAAACCACATGTCTGTACTTACTGATAGAAGTTTACAAAAAAAATCAAATGATACCTTCTTCTGATGCTTAACAATATCTTCATCCAAGTGGTGGCTGTAAAGAATTCGAACATCAGTCATGTCCCTCCTCTTTCTTGAATCTTTAGACGGAGTAAGTAATTCAGATCTGATGTCCCTCAAGCTTTGAAGTTCTCTATGGAGCTCCTTACATGATCTTGAAAGATTTCTATTGCATGATTGTTTGTAATATTCATCACCCATACAAACAGGTGATGCATCATTCGCGGGTGTCTTACACTTTGCCGGAGTTGCAGATGCCAAGTCAGATGACTTATACCTCTCTCTTGGTGATTCATCTAAAGTGGTGACTTCAGAATTATTGATATTGTCCCCTGGGTTTGCTTTATCTGAATTTAGCTCTGATATTTTACCTTGTTTTCGATCAACAGAAGATATCGCTGAACCATCATACAAAGATAAAGATGACCGAGCTTGGCAATTCACATGTGATTTGACAACAGAATCCGTTCTCATTTTTCTCTTCCCAGCAGTATGTTTCCCAATATCTTCAGGTTGTGCAGATGGTTTAGATGAACCAACTAATGTCTCGGATCGTTTGTCATCATTAGACAGCTTCCTAATCCTAAGAGATCTCCTTCCTTTAGGACAATCTAATGTATCCATTTCAGCATCATCACTGACATTAATCAATGGGTTTACTGCTAAGGACCGTCTAGTTCTGCGGGCAATTGGTGTAAAAAGCAAAACATCATCCTGCAAATGCCTTTTGCCGACTGAACTCCCTCTACCTTCTCCATTATTGCCACCAGGATTATTCAACTCATCAAGCTGATGTCTTTTCAAAGCTCCAGCTGACTTTCTTTGTGCAATTAGTGGAGACAAGGATACTCTACCATTTTCATTAGCACTGGAGGTTTGGTTGCCTTCTGCATTTAACTTGCTCCTCTTTGATCTTGTCATCATATTGTCCTTTGTCCACTGCCTGACTTCTTTAGTACTTTTCTTTGATAAACCTGAAGTTTGTAACTTAGATTTAACATCAACTTTCCTTTTCTTGTCATATTGTCCCAAACGTTCCTTTGACGAACCCGACCCCACTTTTCCAGTAGAAGAGTTATTAACTTTATACATTAAACCACTTCTAGTAACATGAGTGGCATCATTAGCAACATGATCAACAATATCCCCGACATTGCATAAAGCTTCCATAGCCTCAGCAGCCATTTGAGTATCTAAACCTACATCCAACATCTCTGGTGCGCATGCATTAGCATTGGGCTCCATCTCTCCTCTAGAGCAATCAGTGTTAAATTGTTCATCCAATTCATTAGCAAGATTCCGTTTTAACATTGTTGCTTCTGGTATAATATTGTCCCTTGCTTTGAGAATATGCATCCCTAGTTTTGAATCAGAGTGAACTGCAGTCTTTCTTCTATTAGGAATACTTAATTGTTTCTTGTCTTCCTTATCATCATTTAGTCTGCATACTTTGCTCTTCTGGAATCCTGGCAACGACCTTGGCCTATGCATTTCACCCTTAAAAAAATCTTCTTTTCTCCTTAGGAATATATCTCCCCCACCTTCATCCTCACGGTTATCATCCCAGTCATAAATCCCAGTTCTTCCAGATTTGCCTCTATCATTTACTGTCTTGGCCAAACTGTGCTGTCTTTTTGTACTGGGAATGGATTTTGACTTTTCCTCAATTTTCTTAACAGAATTAGTTTCTTGATCAAACTCCAATGTATTATCTTTGAGAAACCTATCAACAAAATCGAGAGCATTGTCCTGTGACAAAACTCCAGGTTCTTGAGATTCCACGTAACTTAACCCTGTCAATTCATCATGGTAAATAGGCAACTTGTCCAAGTCATCTCCTTCATTAAAATCATTGCTTCTAAGAGAAGGTTGGTTTGTTTCAACAGGTAAAACATCATTGAAAAGTTTTCTCACTGTCGAGTTAGCAACCTTGCACATACTTTTGCTCTTAAACCCCCCAACTTCCACACTGTATTTCCTGTGCTTGTTTTCCTGATCAACTCCATCATCCTTCTCAGAACATCTAAGAAAGGACCCCCCATTATCCTTTACAGCCTGTGGTACCTGACAAAACTGACTCGTACCCTCAACAGAATTGGTCACATCCTGGGTTTCTTTCAAATCCATGTTGCAGGCTAGAGCAGCTTGCCGCAAGGATTCTGCACGGAGAACAGTAAACCGTGGTGGCATAGAACCTGCGAAAAATATAAACTTCAATAGCAGAATCGAAAGAAATGGAATAATTCACATGACAGGTTTCAAACAAGAAAAGGAATAACAATTCACAAAATAATCAACCTGGCAATGTATTTAGTCCAACAGGAAAAGTTAAGACAGTCAAGTAAGATACAAAATACTGTAGGAAAACAGAGAAGCAAGGATACGACTTCTCACAAAAATAAATGACAAAGATAAAAGAATATGGAGAACTCATCAAAATAGACAAAAGACATCATAAACACTAACGAATTAATAAGCCACTAATAAAATGGACCTTATTAAATAAAACCACATCATTAGCACACTTCTTTTTTTTTTTCTTTTTTTGCTTTCAAAATCACCACTTTTCACTTCACCGTTTCCTTATCATCAATCCAACTAATGGCATCCCTAAATTCACAGACACGAAACAAAAGCCACGACAGCTCAAACAGTGTCATGTACCTACCAGCCTACTAGCAGCTCTCAATCAATGAATGCACCAAAGAAAAAAGAAAGAGTACAAAAAAAAAAAAGTTACTCACTCACTCACCAGAACTGTTTTGTTGTGACGATTCACCCTTCTTGCTATCCACGGCTTCACCATTGACATTGCCGACAGATACCTCATCAACGTCGTCATCATCCACATTCTCCAAAACTTGCGTTCTATCCGAATCCGACTCTTCCTCCAGCAACTGCGTGTCACCGTCATCCAACGCCTGAGTTTCCCCGGCAAGGTTTAGCGCTTCGGTCTCCAAAACGCCGTCGTCGTCGTCGAAAGCATCACCATCATCCAATGCCTGAGTTTCACCGGCAAGGTTCACCGCTTCGGTCTCCAAAACACCGTCGTCGCCGAAAGGCACCGTGTCCTCGAAGAATCCGCAAACATCGTCCTCCTCACCTGACATTTCGCCAAATCGAACAAAAAACTGTTTAATTTGATGCAAAATAGGGGTTTCTGTTGGAAAATAGTGAAATGAGAACCAGAGAAGGAAATTGAATTGAAGATGTGGAGCACTGACCATCGGCGTCGAATGGTTGAGTGTCGACGAAGTCGAAATCTTGGTGGATTTTGCGATCACCGTTACCCGTAGAATCAATCGGACTCATGGCTGACAAACCCTACACGAAATTAGGGCATCCACGGAGAGAAAGTGAGGATTAAAGAATGGCAATATTTTTGGAGGGAAAATGTCGCGGTTTTTTTGGTTTGGTGGCTTAGTTAGTGGGACCGGTTGAAACAACAGTGTACCAGGTCGCTACTCCTCTCGCTACTTGCAAATACTAATACCACTAACGCTAATGGTAAATACTTTTGTTATTTTTACATTTTAGAGTTCTAACTTAGGTTTTTTATTTTCTTCCCTAGTGTGTGTAAGTAAAAGTTTTCATAAACTGATTAAATCTAATTAAAATTTAAAAAAATGATCCAACAAATTAAAGTGAATAAACTGAAAATCAGACAGCAAAAATCAATTTTTTATTGAATTAGATCATATTTTTTATTTGATTTTGAAAACAGATTTAATCCTATCCAAACCCAAATTAAGTGCAAGTATGATTTTATTCATTGTCATCCTTAGTAAAGAATTACATACTTGAATCTATAAGAAAAGGAAGTGTATATTTTCACATGAGAGGAGAATGAAGCATAATACTCTTATCTCTCACAAGAGAATAGTGTAATTTATTCAACTGTAAATATTTTATTTTCATTGGTGATTGTTAAATATTGTTATTTATAAGAGAAAAAGCATGCTTTGAAATAAAGTTAAAATTTAAATTTTTTTAAACATGATTTAATTTTTTTTTTTATAATCTTAAAATTGGTAATAGGATGTACCATACTTAATCTGTTAAAAATATATAATTTTTAAATGAAAATAAATAACATAATTTAACTATTAAAGAAGAAAAAATAAAACCAAATGATAGTATGTGTAATATTCTTTTCAATAACGTAAAATGGGCATTTGGTCTAGTGGCATGATTCTCGCTTAGGGTGCGAGAGGTCCCGAGTTCAATTCTCGGAATGCCCCGATTTTTATTGTTTTCGTAATCTTTTCAATCCGTCGAATCCAATGTGTTTTGTCAAAGTCCAAACGTTATTTTATTAAGGTGGCGGATTCCTTACTTTTATTTATGAGTATGTTTAATGATATAAAATTATTTTCTAATATCAGTAAGATTCAAGGAGTTGGCATCAGTGCTTTTTCCCCAATTTTTTGGCAGATATATCTAAAATCTTTTAACCTTTATTTGTAAAATAAATTACACTTGTATTTTGAGAATTCGTCTAACTTGCCAGAAGTAATATAGGATTATTTTACAAACATCTTTTACGGGTTGTTCAACTTTATTTTTACTTGGTTTCAAAAGTATGTTTGTCTGCAGTAAAAAAATGTAGGTTTGTCAAGTATTTTTAGTTAGTCTTTAACTTTCTTGAGTATATGAAAAATTTGTTTTGCAAAATAAGTTTTTTTAATACTTATGACATTTTTTGAGATATTACTTCGTATTTTAGTTTCTAGTTTCTTATATATTTATTTTAACCCTTAAAAAGAAATACTTTTTTGTGGATGAAAATTTTTTGCAGGAAGCAAGATTGGGGCATTCCGAGAATCGAACTCGGGACCTCTCGCACCCAAAGCGAGAATCATACCACTAGACCAAATGCCCACCCTCGGTAATATCTTATATTTAATAGTTCATAATCCTATCAGTATTCCATATAAACAAACGTTTCTAAAAACTAAGTAACTTAAACTCTTGAAAAAAAACATGATTTAGGTATAGTTGAAAGATACAAAAATTGTGTATAACGATATATTAGATTTTGAATGTGCGTGTTTATTTGTTATATATATATATTAAAATGTGTGAATAGTAATGATTTAGCTTTTTTAATCAAATGATTTGGTTGTTTTAAAACATGCTTTATTAAAAACAATAATTAAAACATTTTTAAATATATATTTAAATTTAAAATTAACTCACTAATTTATATAAAATAAGAATTAAAAATGCAAAGTATCTTTATACATAGGCATATCTTTATCAAGTGAAAAATCATAGTTAGTATTAAAAAAAAAGTAATTTGGATCATATAAGCATATGGGGTCCTAGTCGTATTTTGTCTATGGGTTATAGATATTTCGTTATTTTCATTGATGAATTTTTTCGATGTACTTATTACTTCTGTTTGACTCTTTCTTATCGTAGCCGTCATCCGTCATTGACCACTGTATCAGTTGGATATTAAAAATGCATTCCTAAATGGAGAATTAGAATAGGAGATTTATATGGAGCAACCATCGGGATTTGTTGCTAAGGGAGAGTCTAGCTTGGTTTGCAAACTTCGGAGGTCTCTTTATGGACTCAAACAATCCCCACACGTTTGGTTTGGAAAATTCAACTCAGTTGTTCAGGCTTTTGGGATGAACGAAGTGAAGCAGACCATTCAGTTTTTTATTGTCATACCTCATCGAGTATATGTGTTTACTTGGTGGTCTATGTAGATGATATAGTCGTCACAGGAAATGACCAAGAAAAAATTGCTCAACTGAAGGAACATTTATTTGGTCATTTTCATACTAAGGATTTGGGAAAACTTAAATATTTTTCTTGGAATTGAAGTTGCTCAGTCAAAAGATGGGATTATCATCTCACAAAGGAAGTATGCGTTAGACATACTTAAAGAAACTGGTATGTCAGATTGTAGACCAATTGATAGTCCCAAGGATTCAAGTCAAAAATTGCTACCCAAATAGGAAGAGCCTTATTCTAATCCTGAAAGATATTGGAGATTGGTTGGAAAGCTTATCTACCTCACTATTACAAGGCCAAATATTTCCTTTTCAGTTGGAGTGATGAGTCAATTCATGCAGTCTCCTTATAATGATCATTGGGATGAAGTAATTCGAATTTTGAGATACATTAAAAGGACCCTAGGATAAGGACTACTCTATGAAGACAAAGGAAACACTCAAATAGTTGGATTTTGCGATGCAGATTGGGCAGGATCACCCATTGTTAGGCGTTCCACTTCAAGATATTGAGTGTCTGTTTGAGGAAATCTTGTCTCATGGAAGAGTAAGAAGCAAAATATTGTTGCAAGGTCTAGTGTTAGAGGCTGAATATAGAGCTATGGTTGTAGCCACATGTGAACTCATTCGGATTAAACAACTTCTTCAAGAATTGAAGTTTGGAAATGCTCAACAAATGAAGCTATGTTGTGACAATCAGGCAGCCCTACATATAGCTTCTAATCCAGTATTCCATGAGAGAACTAAATATATTGAGATTAATTGTCATTTTGTTTGGGAGAAAGTCTTTTATAAGGAAGTTATTACTGATTTGTTAGTTATAATGATCAACTAGCAGACATCTTTACAAAATCTCTAAAGGGACCAAGAATTCAAAACAATTGTTCCAAGCTTGGAGCATTTGACTTATATGCTCCAGCTCGAGGGGGAGTGTTGGAATTACACACATTGTATGGGTAGTTGTTTCACACATCGTATGGGTACTTGTTCCAAGTGTTGGAATTACACACGGGTAGTTATTCCACACATTTTATGGATATTTGTTCCAATAAAGAATAGTTATTAATGTACATAGTTAATCACATATTCATGTATCTAGAAATTCACATGCATGTACATAGGTACTAGAACTTCATTAATATTCTTGTAAATTTCACATTATATTTATTCCTTAAGTCTATATAAATATAGATCAGCTGAGTGGGTTAGACACTCAAGCATTTCACAACTTCTAGTCTCTTCAATAGTGGTCACTTGACCACCTAAAAATGTTATGTATATTTAATAAAAAAATTGACTATTCAAATATGATATCATGGTTTATTATTTATAGTTCTTATTTCTCACAATAAAAAAATTATTAGATAAACTATCTGCATGTGTGTAGAGAGAGAGATGACACTTTATCTTTCCTTTTGTGGTAATAAATAGAATATATTGGTTTGTTTTGAGGATGTGGTTTATCTTTATTCTTTTCTTTCCTCTTGTGTCATCGAGTTTCTTCTTCTTTTTTTTTTTTTATAGAAACTGAATTATATCATTTCATTCATATTCAAGTGAACAATACAAGTAGGAACATTTCTAAAAAGTGGAAGACTAGGATAACTTAGAGCTGCCTTAGCTAAAGAATAAGACGATTGGAGTTTGAATTTTAATGTGATGGAAATAGTTATTTACCAACCAGCTATGGAAATGTATATTAGATTTGCGCAAGTCATGCATTGTCCGAGACAAAGGAAACATTATCACTTCTTACTTTCATTTTTTTTTCATTTTCAAACTCTGAAAAACAATTTTTGTGCCTAAACACTGGAAATTGGCAGAGGTAGTTTCCCCTTCGGGCTTGGGAAGTCTGAATAATGCAATTTCATTGCATAGCTCTTGGCTCCGCTTCCATAACAAAACAGATCATGCAAAATATATATATATATATACCTTATGCTTAATTGCTTTACTAAATACTGATTTTGTAGAACCAAGTGATTAGGCAAATGATTAATATGTTGAAATTAAGGTTGAATTGATCGAACACTAATCAAATTCGATCTTTAACAGAAATAATTATTGATTAAACTTTATTTACCTTCTAGTCAAACTTCGAATTAATAAGAGTCTTTTTCCTCTAATCAATCTGAGAGTTAACAAAAAAAAAAAACTGAATTTGTAGCATGACACTTAAGTCAACTCGGATTCTAATGGAAGAGAAACAAAACAAAAAATGCAAATGACAGCCAGCAACACCTCCATGGCAGCTGGAACAATATCTTGGGGATTCTCAGGTGATGTCATATCAGCTGTGATCATGCAGGAGCTATTACTGCACAGACACAGAAAAGTGTATTGTTTCTTATCTAATTTAAACAACAACAAAAAACTGAGTTCAAAAATGCCATTAGAATCGCAAATTTTGCTTCCTGGCAAAAGAGTGATACATATACATTAGACCTATTCATGTTAAGTTCAGGAACCCAAGACTTCTTTTTATTTGCTGTTAAAATAATGAAGGGGTACTGCTCCCGGATCAAGTTCCCAGAAGCCTCTCAGATTGCCATCTTGTTCTTCTGTCAGTTCGAAGGCAGGGATTTGGTGGGAGAACCTGAGCAAATCTTTCCAGTATATTTTCGTGGCCCTAGCTGATCCTGCATTGGACTTGCGCTTGAAAACTGAATTATAACCGCTTACCAACTCCAAAGGTAAAACATCCATCCACAAATCTTGTTCTCCAACAACTTCAACTATGTCATATTCCAGGTTTAACAAGTCAGAACGTTTTATTTTAGTCGTCCAATTCCTATACAATGCCCAGATTTCGCCTTTCCTTGGAAAAATTTCATATTCCTTCTTCTTACCATCGTTAATAACCTGCACCTGATGCGAAACATAATAGGTGTTTGCATATGTGCAGGGATGAGCACCTGCTTTGATTTTAAATCTTCCAATAGAAATAAGCATATCCTTATCTTCCCATTTAACACATTTCTCCGGTAGCCAGCAGTTAGTAAGATAAGTAACTTGCAACTCAAGATCTGGACTAGTCCTAACCTTCTTAATATGACCATAGTATTTTGGCAGTCCATCCTCATCACCATAAAATGCCCAAATCTGACCAACCTGAAACATTTCAAGGGACCTCTTAGCATCAAAATTGCAGAACTCAGGATCCGGAATTTCAAAAGCATCTGCAGCTGAAGCTGAAGGATCACTATCATTACCAATATGATTAACAGGATCCTTGTTCTCCTCTGCTGAATTGTTTCTTTGCAACTTAACCTTTGCAGTAGAAGCATCTCCCTCCGAGTTCATCGTGAATTTCCACATATCTGAAGATCTTGTGCCCACCCCACTAGATGGACAATGACCATCCTTTACTTCCAAATGTTCAGGAACAGCAATCTCTTCAAGATTCATTGGCAAGGATACCGGATCAAGTTCATAAGATCCTACAGGAACACCAGCTCTTTCCTGACCAGTCATTTTAAAAGATGGAACCCTGTGAGAGAATCTGAATAACTCGCTAGATGGAATTTGAAATGTGCGATTACCTCCCTCCATTCGAGAGAAGAGACATACAAAGCCTTTCAATTTAGCCAAGTACGAAACAACTACTCCCACACCTTCAACATAATCTGACAAGATTTCAACAAATTCAAAATCATACTCACGATGAGATTCTGCATCCATATGCCATTTGATATCCCAATTTTTAAAAAGAGCCCAAGTTTCTCCCTTTCTAGGATATACTTTATAAGTACAGCGCCCAATCTTTTCACAAACAATCAGATGAGAGAACATCAGACGATCTTCAGTGGTATCAGTGATGCCAAGTTTATGTTTCCCGCAAGCAATTGGCAATTCCTCTTCTACCCAGTGAACCTGATCTTGCTCATCTGGATCTGGTTCAAACCATGTTATCCGCAACTTGAATCCAGGAGAGAAAACTTTTCTGATTACAGCATAGAATCTAGGCATACCATCTATAGTATCATAAATAGCCCAAATCTGCCCAACAGCAAAAGACCCCTCTTTCTTGTCTTTGTCAAAGTCACTGAACTCTGCGTCTGGGTAAACAAAATCATCTGGTCGATTTGTTGATTTCGAGGGTGAATGCTCTGAAGCTTTGTCTATCTTTGAGCTGCCAACTGCCTCTTTTTCTCTCACCTCCTTAATTTCTTCATCTATATTTTGTAAGCTCTCTTCAGAATAAAAGTTCTGCTTCCGCTTTTCCCCTTGTTTATTGCCTTTCAGATCAGCAGCCAAACCATTCTGATTATTCATTTTAGATGGCTCCCCAGTATTTTCTCCAGCACCAGAAGGAGATCCACCCCCTTCATCATCATCACTCACATTCTCATTGTAGGAAACCTGATGCTTTTGCCGCGTAGATCTACGTGGATTCTCTTCTCTAAGAGTAGAAAAGCCATCCTTATCATAAAGTATATCCTCTTCAGATTCAGAATCAGTGCTGCCAACAGATTCGGCACTTTCACTGGACTCTGCTACTTGCTTTCTCTTCCTCTTTCCATTTGGCTTTACAGAGACATCAGCAGTGGGACCTTTTTTCTTATGTGATTCTGTATTGGACCTGCGAGTATGCAAATTACCTTGAGATCCAGCACCAACGTTGAAAGCACCATGATTCTGACTATGGTTCTGCACACCAAAAGCTTGCTGACTTGAATTAGTTGCTGGTGTTGTGCCTTGCATATTCACATCATATGCAATGAAGGGCCTACTGCAATGTTGACAGCGAAGAGATCTGTTTAAAACCTCCCTATAATACTCATATCTAACAGAACAAAATGAGCACACGGTCCAAAAAGTAGGGCAGCCACCATTAGGCACCTGCTGAGATGCCTGCCTAGACGGTTGTGGCTGCTGAGGATTTAAGTTTGTAAAATTGGGCCTGACACTGGTTTGCATCACAGGATTAAAATTCATCTGAACATTCTGCTGATGATGAGATGGCATAGTAGTTCTGTTCATTGGAACCCTGCGCAAATTCATGTCAAGTCTAGATCGTTTTTCTCTATCCAAAAGAACTCTTTGAGCTTCCCCAATCAGCTTAAATGCAGCTTCTGCACCAGCAAACTTGTTTTTGTCAGGATGAAGTTGGAGGGCAAACTTCCTGTATTGCTTCTTAATTGTTGTATCATTAGCCGTCAGCTCAATTTGAAGAATTTTATACCAGTCCATCTCATTGCTAAACAATTTCTGCTCAGCAGAGCAATGCACATCACAAACAATAAGCATTTGAGTGATATTCTCCAAGTCAGGATATAGCTGCTGAGCCTTAATAGCAAATTTTCGAGCCCCGTTGAAATCTTTATTTTGCATTTTCTTTTCAGCAAGTTCCTTGGCCCTTATGGCTTCTTCTTTATTGCACTCCATAAAAGATCCAGAGTTCAAATCCTTAGGGCAAGTGCTACGACCAAGCAAACTGACAACCAAGCTACATTTAATTTATAACTGCTCTGAGAACAGACTGGCCAAAATTGAAATGCAAATAGTGAATAAATCTTCCAAGACTCCACCAGTCCCCCAAAACATTACAGTCTGCACATTCAGATTGAACCTGCAGGTATTGTATAACTTGCAAGTATTAGATCCCACATTAACCAAAAAAAATAATCTTTAAAAAAGGAAGGAGTTGTTGATATCACAAACAGGTTTCTAAACATAAAATTAATGCGTAGATGGATCATATCTTTCAATTCATTAGGAAAATAGCAGTGCAAACACAATAGAAATCCAAGACACGGTTTCTATATCACCATAAGTTGTATGTGTGAGAACTTATCGCACAAAACAAGCAGAACATCTAAGAAAGAAAGAATCATCAACATAAGGTGCTTTCTTCATATATTTTCATTTAGCTTTATTTTTTGTTTATTTTGGGGCCAAGCAAGAATTATCAATACAAGGTGTTTTCTTTGTACTATCCTCCGCCTCTTCTCATCTAGCTTTCTTTATTGTTTATTTTGCGGCCAAGCAACCCCAAGCACCATAGGCATAAAGTACATAAAACAAATGAAGTGTTAAGAAAAAATGCTCCCACCCATCCAGGGGTTGGTTCAGCTAATTAAAATACTTGGCTTGAAGTTTCATTCTCAATTTCACACTGCCAACAATCCCCCTTCATAGGCAAACAGCAAGTACAGCCAGCAAGGATATAGATAACACAAATACAACGTGGGACGTGGGAACGGATGACAGATTCAGACACGAAGATACAACAAATTTACCAAGTTACGACAACCTTAGTAAGACACGACAAATTTTAATAGTTATAGAATATAATGCAACCACAATTCAGCATATAAAATTGGTATAAACTATAAAATTAATTTAAAAACAAATCTTAAATCTAAAGAAAGAATCAATATTTTAAAAGTTAGCATAAATAAAAAATCATTACAAGACAACAAAAATGCTTTCATTTTTTCAATTATCGTGATATTTCTATATATATTGGTCGAAAAGTTTAAAAAAAAATTGTAAAATGCAATTAGGAGTATTTGAAGTGCCACACACAAATTGGTGTGATAGTATCCAACATGGTTACAAGTCACAACTACAATTTTGAAGTGTCTGTACTTTGTTGCTTAGGGTTGCAGCATACCTGCTTTGTATGGGGTTGGTGTAGCACTCTTTCACCCTAACCTTCCACCGAGAAGGAAAAAAAAATCTTCCCAACAACTACAACGTCAAAAACCAGCCTACAAATGCTGACCATTTACAATCCTGCACCATCACAATCAGAAAATAAATTAAAACCCTGATGTTAAACAGATAATTATCCACTTGCACTTATTTTTTCTCGCAAAATCATCACAGCACCAGAGGCAACATTCAAACAGCAAATAAAAGTAACAGCCAAAACCCTAATCTGTTTCGATATCAACAATCGAAAACACAAAATTGGGAGAAAAAAAAAATCATCCACAAATAAATGGAAAAAAAAAGTCAGTGAAAGGGCTTGAATAAAAAGTTCCACCGGAAGAAAAAAAAATTACCTTTACAATAAAAGGAGGCACCCATTTCTATTGAAGTGGATGCACTCAACAATTCTGAACATGCAATAAGGGGCGAGAATGGTTAAATCCCTGAAACTAAGTAAGCATGAAGTTCAAAAAATAGAGAAAAAGGGTTTAAGAAACACAGAAGGAGTGTGTGTACAGACCTGGTAGAGTAATTGAGGGGTTGAGAAGCATATGCCGCAAAAAATGAAGGGAGCAAAGTGAAAACCTGCTGTAGTGAAACCCAAATCAATATCATCATTTATTATTAGGCTCCCATACTGCCCCTTCATTTTCTGGGTTGCAATGTTGTTTCATTGTAATTTACTCAATGTCTAAGGGTTTATTGTGAATTGATGTTTGACCAAAGAGATGGCAGATCCAACGGTTCACATTTTTTGTTCAGGGGCACTTTGGTCATTCAAAAGATAGAGTTTTACCATTTTATCCTTCCTTGGGTAAAGAGTTTTGATTGATCCAATGATCACAACTTTGGTTTTACCTTGTAATGGAAGTTTGCTTAGAAGTGGAGAAGTGTTATCCAGTATTTTGTAAGACTCTCATTCATTAAAGTTGTCATAAGTATTATATATGTTTCTATTTATAATTAGGTCATTCGTGAATTTCATTTTTAATTTTATTTCATGTGAATTTAATATGAATATTTCAAGAATATGTTGAAGACATCTTAGCATATTTCAAAAAATGTCAAAGGCATCCTAAACATATTTCCTCTTAGATGTTACAAGAAAATGAAAGGTGTTTGTTACTTTAGCACACGCGAAAAGAAATATTCTAAGAATATATCAAAAGTATCTTAGCATATTTCCTGAGAAATCAGAGGGAGAAATACAAAGCTAAAACTCTATACTACTAGGATACTCTTAACTTGTAGGGTAGGGTGTCCTTAATTTGTAGGGTACTCTACAAACCTAAAATGACCAGAATATAAGACCAAAAAAAAGAACAACATATTCTAATATTTATAAAGAAATGTGGGTTCATATTTAGTCCATGAGTCCAAAATCTATCTAAGACTCATGAGAACCCTAGGGTCTTCTCCTAGATCTCTACTCAATCTTTTTGGAGTCTTCTATCTAATACCATTGTGGTAGGATTACATCATCCCCTCCCCTTGAAAAGGATTTGACCTCAAATCTAAAAGTTCTTGAAACTCTGGACTTCCTCCTTTCCTCCCTCGACACCTGTAAAAAGAATAAAAACAAAAAACAAATATATTAGTGTTGTTGGGTATGTTAGAGTAGGATAAGATCTGAAAACCCATATTCTCATTAGGGAACATGATTCCTCATCAACTCAATGAGTGGTGCTACAAAAATATAGGATAAAACTTTTGAAAAAGTTTGTTAAGTCATGGAAGCCCCAAATTCCCCTTATACTTGGTGGAGTGGGTCACTCAGGACCTTTATTCTCTTAGGGTCTGTGGGAATCCCTTGATCACTATTTAAAAAATTAAGGAACATAATGCAATAAAACATACTTCTTTCCATAATTTTATGTACTACTCCTACCAAAAAGTATGACAAACCTAAGGTGTCTCATATGAGCACCTAGGTTTGTAGTGAAACCAAAAATAAGAACAAACATACCTAATTACACGAAGGCCAAGTACCCAACTCTCTGTGTCCAAACCCTCCCCAACTTCTCAAACCTCGCACACGAAGCCCTTAGACCTAGCCCAAGCCGAGATCAAGGTTAGCCTGGTCTACACGTGCACCTTCTCCATTTACTTTAAGATGTTGAATGACACGTTGTCACGTTTCATGAAGAGACAATGAGTTGTGGGGAGTGACTACGTGGAGTAGATATCCGACTCGGTGACTCAGTTGATCAACAAGTTGCAACACCTCCGTGTCAAAACCTTCTAGTGGAAGATGAGCATCACTCAGACGTGGACCAATGCCATCGACTTAGGAAACGACAAGGTGACGGAGGGCAATGGAGGTTAAGCTCATTAGGGAGACGATGGAGCCGTTCTTTAGTCACGCCAAGATTGCTGATTACTACTGTGGGTGGTGGCACAGCTGGACTCAGACCTGCAGGTGATCGTCGAGGCCCGTCACAGAAAGTATAGAGAGAGGAGACAATAAGGTTGGATGAGATAGAAGGAAACTAAAAACAAAAACTAGAAAACCTACTTTTATATTTTTCAAAACATAAAGGAAAGTGTTTCAAAATTTAGGAAAATACCAACTCACAACAATTTCATCCAAACACATTTACGGTTTGAAATAGCATTTCAAAACCATAAATTGGAAACTGAAAATCACCCCGAAGGGAGCCTATAGTCTTTAACTTTTTTTCAACATTATAAAACTTTTAAAAAGTTCAGGTATTTATTTGAGTTTTTAGGCTTATTTTTTCATTTAACCGGCAATAATCAGGCTCAAAGGGTCAGACCACCCAAAAAATACAGGTAAAAAAGTACAACTCATCCTATTTACGGGAAGGTTAGCAAATTGGCAGGCTATCTAGTAAAAAATCGTAAAATATTAAAGGTTAAAGAAAAGACAAATTAAAATATAGTACGGGAAAATAGTTTCTTATCATATAGTTGGTTATAGGAAAACTTTATAAAATAAATTTTAAGATATTTGATAATGTGACAAACTATTAGATTATCAATGACATTACTAGTTCGAGGGAGTGCAAAATAGATGAAATGAATTTAAAAATGATTTGAGCGAATTGAACTAAACTGCGTAATAATTTGGATGGACTGAAGAACACATAGGTTACCTCTTAGTTTCGTTCGAACAATTCAATCTGGGAGCAATTTAATTTTTAAAAACTGAACTATGTAACAATTCATTTCATTTTTTTATTCAAAATTGCTCACTTTTTTTAGCACATTCAATTTAGTGTTTTAACAATCCTAGTTATTACGTTATCAATTCAACATTGTTATTTGACAGTACAGATTAAAAGAAAAAAATATCTTTAAAAATTAAAATCAAAACAAAAAATCTGACTAAAATAAAAAAGCATCATATTTCATAGGGACAAAAACTTGTTTAAAACCTAAAAGAGAACGTTTGTTCACAGACTATTTTGTTATTTCTGGAAATATTAGACCGAAAAAAAATTATCTCGTATTTATTATAAGATCATAAAAAAATAATTGTGTTTTTTATTTTCGGGAAAAAACATAATCCCATATTCCATCAATATTTAATTTCGACATAAGAGGTAGAAAAAAATTATCCCCACAAAACATGAATACTTTTTTATGAGTAAAAATTCATATATACTTTCTTACTAACAACTACTCCATTAGTTTCTTTTTGTTTTTTCACGATACATACTTCAATTTTTTTTAATTTGATAAATTTTGTTATTGTCCAATTAATATTCCTACAATTTAATTTAGTATCAATTTGGTTCCTACATCTTGTAATCATTTTTCTTTTTCCTTGAATGTTCATTTTTTAATAGATAATTCTTGTTCTTCTTTCAATGTAATCATTAAACATATAGAGAGTAGACTACGGATGTAATGAGAATTTTTCTAATAAGAATATTTTAGTAATTATAATATATATTGCTAAGAAAAAATAATTCAACCAAAACATGTTTTAATCATTACCGAAAAATAAAAAATAATCCTAATCAATTTTAATAGTTGACTAAACATATTGTTAATAATACACAAAATAATATTTTCATATCATATTTTTAGAACTAAAAGAATTATACATGAAACAAACGCCCATAAATTTTATAAATAAAATTCCTGAAGTATTGACAACTTTATTGGACAGTTTACGTTACTTAAGTCAAAAAGTATTTTCTCTTTCCAATTTCAAATTTGCGCTCGTCGTATCCTTAGTCCCTGTTTGGATGCTTAAATAGCATAATCCCCTGAATTTTGATTTTGAAATACCCCGCCCGTTGGCACCGTCTCTCTCTCTCTCTCTCTCTCTCTCTCATGTTCATCCTCAACATTTGAAAATCTGCGAAGCAAAACCCTAGAAAGATGAACCAGTACCACATCTACGAAGCCATCGGTCGCGGCAGATACTCTGTAACGCAATAATCTCTCTCCTCCTTCTTCTGTTTCCCGCTTTCCTTTTTAAGCTCTAATTGGCATCGTAACATGCGATCGCTCTTTCTCTGTTTTTATGCATACGCAGACCGTTTACAAAGGCAGGAAGAAGAAGACAATCGAGTATTTCGCCATCAAAAGCGTCGATAAATCACAGAAAACCAAGGTCCTTGAAGAAGTAAGTCATTCAATTTCAGAAAACTTGTGCAGGTTTTGTTACTTTTGTAGTGTAGTTCATTTAATTCATCTAACATGCTATAGCTTTGTTTCTCATTTAATTGATTATTAATTACTATTTTCTGCATTGGTGATGTGTTTTTCGCATTTTTCTAGCAGATCCTGAGCTGTACGTGCGTGTTGAATTAACCGCTTTCTCCTTTTGCAGGTCAGGATTCTTCACACATTGGGCCATGTAAATGTGCTGAAATTTTACGATTGGTAAGGAGTATGGGTATTATTTTACTGAAACGATTAGGGAGAACCTGAAAATTAGGAAATTCTATTAAAAATGTTTGCTCTGAAAGGAAAAAAAGTATTTTCCATTGAATTTTTGAAGACTGTAAAAAGAGGAAATCCTACTAATAAGTTTTAAACTCTGAATTATGAATACTGAAGTGAAGTGATTATTAATTAATTATTAATTATTTAGCATAAATAATGTATTGTGTAAGACTTCCATTTTGGGGAATTGTCTCAAACAAATGCTTCTTACTTATTTGGCTTAGCGGTTTTCTAAAGTGTGGTTCAATAATGCTTTTTAGGTATGAAACTTCTGCTCACCTATGGTTGGTTTTGGAGTACTGTGTTGGAGGGGATCTGCTTTCCATATTACGACAGGTACACAGCGTTGCTTTGCTTGTAGGTTTTGAGCCTGTGTTTACTGTAGCTTCATTCACGAAGTCAGCTCTCTAAAAATCTCAAGTGATTTTCCATGTTCTGGATTTCCCCCAATCTTTTTGTAAACTCTTCATTTCTAAATTTGCTTTTGCAAATTGTAATCTATAGGTGTTGGGAATTTTTGGGCTATGTTATGCAATATTAACTTGGTGTTGATTATGTGGATGAATTGCAGGATAGTCAACTTCCTGAAGACTCGGTTTATGATTTTGCTTATGATATAGTCAAAGCTTTGCAGTAGGTTCACGAGTCTTAATTTTGTCTTTGCTTTTCCTACTGTTTGGTAGTATTATTCTTATATATATACACTAAAACTGATATGATATACAGGTTTTTACATTCAAATGGAATAATCTATTGTGACCTGAAACCATCCAATATCCTACTAGATGAAAATGGATGTGCAAAGGTACCTGATTGGTTGGTTGAGTCGTTTTAGATTTTTTTAATCTAATAATTTGAAATGAAGTGTGTACTTTTTACATGATTGGTGCAGCTATGTGATTTTGGATTGGCTAGGAAGTTGAAAGATATATCAAAAGCTCCTTCTTCCTCGGTATGCTTGACTACCTCTTTTCTGACATCTTTATGCATAAACAGATGAATCATTACTCAAATGTATTTGCCCCTTTTCTCCATGAATTAAATCTGTTAATATCTACTAAGCTTGAATACCTTTTAGTTACCGCGAGCAAAACGTGGAACACCCTCTTACATGGCTCCGGAGCTTTTTGAGGACAGTGGAGTCCATTCTTATGCTTCTGATTTCTGGGCACTAGGCTGTGTACTATATGAATGCTATGCTGGGAGGCCACCCTTTGTGGGAAGAGAATTCACCCAGCTTGTAAAATCCATCATTTCGGATCCGACTCCACCTCTCCCTGGTAATCCAAGTCGGCCTTTTGTCAATTTAATTAATTCCCTGTTGGTAAAAGATCCAGCTGAAAGAATACAGTGGCCTGAGCTTTGTGGACATGCCTTTTGGAGAACCAAATTTACTCTGGTGTCTCTGCCTGCTCAACCTGCATTTGATGATATGATAGGGCTACATGCTAAACCATGCTTATCAGAACGTAATGGAGATAAATCTTCCCATAACAGGACCCCTACCAAATATCGTGAAAAAGATGTCAAAGGGTTTTTGAGAAAGGATGAGAACTCTGTTTTAGGATCTAGAGGCATTGAGACACCAACAAGGGCAACACCAATTGGCCACAGAACTCAGACAA
This sequence comes from Glycine max, assembly GCF_000004515.6. NCBI lineage: Eukaryota > Viridiplantae > Streptophyta > Magnoliopsida > Fabales > Fabaceae > Glycine > Glycine max. The sequence continues at coordinate 32,186,969 of NC_038249.2, forward strand.
AGGGTTCTGGCAGAATACATGAGGTAAAGCAAAAAGATAATTCCAATATTAGCAAGGGTGTGAATCTTTTGAGACTGTCAAGAATAGCAAAAACAAATCTACAGAGAGAAAATGAGAAGGAAAACTATCGACGCCCCTTGCCTAATAACTCTGAGAATGATTCTGAAGTTAAAATTGAGAACACTGACATGGAACTTGATTTTAATGAGAATGCTGAAGATGATGCGCATGAAGAAACTGATGGTGCCGAACAGACAACTCCTGTGCCTGATGAGAAAATGGTCAATCATTTTCTGAACCAGGGAAAAGCAGAGGAGGTTGAAAATAATACACACCAGTTGGACACCCCATCTGTTCACCCTCCAGTCTCAGATGATCCAAGGTCATTTGATCATGAATCAACTCCTGACCATCCTGACATATCTGCTATTTCTCCCAGTGTGAGCCCTCAGGTGAAGAAACATAGAACTAAAGAAGACTCAGGATCTGGCCTTGACTCTGATTCTTCGAGGTTGTCTAACAACCTTTCCCAGGTTCTTTGGCATGCATCTGATCTCTCAGTCAGACCTGTAATGCCTAGCAGAAAAGTTGATAAAGTCTCAGAAGTCATTCCTTCACTCCCTTTTGAGGCATTGCAAGCATCTGATTTTGTCAAGATGCCTAAAGAGCAATTGGAGGCAGTCCACAACCGAATATTATCCATTTTGAATGGAAATACCAGCATTGGAGAGAAACAGAATGTGATTAGGTACCTTGAGATGTTGAGCAGTAATGCTGATGCAGCTAATATCTTGACCAATGGGCCAATAATGCTCATGCTTGTAAAATTGCAGCGTCAATCCAAGGCATCAGCTTTGCGTGTTCAACTTGCTTCACTGATCGGTTTGTTGATTAGGCACTCCACCTTTGTTGATGACAGTTTGGCTAGTTCTGGAATTTTAGGTGCACTGACTGATGGCCTTAGAGACAGACAGGAAAAAGTAAGGAGGTTCTCCATGGCTGCTTTGGGTGAGTTACTATTTTATATATCCACTCAAAATGCAGACTGCAGGGATAACAATCAACTTGAATCTCCATCAAAGGACAATAGGAATGCGCATGGCTGGCAGGTTAGCTTCCAAGCTTGTTGCATATTATGTTTGTTGTCTATCTGCCTAGGTCATTTGAAGCTTGACATCTCTAATACTGGTATATAATAATTTACAATTTTCTAGATATGTTGCTTGCAGTATTGTAATATATTTTAAGTCAAATTCATGTCTTCCTGTTAGCTGTTTTAACTTCATCTGCCAGCTTTCTAGGTGTACATTTTTCATGTTTAATTATTTCTGCCTGACTGCAGGTTCCAAATTCATTAATATCACTTGTGTCATCAATATTGCGGAAGGGAGAGGATGATATAACTCAATTATATGCATTGAGAACAATTGAGAATATTTGCAGTCAAGGAGGTTCATGGGTGGGGCGTTTGTCCAGTCAAGATGTAATTAGTAATCTCTGCTATATCTATAGGGCCTCAGGGAAACAAGAGAGTATGAGACTCACTGCAGGATCATGCTTGGTGCGCTTAGTTCGTTTTAATCCTCCTAGCATTCAGTCGGTGATAGAGAAACTCTCATTCAAGGACCTATCTTCTGCTCTTGTCAAGGGCAGTCCACGAGAGCAACAAATCAGCTTAAATCTTCTTAACATGGCAATGCTTGGAAGCCACATGTTCACAAATATTGGAAGATACCTTGTTTCACTTGCTGAGGATAAAAATCTGATCCCAAGTCTTTTGGGTCTTGTTGAGCAAGGTAGTGAAGTTTTAAGAGGAAAGGCACTAGTCCTTGTGGCTCTCCTCTGTAAGCATGGCAGGAGGTGGCTTCCACACTTCTTTTGTAGCCAAAAGTTACTCTCTGTAGTGGATAGGCTGGGAAAAGAGAAGGATGCTTATGTGAGGCAGTGTTTGGATGCATTTGTGCATATTGTGGCATCCAGTATTCCAGGTTTACTTGATATAATAACAGGGGATATCCAGCAAATGATGGGAGGAAGGCGCCATGGACACATCTCTGCCCTTACCAGCAGATCTGCCCCAAAACCCAACATTCATTTGTTTCCTGTTGTCCTTCATCTTCTTGGAACTTCAACTTTTAAGCACAAAGTAGTTACACCACAAGTCTTACGGCAGTTGGCGAATCTAATTAAACTCGTGGAGACATCGTTTCAGGTTAGTGACTGAGCCGTTGTATCTTCTTTCCTTTTAAGAGAAATGCTAGCGCACCTTTTCTACACTTTTTCTGACAAGTATTTTTTACTAGAGTGGATTTTACATAACTAAACGAGTCCTACTTCCTATTTCGTGTCTTATTTTTATTTAGTAAATTCTACCTAAATTTGACTCAATTTAAAATGTGTTAATAGAAAAATATGACTTAATTGTATGCTTTCATGAATTTAAAATAGTAGAGCTGCAATATTTCTTTCGATATCAATTGTGCCTATTTAAAATGTGCAAAATTAAAGAAGAAATTTGTGAATAACTACTTGTTATTATTTTTTGTTTACAAATATTACTTATTATTGAATCTTAAAGAGTTCGCATTGAGTACTTACAACTCCTTTTGCACTTCTTTGAAGTTAGGAAGAAAGTTGCGAATGAATATTTATATATTACTTTCATCAAAGTTAGTTTTGTCTTTAAATAAATTATGTGGCTTATTATCAAGTTAATCTTTTTTTTACATCCTTCTTAATGGTCTTGACATCAATTTTCCCTTGATTTAAAGTGTATGCTTGATTTGGCTTAAATTTAGGATTTTATTTTATTTTTCAATAGCTCTCATAAAGTTTTAACTTAATTCAAATGAACAATGATATTTGATTTATTGCCTGCCTAATTTTCACATATTGTTTGGCTACTTAATTTTTCTTGAATTGATGACAATTATTTCCCTGATTTTACCGTTGATTGGATCATACTGTTAGTTGGATGGTGAGTGGCATTTTTAGTAGAACAAGGTTGACCTTTAGGTAACAATTGGTATTTGATATAATGTCTTCATTGATTGTTTTTCAGGGAAGAGATGACTTCCAAATAACCCTTCTTCGAATTTTCGAGTCTCTCACAGAGGAATCTCCTGTGATTATTGGCAATCCTGACATTTTCATACGTGAAATCCTCCCTAGTCTGACAGTTCTGTACAAGGGTAACAAGGACGGTGATGCCAGATTTTTGTGCCTTAAAATTCTTTTTGATGTGATGATCATTCTTTTGAGTGAACCAATTGAAGAAGAGCAAAGATTGACGGATCTGAAATTCGTATCCAATACCCGTTTTCTTCCTCTCTACCCAACCTTGATTGAAGATGAAGATCCTATTCCTATCTATGCGCAGAAGCTTCTTGTCATGCTAATGGAGTTCAGTTTTATTACAATTCCAGACATTCTACATCTGAAGACAATTTCACAATGCTTCGAGTTCTTGCTTGGCGATCTCTCAAATGCAAATGTGAACAATGTTAAGCTGTGTCTTGCTCTGGCTTCTGCTCCTGAGATGGAGTCCAAATTACTCTCTCAGTTAAAGGTGGTTAGGAGGATTGGCAACTTTCTTGAGTTTGTATATGCAAAGGGTATGGAAGATTTGCTGGAACCAACTCTTGGGTTGTGTAAGGCTTTTCTAGCACGTTCAGTTAGCTGCACAAAAGGCTTCAGCTACACAACAGAACTAATTCTCTTAGGTGACTGTCCTCCCGAGTTGAGTGGTGGCGCTGTCGATCCCCAACAATGCATAAAAGATATAGCGGACTTTGGAAGCAATGTCGGTGTCTTGCTAGAGTTGAGTGCCTCTGCAGAAACCAGTATTGCTGATATAGCTTCTGAATGTGTTGTCTTACTGCTCAAGGCAGCTCCTAGAGAAGCCACCACTGGTATACTAACCAATCTCCCCAAGGTGACTGTGATCCTAGAGAGCTGGAGTAGAGGCATTCCTCACTTGATCATCCAGCGAATGCTTCACGCTTTAGGCTATGCTTGCAAGCAATACTTACTGCATGCAATGATATTATCAATATCCAAACCTGAGATTTCAAGAACTGAAGTCATAGTTTCTGAACTCAAAAATTCAGGTGTACCAGCTTTAGCCAAAACAGCTGGGCTGGCAGCCTTGGAATTGCAGCGGTTGCCTCGTTGCATTTGAATAATTGTAGGTATCATGTTCTGTTCTGTTCCTCTCATTAGAATGTGTAACTTTTCTAGTTCACCGTTTATCCTTATATTTCAAGGTATTGTTAAAACTCCAGATAAAGGTTGAGCAATTTGGTGAATTCCACTCAGGCTTCACTGTATTTCTATGTAAAGCATGTGTACTCTGTATCTTCGTGAACATTAAAATATAAAGTCAACGATTTTTTTCCTCCTAGATTTTTCTATAAATTGATTCTTGTCAATGTAATAGTCTGTCTCCTTTCATTAATTTAAACACTAACGTATTGTACAAGTATAAAATTACCCAGGAAAAACCCTTAAATGGAATGAAACTGCATGCATATGAATATGATTGAGATTCCTGTTTGATAGGTACCATGGTACACAATTACACATACTTCCAAAGACAGAAAGATTGTCAGCTATGTAAGAAGGCTTATTTCAATAAATGCTGCTCAAGCAACAAAAAATTCCAGCCTAGCCACCTTTATGCTCATAGGAATGTTCATCACGAGACAACCTCGCATTAAAAAATTGACATTTACTATGCAAAATAGTAACATGAAGACAGATGAGCATTCATCTCCTTTCGTAAGAGTTAGAATACGCAACGAATTTTGAATCATTCTTGTTCTCCGGGTATATTTAAATCACCCTTGAAAGATGAAGCAGTATGATTGTAAATTTTTGTAATGCCAAGACTACAGTAAGTTTTCCCGTTTGCTAACAATTAACAAATTAGCTTTTAGGGATCAACAGAAAATAAAGAGCTGTAGGGCCCAAATATCACGGGCGGATTCTCTCTCACCAAACGCATCACATGGAAACCTTTCCCAATCTTTGTCTCTTCCTCCAGGAAAAAAAAAAACTATGTTCCCTTATCACATCCAATGGAATCTTGCCACGTGGTACCCCATTGGACCCCACCTAGTCTTAGGTAGGATGAGAGAGAGAGAGAGAAAGATGATGGGAACCTGCAGAGTTTCATGCCTTGAAGATTTAAAGCCTTTGCCATCATTATTTTCACTAAAATGCCCACACACTATCTATCTCCCTCCGAAAATCCTTACACATCTATATCCATTTTCAGGCAGTGTAAGTTGGATTTTCTATTTTCTTCACCATCAGAATGGCATCATACAATGCTCATCTAACACTCATGATGATCATCATCATCATTGCTTTCATGCCCTCACCTCTTCTTTCATCATATTCACAACAACCTATTCCCAAAGTTCCCACACTCTCATCTTCACCAGCAACATTAACAGACCCTCCTCCATCTCCACATCTATCTTCACTCTCTCCTTTCCAAGAGTTGTCCCCAGACATTGCTCCACTGTTGCCTTCTCCTGGTGGTGTGTTGCCAACTCCTGCTGCTGGCTCTGACATTCCCACTATTCCTTCCAATCCAAGCCCTCCAAACCCAGATGACATTATTGCTCCAGGACCTCTTTCTGCTTTCTCACCATTTGGATCGCCACTTTCTTCCAATGCCCCTACAACAAGTCTAGTTGCTAGCATAGCCACTGCTTTTTTTGCTGGTTTAGCAGTATGCTGGTGTTTGCACTGTATGAGACTATGAGTGGTTTTTCTTATTTGGGATGTGGCAGATTCCAATTATTATAGGCTAGATTCTCTTTTATTGTATGCTAATTTTTCATTCTTACCTTGTAGTATATGATAATAATATAATAATAAAAATCCATCTTTCTTTCTTGGTTGGTTTGAGAATAATTTTCCCAACAGTATCAATTGATTCAATTATTTGCTGTTAAAAAAAAAATAAAAATTGATTCAATTCTCTTTTTCATGATTCTACTGTTGATTTACCGGTTGTAAATTGAGGTTAGTCCTTTTATTTTATTTGGTTTGTTTGTTTTTACATTATGTTAAATGATCCTTTTTTACCTTTTCCAATCAGAGGCCCATGATTGAACTTTTTAAGAGTCTTTTTGCATTTCAAGCTTTCTCTTTGCGTATATAGCTGGAACCCTCGTTTAGATGAAAATGTAAGATTTCTTTTGCTTCCAACTAATATGTCAGGTTTGCATGTAATCAATTTAGGTGGTGGCACATGGTTTCGATCAAGTGCCATTATTTTCCAAGTTGCAACTGAGGTGCACGTGACAAACACCTAATTAATCAGCAGGAATCAGGCGTTTTGTTATTGTTTTTCCTCCAATTATAGGTCACATGCTACTCAATCAAGTGACAAATTTCAATAGTATGTATAGTATTTAGGTAATCCTGTTTTGTCCGGTTTTGCTGTCTTATTCTTGGATATCATAATATCGTATAATAATGTCATGTGCTGTGGTCTACTCAATGCCGAGATGTTCTCTACAATCTGCATAGTAATGTTTTTTTTTGGGGTAAACAAAAGTGGTAAAATAAGGAAATACTCAAATACTATAAGATAGGATGCCAATTACATATTCTACATAGTAATGTAATGCTATTGTCTAGTCTCTATTTTAGTGAATGTTACACATCATAATATAAATTATTTATAATAAATATAAAATATAATTTTTATATATTAAAAATATTGATTTGTTATGAATTTTAATAATAATATAATTTATATATTTCAATATAATATATTTTAAACTAAACCCATGATTGAACCAATTTTATATATTGAGAACCAATATTTTTAAAATTATTTACATTATATAACTAAAATAAATAAATATCAAATGATTATAAATACGTACTTAATAATTATCAACATAATTGAAATTTAAGAATCTTTATCTGCCTTGACACATTTCAAGGCCTTAGTAAGTTTGTGCTTGTTGAATCTTCAAGGATACACTTTCAATATCAATTTAATGGTTTTTGTAACTGATTATCAAAAATCAATTTCAAATGTATAATTTATTTTCAAAATTTAAATACGTTCCTACATGAATTTGGTATACTAGTGTCTCTTAACCTACTTTGATAAAAACTAATTTTATTTACTGTTAGTTTGTGATTGTTGATTGTCCAAAAAAATTTATACACAAAAAAAATTGAATACAAATTCTTCCATTAAATAGATTATTCATAACAAGACCTTACATTATTTTTTCTCTAGTTAACTTCTTTCGATCTATCATTGTCTTTAATTCTAACTTAAATTTCAATATTTTTTAAGAAAATTATTAATAACAAAAAGTAACAATATAAATTATTTAATATATGTTATAAATATAATTTATAATTTATAAGTTAAAAATATTTATTTTTTACAGATTATTATAATATAATTTATATATTTCGAAATTTTTATTTATTATAAATTGTAGTTATATAAAATAAATATTTATGATATGTAATGGACAAACTAAAATACTAATTCTTTTCATAAAAATGTCATTCAAGTATGAGAATAAGTCAAATCTATTTTCATTTGTAATATGTATACAATTATGCAATCTAAAGTAATAAAATTGTTATGAATCAATACGTCTTATTTTTCATATTCTTAAAGTTTATTTCTTTCCATTTAAAATTTAAACTAATGATAACTCACTAGAGGTCGCTTAGTGATAATCGTTTAAATAGTTTGCATTCAATCGAACATCTACGCTTAAAAAAAAAAATCGACCATCTACAGAAAGAATGGCACATTTTCGAAAATAAACAGATCAGGGTGGAAGAGATTTTAATATTAACTACACGAGTTTGAAGTCTAGATTAACGTGGAATAAGGATCAGGGACAGCCATGAAAATGAAACATATGAATCAACTTCAGTCAAGCGAACAATTTATCTCATACCCAAACAAACTTAAACAACACTGAGTAGGAAAAAAGGTAGCAATAGGGAAAGGGATAATTATAGAGTTATAAAACAATGACTTCGTAACAAATTAACAAACTAAACAATAATCAAATCCAATGTCACAATTATAAGGAAAAAAAAATTAAAATCATACTAATAGAATAGCATTACTTGGATGAAGTGCTCTATCATTTTCAAGTTAACTAAGGAAGTGTTCTGCCATACTCGGATATTGTTATGATTATGTTAAAAACAAGAATATATGGCATGTTAATTAAACAAAGGTTTATCTCCTAAAGTAAAGGTGATTCCGGTTTGTGAAGAGTAGGTGAGAGTGATAGAGTTATAAAGATAAGAAGAAGACATAGCATGTAAACAGAGACTAGGTAGAAGGTAAAAGAAGAGTGATTTGGATAACAGAATAGAATGAGATTAGTTCAACTTCAAAGGAAAACTGTGCTTGTTTACCATTAACAAGTATTTTATCATTTTACTAGTTTGAAAATTCAGTTAAAATACTATAAATTAACGTCACCATTGAGCATCTTCTTGTATCATTGAGTTTTTTTCTTTCCCTTCTTTATTTCTTGTGAACATATTGGCTGTGAAGTCTCTAAGGTCTTACAAGAGGTTTCATATCCTCCAAAGGAGGCAAAGCTTACCTGCTTACCCATAGAGTCTTTTTTACATGTTTCCTCCCGATCTGCATTGGGAGGATTAATTTTTTGTTGCGATTTTATCATTTCCGGTAACTACATTCATAAATTTTGAGTTTCATTCTTTTTCCTAAATAGTTTAGGATTTTTGAGGAAGAGTTGCTTTATTATTATGTAGATGGAGTGACATCTATCCATCTTAGAGTAAATGCTTCCCAAAAGAGTATGAGAAGGAACATGACATCATGACATCAGGCCATCTAACATTGTTTACTTTGTCTAAATAATGTAAAATTTTTATAATATTTTATTATTATTTTTATATGAAATTTACTCTTATCATTTATATTTTCTAAATATTTTTGTAAGTTTTTAATCTTGTTCACAAGAGAATTGGGTCATTGTTTAAAAATATTGTTAATTCACATAATAACTTAAAATTATATAAACATGTTTTTTAGTATAAGTACAATGTATGTGGCATAAATTCCACATCTAACATTGGTCTGATTCAATGTCTTTTAATTTATTATTATTATTATTATTAATAAATAAAAGGAGAGAATATCTTACACAGTTTCATTGGTACACTTTCACTGATAATATTTTTTATAAATTAAATTTTTTATGAAATAAAATACCAAATACATTATTTATAACTAGATTTTATACTTGTACGATACTTTATTGAATTGTAAATTTTTAATATTTATACCTAGTATTATTTGTATTTAGTAATATTTGAAAAAATATATAAATAATTAAATTTATCAGTTTGAAAATATTTAGTTTCATATTAAATATAATTATATTGCAAATGAGTGAAAAAATAATTGTACTTTTAACTGAACAAATATTATTTTAAAAATAGTAATGAAATACTTATACTAAATGTATAAATTCAAAATAAAAATAGTAAATATATATTTATAATTTTTTACATTAAAATTTATTGCAAATGGAATTTTTAAGTGTTACTAGTATTTCCTAAAACTAAACATATTGATTTTTAATTTTCTAATGATATTATTATTATAAAATAAAATGTATCAAATATTATTGTTTATTAACGTAACTTAATAGATATTTCCTAATTATCTATATTTTATACTAATTAAAATTTAAAAAAGAGAAAAATATAAAATAATTAACATAACTCTAAATCATTAAAGGTACGAGTCTAGTTTTATATATAGAATATAATCATACTAATGATTTTGAAAAATATCACAATAATAATGAGTAAAATGACACTTATATAATTTCTCACTCATATAATTTATATGAAGTAATATATGAAGTAAGGCGGAAAAAAATGATCAAACATATTTTTTTTTTCATTTTCAATTCTACTTTTCCTATTTGTAAAGTATAAATTTTAAAAGAATCTACAAATAATAAATATGAATATAAAATACTTTATAATTATTAACTTTGACGGTTTATTTTGTTTATTGTTAATATGTAATAATTTTTAAATTCATTTATTATCAAAAATAACTTTTTTTGAAATTTGTTGAAATATTGAAATTTTATTAAATAGATATAGTTGTTAATTATTTTAAAGATATTGATTTTAATTTTGTGATATTATTAAAAATTTGAATTCACTAATATCCCCACATCATAAATTTGAACTCTCTCATTTAAGATAATTAAAATTATATCATATTATTATAATTATTATTATTGTTATCTTCAGATGAGTGAGCAATCTCTTGTTTTATTAGTTTTCTCTACTTTTGTTTAATAAATATATAAGATAATAATAATAATAATAAATCAAAAGACCTTGAATCGTAATCATCTTTTATATAAAAAATATAAAAGATTGAGTTTTGAAGATTAATAATCATTCATTAATGTTAGATCACATTGAATAATATCAATGACTACTATAAAGTTAAACTATCAATATGATGACTAAAAAAATGTTAAAATGAAACTTATGTAATTGAATTGGATGAACAACAATTATGAAGTTAAAATTTTAATCTTATGGCTTTCAAGATTCAAGTGAATATATTGTTATGTATAGTTAAATAATGAAAGAAAAAATCAATGAAAGAATTGCATTGTTGTCATCATTATCACATAGGCTAACATGCTATGTTAAACATGACCTAAAAATTAAAATATAATAAATAAATTCAACTAACACATCTGTGAAGTCTGAAAACCAAAAAACTAATATATTATAACATAGTTTGAAATTTTTAATGTTTTTAAATAGTCATATGTACATTTGAAAGTTTAAAATTTTTAATGTTTTTAAATAGTCATGTACATTTGAAACTTTGACTAAAGGTAAAATAGTTTGAAACAAATAAAAAATAAAAATAAAATACTTAATGTTAAATATTAGTTATATTATTAATACAAAATACTTCAAAATATACAAATATATATTTACCCTTCTCAGCTTCATACAATACAAACTATTCAGAAATCCATTAAATGTCCAAAGGCCCGAACTTGTTGCAGAACCAATTACAAAAAGTAGAGAAAGATTGGAATAATTATTCACCCAGGTTGAATTGAATTAAGTAATGGTTCTCTCTCATATGTAGAGGTCAATCTCCTTAAAGAGCTGACAATCATCACAACTTCAATACTTTGTTGTAAACGGTGATAAATTTGTTGACAATACACTTGAAGAACATGCATTGGATGCAAATGTTATTCGTCCCCATGATGACTTGAGAATCGTATGCACCCACCCATGGCAACACTGCCAATCATTGCAGTTGAAACATAGATGATCACATCAACTCCTTTCAAGGAAAAAGGAGTGGAGATATTTGCGGAATTATATATCAAAATCCCATAAGCCATATTTTCGATCCTTTAGACCGTAACCCAAAAAAATTCAAATATCATAAAAATAAAAATCTTTATAACAAAGACATGAAAAAAACATAACATAACGTGTATAACCAAAAGGCACGTAGAAATTGTTCACATTTTTTTTGTCATGCTAGTATATTACCCATGTGTCTCCCGGGAAATGAGAGAATGAGAGGCTTAGTTTGAAGTAGAAAAATGTCTAAAAAATTCAAATACTTAATGGACGTGATTTTGACAATCAATTTCATTCAACGGAAACAAAATGACTGAGTTCTTAAAACTATTATTATAGTAATCGCAATACAATCCAGAAAAGAACTAGCAGTTACTTAGACAATCAAGTTGTAATACCAAAGATAAAGATTAAAAACCCCTTCCGTCGACATAGCAAAAAACTCTAAAATGGACATGCTTGTCCTTTTTACTAGTTTAAGCCTTGGTTTCAAGAAGCTTATCGATCATATCAGCAGCGTCTTGAACGGTGGTGATACTCTGGGCACTTTCTTCTTCCACGGTAATACCAAATTCCTCCTCAAGTCCCATCACAATCTCAACCTGCACAAATTGAAAAGCAAATCTTAAATAATCAAGTAAAATATCATCAAACATAAACCACGGATATTGTGTTTTGATCTGTTCAACATAAGAACAAAGTTTAGCACGACATTTAAGGTTAGCTCATGTGGTAGGGTGGAGTGAGGTGAGGGAATAAAGGTCAGAGGTAAGGTTCCCATCTTCACCAGAAAAAAAAAGGCAAACATGCCATTCATATATTATAGACCAAAGGAATAAGGCAACCAAGGAGGAAGAAAACTAAATTGCTTAAACAAACTGAGGCCTTCAAACAAGGACACAACAATAGTAAGGTAAGAACTATTTTGACAACTTCAGGTATTTTATCAGGAACACAATTGTAGTGTGTAGATTAAGAACTAAATATATCATTAACATTGAACTTCAGGTATTTTATCAGGAACACAGTTTTAGTCTGTAGATTTCCAGTTATATATCAACAGTAATGTACCAAGGGTAGCCTAACTCTTTTTCCTTTTAGGCCAGCAAGTACTTACAAGGGAAATGAGTGGCCACTACCCACCAACCCAATAAAAAGATGGTCTCTATAAACATCTGGGGAAATGTATCAAAACATGTTGTGGTAAAATATGAAGGGTCACGTGTCAATCCATTATTACTTTCTTAAGGTAAAGAATTTTAGTCCTCCATGTCATTACAGAGAGAAAGAGAGAACAAAAATAACAATAAAAACACTAAAATGAGAAAATAATACCTCAACAAAACATGCATATAGTTCAAATAACAAACAGATGATAGATACAATCAAGTGTAGCAAATACTAATAATTTATATATTTATACACTTGGATTTAAGTATTATGACTTTACACCCAAAAACAATTCATAGATAAATAGATGAATACAAAAATACCGTGTCAAGAGAATCAGCTCCAAGCGCAGCAAATTTAGACTCTCCAGTAACAGCTGATTCATCTGGCAGTGCCAATTGCTTCTTGACTATGTCACACACCTTCTTCACTGTCTCTGGTTTTGCCTGCTTGAAATAAAACTTTGCTGGTTATATCATCTTCCATATTACAAAAGTTCATGCCACAAAAAAACTGACCAGAGCATTTGCAAATTAAAAAATTACGAGCATAAGGCTACATAGATAATTCAATATAAATGATATTCTGCGATAATTAGCAACATAATAGCAGAAGCTAAGGATTAAAGATGAATTCTCCATAATCCAAAAGTTGTTAATGCATTTAGAAGATCAAATTAAAGACAGAGACACACAGAGTAAATTAAGCTAAATGATCCCATTGCTGAGGCAAAGGTAGAATATGGGTTTTTTGGCTGCAAATCTTACCGCACATCTAAGCTGAAACCGACGCCCTCTGGGCTGCAATGTAACGGATGGGAAACTTCTTCCCTTAATTGAAAGGGAAACTGAACTTGGGTTGGAGATCCTGGTACCGGGTACCTGTTTTTGTATCCAACAAGAATTGAATGAGTCCAGGCAATATAATATAATTAGAAGAAACCACAAAATACTTTAGTTTTCAGCCATAAAGCAAAAAATAATGAAGTCAATCATAAATCCATTATGTCGCTACCATGTACAGCTGAAACTCACAAGCAATGAAATACTTTATCTCTAAGGGAGGACTCGGTTGTTGCAGGACAGTTTGACCAAAAAGTAAGAAGAATGGTCAAAAAGATTTTAAAAACAAATAATTAAAAAATAAAATAAAAAACATAAAAACTCAGCTTCAATTCAACATATACAGCAAATTTAGAATACGAGTTGGTTCTGTAAAATCTAGGGCAATTACGTAAAATAAATCTTCGATGATAGCCAAAACCCAATACCAAGAGCATTTAGCTGCATAAAATAGATAAAAGGTAGGGTGTTGAAGGGAAATTAGAGTCGGAGCACCCCTTCAATAAAAAGTTCAATCGTCTATGAATTGTGAAGGTGAATACATCATATTATGTCTCAGAAAACTAAATGAAGGCATGGAAATGCAATTCAAATAACAATAACATCAAACTATCTCCCTTGCCTAAACAACTCAACAACACAACATTAATTAATTAATCAAACGAGTTTTCCCTTAAAACAGGTTTACAAAAGAAGCAAGTGAAATGAAAAGAGCGAGAAAGGAGATTTTTATATACCAGAGCTCGATTGGAAAGAGAGACGAGGGGCATGGAACATTGCAGAAGGGAAGCCATTTGAGGGAGAAGGAGAGAGATCTGGATCGAAGAAGGAAGGACGGAGAGTACAAAGTGTGTGAGTTTGTGTCTCAAGTGATGGAAGAAAGGGACAATGTGTGTATTTATAGGGGAAGCATAAAGCAGGGTAGAGTAGAGGAGGTTCTGATTCTGTGGTTTCTTCAACTACAGTACGTTTCGTTAATTTCGAGGATGGCACGTGGGAGGAGAGTAGCTGTTTGTTTGCTTTGCTTTTCCTCTCCCAGGTCATGTCCCTCAAATTCTGGATTTCCTTATTCTTTGTTTGGTTCACCTGCCAAACATTAATTATTTATTATGTAAAGGTTTTCTTAACTTACATATATTTATTGTTTGTTATAATTGGTTCATACACAAATAAATAAATGTGTACACGTTAATCAATATTTTTATATAAATAATTATATAATGATTATTTTATGATGATAAGTGTTATTTGTATTAGGATCTCTCTAACAACAGATTTTATTTTAGGATAGTAGTTAAAAAAATTTAAAATGGAATATTTTTATTATATAAATTTGTTATATGAATAATGCAACTCTTTTACTATCCAATTTCCTTTACAGCGCATGTTCGAGTGTAAAGTAAGATCATTGATTTTTTTTAACACTATTCTAATAAAAATAAAATTTAATATTTATGTATTATTTTACATTGTTTTATTTAATTATAAATTACTATTTGAGTTGTTTTAATATAATTATTTTAAAAGTGAATAAATTTATCATAAAAATAAATTATGATGGTATGACTGCGTAAAAAAAATGTATTATTACTATATAACTCTTTTTCTCATAAATATATTGATTTATTATCATTAGATAAAAACATTATTTTTCTTTCAAATTTTAGTTTAACAAGACCTGAATTTGTGTAGAAATGATAATAAAAAATAAAAGAGAGGTAAAATTAAGAATAAAGGTATTAATTATGTTTATTAATAATTTATTTAAAATATATAAGTGAATAATTTTTAAAAAAAGTTGCAGCAGTTTTCTTGTGAGTTTTCCAAATCCAATAAAATTCAACGGATATGAAGATGGTTTTGAAAAAATTAAACCTATTTCTTTTTAATTTGAACTTGAACTTACCTTTTGTGATATAAGAACAAAGAGAATCAAACTTAACTAGTCCTTGTCATGCCTATAGTTTTTCCAATTTATTTCAACATGTCAAATAAATTTTGGGCTTTTAGGATGATAATCAGGCTAAAGTGATTTATATTGTTCAACCACTTGTTTTATTTATGTGTCCATGGTCACCCCGCAGTTCTATATGTATTAATGATACTCTTTTTTTTCATTTCTTTGTTATTATCGGTAAATCATCTATTATACCTATATATTTTTTCTTTAGTATCTCTCTCATGTGTATAGAATAGGTTTTTGGTGTCTTAGAATAATTTTTTATTCAGAATCATATATATGATAAGAATTTATAAAAAATATTTTAAATGATTTACTATATTAATTTGTTTTGAAACTTTTTTGTTTGGTGAAAATATGTATTGAAACTTAAAACTAATTTGTATTAAACAACTTATAATTAATTATTGCTTAAAATAAACAACATTTTTTTTTTATCTTAAAATGATTTTGAGCTTAGGAGCCGACCCAATCCTTTGTAGGATGTAATGAAGGTGATGTTCATATCCAAAGTGTTCATAAAATGAAGGTGGTGTTCATAAAATTTATATAATAATCTAAAGTCTCAATGTTCACATGACAACTATCAATGATTTATTTAGTGAGAGAATTCATGTTTGATTCATATTGTGTTCAAAATTTTCTTAAGTTTGTGATTGTTACAAATGGTGAGCGAGATTAATCTCTAATCCAATGCATGAATTACTCATAGTCTCTGACCTAAAAAAAATTAATCATTATAAATTTGATAAATTTATCATACCATATATCAAACCGCGCTTGAATAATAGGGTACTTTTTTATATTGCTAGTATATATATTATTTTCATGTTACAAACCTTTTCCATTATTTTTATGTTTTTGTTATCAATTACACTTAAAAACCAATTTTACATAGCACTTAGTATGGGTTTTGTTTGTTGTTTGAAAGTTTCTAATGGAGATTCATGCATTTCAATTGGGAGTGGGAATGACTTAGGTTGGATCGGGTCCTACCTAAGTCTGGTTTGACCTTAGGCATGGAAACAGGGCTTGGACCCGCGGGGCGCGCCTCAGACCCGCTTCGATTTTGACGGAAAAAATCCAAGTTGACCGGGGTCGGGGTCGGGTTTTCCCCGATAGCCAAATTCGGGGTCAAAGATGAGATTCTCAATATCTGTCCCAAACTCGTCCCGCTAATAATTAATATATATAACACATTAAAATATGAAACTATTAGATTGAATTTTATGTTAGTGTTGGATTGAATTTTATGTTTTATTTAAAATTATATTTTTTAATAAAATTTTATAAAAATGTCGGGGGAGGGGCGGAGAAAACCCGACCCCGTCAGGGATAGGGATGGGGTGTAAATATACACCCCCATCGATTTTGGGGCGGGGGCGGGGGCGGGGAGGAAAATGGGGAGTTGGAGGGGTGGGGTAAACAAAACCCGACCCTGACCCGCTCCATTGCCATGCCTATTTGACCTGTTTTATATTTTCATACCTCAAGTTTAAATTTGTTACCCACCACGAAACTATTTTAAGGCTCTTATTTGACCTTTTTAAAAGTTCGTTAGACCTGTTAGTCTATTTAAAAGTCTATTTCATATTTAAAATGGAAAATATATTATTCTTTAAGCAAAAACAAAGATTTTCATTAAAAACAATAAGATAATTCTAAATCAAAAAATATAAATAAAATTTGTCTACAAACATTACATGTGACATATTACCAAAGTCTTTTAAATCTCACTAAAAGCAAAGAGTTCATATTCCTTCTACCCATCTATAATTATACGAATTAATATATTTCAAACATTAATTAAAATTATTCAAATCGTTAAACTACTAAAATAATTTTGTAATTTAAATAATAATTATAATATTATATATCAGATTAAAAATAATAGTTTCATCATAAAATATTATTGTTAAATAGATTGACTCATTAGACTTAATAAACTCCTCTTAAGATATGTGGTTAAGCCTATTTAATTAAATAGACTTTTAAAAAAATTTAAACTTGACATTTTTATTAAATAAATTGGGTTAGACCAAACTTTAAACGAATTTAACCATTAGTCCAATAGATGATTCAACCTACTTTTACCCCTAACTGAATGTGGGAAATGGAAAAGTAACTATTACACACAAACAACAAATGTTACCTAGAGACAAATAACATTGGATAGCAAGATCCTTGTACAAATACACCATAAATGAAGATTTTTGGTTCCAAGGCTTTGTAAATGGTGAAAACGCACGTGATAAGAATGACCTTATTTGTATAGTGATAGTAATATTTGTTAAAAGATTTATTGACCTCTTCAAAAAAAAAATTAATTTACTGGCCGTTGTTATAACGATTGAGAGACTTTGTTGAATTTTATATTTGAACCTTTTTTTCATCATATGACTCATCCATGTTCTTAGAAATTACAATGGGGTTCCATGCTGTAAAACCTCTTTCTCTTTTATATTTTTTGGCTGCAAGGGAAACTCTCTCGTGTGTGTGTATAGAGAGGGGGCAAAGGCCACGAATATTTTAACTTGAATGTGAGTTTAGTAGGTTCCAAAACATCGCTATTTTGCTACTGGACGGCAAGACGGTTGGCATTGAGCGGAAATTTTCTACAGTAATATTCTTGATGAGTGATGACTTTACTATCATTCCACCCACCAAATACATTCTTATTTTCTTAAAACTTTTATTTATTCGAGATACGTTAATTTCATAATTTTCAGAATAAAATTTAAATACAGTTTGTTAAATATTTTTAGTATTCTCCAATTAAAATTGGAGTGTCTCTTCTCTAGATACTAAAATTATCTAATAGAGATATAGACACAATGGACTTGCGAGACAAATCCAATAACGGAAGAGAGTCTCAACCTGAAAGTGTTACCTATAGGTGTTTAAAATAAATTTTTAATTTTGATTAGTGAACAATATTAGAATCACCCAATGAACCAAATAAACTGTATCTAATTTTTACGTGAGTGCAAGTGTGCAACAGTTATGGATATAATTAATTTAAAAATAAAATATATTAAATGACATTAAATATAAATTTTATTAAATTTGTTTTAATATTGTTTTCATTTTTTAATTACTTTTTTCTTAGACTAGAAATTTTCATAAACAGGGAGATTAATTAACTCTAGTGTTACATGTTTTCTTCGACCAGAAATTAATCTTCACTGCTAGGTTAGTCAACTTTGTTTATAAACACTGTACTCGCACAAAAGCATACCAAATTCAGTTAACGTTAATTGCACAAGTGCGGAGCAATCTAATTGCATATCATAGTTTTTTGAGAAAAAAATGCTACTAACAGATTAGGGCCACAGACTAACTGTTCAGAAAGGCTTGTGGTGTTATTCTAAATTAATTGGTATGGTGTTATTCTAAAGATATTGAATTTAAATATTGGATATACAATTTTGTTAAATACTTAAAAAGATAATTTTATGATCAATAATTATCATATCTAATTCAAAAATATCTTAATTACAAATACTCGTGGTCTAGAAGAAAAAAAAACTTGAAAAGATAATTTTATGATCAATAATTATGGTATCTAATTCAAAAATGTCTTTAATTACAAATACTCGTGATCTAGAAGAAAAAAAAACTTAAAAAGATGATTTTATGATCAATAATCATCATATCTAATTCAAAAATATCTTTAATTACAAATACTCGTGATCTAGAAGAAAAAAAATTTAATTCTGAATAATCCAGAGAGGAACGTGTTTGGCGTTTTGGAATAGAATGGTGCAATTTTTGTTGGAAACGATAAGGGTTTGTTTCCGACCATTCAGCATTGCTTGTACATGAACAAAGTGAGTTTGAGCATGATGAGATCAAAAGGGGAATGAAGGCCTAGAAGTAACATCAGGCCGAAAAAAGAACAATTCTTTGTTGGGTAAATGGATTTGAGTTTGGCAATCTCCACTCATCATCGTGTTGATTAGTTGCATGAACTCTTACAATTATGTTTCTTTTTCTTATTCTTATCACATCTAGTGCCCTTTTCATGTTAAAATTATCCTGTTCAAAAGTTTTTTCCAGCATTATAATTGAAAATTGTAGTTAAAAGTAATCAGATACGTGTTTAATTAAATTTACTTCAAAGAAAATATCTTTATTTTTTTTATGATTTTTTTAAAAATTATACTTTATTTTTCAAAAAAGTTCACATACATGAATTAGGTTCGCATTTTTTGGTTTCCATGTACCTATTTATTGGCAATTCATATACAAGTTTAGTTTTAGAAGATAAAGTAGATAATTCCAATTATTGATAGGAAAATTAATAATTAATATGTATAACAAATTATGAATGTGTTAAAGTATTAATCGTTAATTTTTTCTTTATCGACTAAGATTATTTACTTTATTCTTATTCACTTTAGAATAATCAAATTTTAGGTTTTCGCCTATGTTTTTATCTTGAACTAATCATAAATTAACTCATAAAAACATAAAAAAATTGAACTAGATAGATTTTAAATTTTTTATTTTAAAAACTATATCAATAAAAACAAACTAAACTTATACAACACATAATTTTATTTACGAAATGCTAGTATCACACATACAATTTATCATTTTCAGAAAAATATTAATTCACTTTTTTTATTTGTCGTTTTTTTTTTGCAATCCTCGTTGTGACACTAACTTATTTAATTAAGTTATAATTTGGAAAGTAAGTTTATCTTACTAACTTGTATTTACTTTTTATACGTTACTCAAATTAATGTCATGAATTTGTGATTTTTCGTTTATTATTTTTGTTTTTATCCTAATATTTATCAACCCTCTTACTTTTTTTTTAATTATCAGTCACCCCTCTTACTTTAATTATAACATCATTTTCGCTGTTTATTTTAATATTTTAATATAACATTTGATCTTTAAAAAAATTATAAGAATTATAATTAATTAAAAAATTAAAACAATAACTACTTAAAACATATTTTTAATCATAAAACATGAAAACGATATAAACATATCATTTATATTTAATAATTAATTTTACTAGCTGTGAAAAAAATAATTTATTTTACTAAATATTTTTAATTCAATAAATTAAATTAATAACTTTCATTTTTAACTGTTAACTTTAATTTTTTATTTTTTAAACTTCCAACTACGTTTTAAAATTTCAATCAAATTAATTATTAAATCCTACTCCCTTTATTCTTTTTTAAAAAAAATATATTGCTTCTATTAATTTATCTATCATTTGAAAAATTCAATATCATATTAATTATTTTACATATGTATTTATTATGAAGTGAAAAAGGAAAATAAGTAAAATAGAAACTCTATAATTTTTAAAAGACAACTAAAAAGATACAGAGAGAATATTATGAAACAAGTCACTTATGATGATAGCTAAAATTGGCGATGGCCTCAAAAACTTTTGTACAACAGTTTGACAACAATTTTAGAATCACCCGTCGTGATTTAATGTTCCAACGGCATAATCAACTCCCAACACTCAACTTCCAGCTATATGCCAATGTCATTGCCAGCCAAAGTAGTTTGGGTGGGTTTTACGAAAATATTTTGACTTTTATAATACACGGATTATTTGTCCTTATTTTCGGAACACTGCACATTTTTAACTACACTTGAACAAGTATAGTAATTTAATAATTTTAATGTATGTCAATTCATTTAACAACACCCCCAAACACCAGCACTTGAATTTCAGTGACTTTGTAATGAATGATAATTTAAAATCACGCATCTATTGTTTAAACTAACGACTCGTGAACTATGGTCCTCACACCGGCCCCGATTCCAAATTTGATTGTTTGTGCAAGGTCAAGTTTAACTTTTGTAACTAGAAAAATAGTGAATGCTTGCACTATCACTATGTAAAGACTTTTATGTTTGTAATTCAATTATAGATTATTACGATAAGTTTGTTGTTTTCTCTAATAAATATCTTAAAAATTATATTAATAATAATTTTTAATTAATTGTCAGTGTTAAAATTTTCACATCAACCATACATAAATATTAGGTTAAATTATTGTTTAAGGTATCTCTTTTTATTTATTTATTCAATTTATTTCCTCTATTTTTTAGAAGGTTCAATTTAATGCTATATTTTTTCCCCTAAAATGTTCAATGTTGTACTTCTGCCCAAATTAACACCAACGATGTTAATGAAATCCGACGAAAGGACATTAAATATTTTTTGAAAATTAAATGATTAAAAATTATATTTTAAAAATAAAAACCAAATTGAATAATAATTGATAAAATAATTTATACTTATGTGTAATTTTTAAATAAGTATTTTATTTATCTTAAAACTGTTTTGGATTAAATTAAAATAATAAAAAAATTAAGCCGAATGATTGAACAAAATGGTTTAATCCAGATTTTAAAAACGATGACTAAAACTGAAAAAAAAAAAAGTCATGAAAACCAACTTAATTACCGCTATCCTAGCTAGTGACATTGTTCATGATCCTATGGAAGGATTAACATCTTTCTTCCCCATTTTTTCCTTTTTTTTTTGTTACGTGTAGGGTTTCGGCTCTACCATTTTCCAATCACGAAAAGAAAAGTGATGACGAGAAAAAATAAAGAAAGAGATAAAAAGTTGATACTTTTAAACGTTAGGCTTGTCACTTTTTTTCAGTACAGAATTTAAATTTATCACCAATAAACAGTCAATTCAAAAGGAATGGAAAGCAAACATGCTAAAAAAAATGCTAATAATTATAAACATTTCTTGTAATACCTTGCTACATTATCATTTTTTAACTAATACTTTTGTATTACTTCTTACGGGAGAAAAAGATAGTAAAATGTCCTTAGGATCGATGACCAAATCCTTTCCTTGTTTTTTCAGTGTTGTCTTTTACCTTTCAGTAGGGTTGACTTAAATTTATCAGTGGTAGGGTTATTCATTTATTTATAAACATTGTAAGCGAGAGTTTTTTTTTTTGTGTGTGTGATTCAAGTAAGCGAGATATTAATTTAGCAAGAAAAAAAAGTAAGTGTTAAAACGAAGATTCTTTTTATGTTTAAGTTAGATCTACCTCATATTAAGTTTAGGTTAGATCAAACTTATTCATTAAATAATTTATACATAACCATACTTATGTATAAGTTTATTTAATTTAAAAGATTAGACTTTAGATCATTTGATAAGTTTTTAAAGTCTAATTAATAGGTTAATTATTTTGAAGTAAATAACAACTACAACAATGTTCCTGTAAAAAAAAAAACAACGTAATATATAGGTCTATGACAATAATACTAACATTGTAGTATTAAATTTTTAAATTTAATCCATTTAACTTATTTAGAGATTTTTTTTTAAATTTTTATAAATTCTTTCTTCAAAATATGTTTTTAAGCAAAATTTCAGATCAGGTAGATTAGGATTCAAAGAATATGCAAGTCTAAATTTGAAACATAATCTGTATCTTCAAGTAAATAAATGAGACTCAAATCTTAAATTTGATACATAAAATAGCTTGAGTAGTATATGAAGCTTAGTCTAACTTATTTTCATTCATAGTGGTTAGTTTAGTTTAAGGGTAATGTTTATCTCATGCTGGTGGCTTAATGAATTGCATATTTTTAGATAATTTTTTTTTTAAATCTCATTAAAAATGATTTACGTATCATAATAGATTATTTAAAGTTAAGCACCAGTTGCTTATGAGTAAAAAATTATTTTCTTAACATTTAAGGATTATTTAAGGGAATAGTTTAAGAGTTGCTTCAAACTATAATTTAAGTAAAATATATAAGTTTCTTATGTATGATGTAATATTGTAGGAATCAAATAATATAAGATAAATAACTCAAAATGGATTATTTAAATTTTATTCATTGGAATTACTCTAATAAAGGTAAAAAGAGAATAATAAAAAAGAAAAATAGGATAAATGTGATAAAACAAGAAATGAAACATTAAAAAACTGAAGAGTCGTAAGAAAAATATAAAACAATAAAAACTTAAGGAAATCAAAACCCTTATTTTAAATGTTTCACTAATGCTGTCTGTGAAAGACACTTGAATTTAAAATAAGGGTGATATAAATAAGCCATGCGTCAAAAATTGCCTTACAAAAATGCTTATTAAATAGAAAAATATTGTTAAAGAAATCAATCTTGTGACCATAAGCACATAACGAGTAAACAATACTACAATAATGCATGTTTTACACAACCTGCCTATTAATTGTTATGGTGTAGTATTTGTTTTGGAGCTAGCCACCTTAGTTTTCATTTAATGCAAGTTTAGTAAAGCAAAATATTCTTGGTTCGGACAAAACGGCATTGCAAAATAAGTACTTCCAATGTGAAAAGGAACTAAATGCTTAGTTTATTCGTATAAGATCGATGATTCTCTGTGGGTTAATTTGGGGAGTTGGAGAACTGAAAGATGTTTTCATGGTGACCATCTAGTTATGGAATTGGAGGAAACTGCGAAACATTGGAAGACCATACTCTCTTAATGTTATGTTTGGATGAAACACCAATCCTCTTAATGAAGCTAAGTTTTCCTGGGAATCACAAATATAATATGGCTAGCTTGGTCAAGTGTGATTATCATATCAGATGGTGGTTAAATTAATAAAGATCCGTGTGGTTAGTTTTTATTAGCGTAAATTAAACATGTTTTATTTTTATTTTACAAACGCAAAAAGTTAAAGGGCATAAGTTGTACTGTAATAAAATTTGAAACCAACGCTTCCAACACCAATGCAATTCACCCTTCTCTCTCTCTCTTCCATTCTTTCACAGTTCCTAAAACTAAAAGACACACACACACGCTGTCTCTACATCCTGATCCTGCATTATTGTTGACAACATGGCCACGGAGCTTCTCCAAATTGATCCTCCTCATCTCACTTTTATCGGTAAGAAGTTAATTTTCATTTCACTCTCCACTTTCTACTCATTTCCATTCCTCACTATCTCTCTCTTTCTCTCAGTGGAATTGAAGAAACAGAGTTCCTGCTTGGTTCATCTCATCAACAACAACGCTTCTCACTATGGCGCCTTCAAGGTTCCTTCCTTCCTTCCTTCCCCTCTCCCACTTCATTCACTCTCCTAACTTCTCAATTCATCAGAATTCACATCTCATGATCCATAATTCAGGTCAAAACCACGTCGCCCAAGAAATATTGCGTCAGACCAACCGTTGGCATCGTCAAGCCACACGGAACATGTGATTTCACCGGTAAGTAAACGTTGTTGTTTGTTTTTTAATTCACATCACCTATTACTGTTAAAGTGTTAGTAGCAACTAACATTGTTGTTTGTTTGTTTGGTTGGAGGTAGTTACTATGCAGGCTCAGCGCACAGCCCCGCCTGATCTGCACTGCAAAGACAAGTTCCTCGTTCAAAGCGCGGTTTGTTCCTTTTGAAACAACCGAGGATGAAATCTCCTCTGACCTGGTCAGTCATGTTTATAATTAATTATTTGTTTATTTTGCGCGTATCTTGTTTTATTTTTTATTTTTATGTGTTAAGTAAAATTAATTCCTACACTTTTCACTTTAACACAGTTTGTCAAAGATTATGGAAGGCTTGTTGATGAAAAGAAGCTAAGGGTGGTCCTCCTGAGCTCACCTTCTTCCCCTGTAAATGGAGATTTCAAGCTGGATCCAACCACCCAAATGCCTCCCTCTCTTACAGTGAGCTTCTTTACCACATTTATACGAGTTTGAATCATGAGATTTATTACATGGTTTAAGATCACATGACACGTAATCAAGTTTTTCAATTTATAAGAAGTTAATAAAACTCGGTTATATGTCGTCATCTTGATATTGTCTTGGACCATGTAATAATTTATCGTGAATCAGGAGCATTGCTCTATGATGCTGTTTCTCCTTTTCTTAGGTTGGAAAAGGACTGGAAGCAGCTCAGGATATGGAAGAGGATGGAGCTGATAATGGAACATTTCCAAGTACAAGGAGTGTTGAGAAGGTGGGGGACATGAAGCATGTAAATGATGTTGTGAAATTGAGTTTAGCTACTAAGGATTCAGAGGAATTGAAGTCAAGGTTGAGTATAATGGATGCAAAACTAAGAGAGGTAAGTTAGTAGTCATTAGTGCTTCTTAATTTAGATTAGCAGTTATCCCATGGTAACTTTGATTTCAGGTTTCGTTAAGGGGAATTGATGGAGGAATTGGATTGGGGAAAATTATGTTCAAGCTATCTATTATGTAATAACTTAGGATTTTACTTAATTTTTTTTCTTCAAAAGGCTGGTATAAGACCTTGTTTTTTTACTTCAAACTTCATAGTGAACCGAAAAGAGGAATTGAATTGTTGATGCCAACTCTAACACCTCTATTATGGAGAAGTTCATATTATTCCTACAAGTGTATACGGATAAGTTTATTTAAATAAGACATATATTCTTAGTTAAAATGATTTTTTTCCCTCCAGCGTATTCGTGATTGCTTGTTGTCAAGTTCTTAAGGTTGTAAAATGTTTACTCGGTAATATTTTGCTTCACACAGATGTTGTTATCTCAGTCCAATTCATTAAATCAGTTCCTTGGAATACAACTTGACCTTTTTAATATTTTTAAACCTTCAAAAAGGGAAGCAATCATCAATTAATTATTATCTTTGCAGGCTGAAGGAACCATCGAGAAGTTGAATGAAGAGAGGCGCAGGAACATCCGAGAAAAAGATTTGCTCAAGCAAGAGTTGGTAGGTACTTTTTCATTGGCATGTCCATCGTAATAAAATATAAAAACTTCACGAATTCCAGAACTCTTTCCAACACAAATTATCGCTTGTAACTGCAATAGAACTATAGGGACTAGCAAATTATCTCTCCCTTTCTATGGATAATAGATTTTAATTTTCCTGTCTTCTTAAAACAATTTAATTATGGTATTGATTGGTAGTGCAAATTAATTAGAAGAGGTTTCTGTGGAATGCTTCATCTCTCTCAGCTAACTTGAGAGAAATGCAACTATGTTTGAAGTTATTGTTAACTGTTAGTTGCTGAATGACCATATTCAATATTTGACACCCGTTTTTTCACTTTCTTTATTAGGAAATATTGAAGAAGAAAATTAAGATGAAAAAAGCTCAGGAGGGAAACACCTCTTCAGGTCTTATACCGTGCAAATGTATTTGAGACCCTTGAATATAACAATAAGATAATTATCAGTGAAGATCTTTAAGAGTGTAACATATAGACAAAGCACTAGATAACAACTTTTTATTTTCTCTCTGAGTTCATAACAGTTGCCAGTTGGATCCGGTTTCTTCACGATGGTGCTTGCAACTTTATTCAGCAGTCCGAACGGTAGCTCATCTCCATTGTAAAGCTAACTCCAAAACCGTCGTTCTTGAAAAAATAAATATTATTAATTCTCTTAAAAAATAATTCGCCCCCACGGATCTTGAGTCTTGTATTTGTCATTGGTTATGGCATCAGTCTAATTGAGTAGTTAATTTATCCAAACCATGGTTAGTTCATGAAGCCTTAGATACTTATTTATTTTGGTCCAACAACATGCATAAAAAGAGAGAAATAATTTGTTTTATCTTAACTAAACTAATTTGACCTCGATCTAAGTTGAAGTATTTTTTTATCTATATCTCAACTAGAGTATCTTGACCTCATATATTTTAATTAGGGATAATTAAATTATAAATCTATTTTTAATAGTATAAATTAAATTAAAACAATGCATATATTATTTTTTATTTTAAATACAATTAACTATTTAAATAGTTAATGTAGCTGTTAAATACTTCGGCCATTAAAAAATTGTTGATGGTTTGGCGGTAAATTAATGGCTAACTAAGGACTACTATATCGTGAGTTGGATTCTTAGTAAAATTGTGTTTTTATTTAATTTTTAAACCAAAATAAATGAAAATAGAAAATCCTTTAGAAGATAAAAAAGCTAGAAGTTGCATAAAGCGCGATCGAACCCACAACTGGCATCTAATCTAATCTACTGTCTCTTAATGGAAAACTCAATTTTAACCTCTTTTCTTTTAATAACACGTATTAATTTATTTATTTTTGGAAATAAGATTAATTATGTCATTTCATTGATAATCATAGCAGTAACTTGGTTGAAAAAACTAGATACTAGTGAAAAAGGGGCTGCCCTAGCTAAAGCACGAACTACACCATTTTTGATAGCAGTATATTAACAGATGTAGCATCAGAAGGGCAAATTGGGGAATCAATCAACAAGGAAGGTGTGCAATTAGCAAAAGCAAAGAGAAAGGTTACCAGGCCCGCATATCTCAAGGATTATGCCTGATATCAGAATGCAAAGGAAGAGGAGTTGAGCTGGCACAATGAAGGATTTGCTAGATTCGAATGTCCCCTGCAAGGATGCATCCATAACCAATTCTGTTATGCAAATATTCCTAGGAGATTTGGATAAATCCATTAGCAGTAGTCATTATATATACGTATGTAATAACTAGCAAAATCAATAAGACAATTGACACTCCTCTCATTCTTACTCTGTTCTTATCCCTCTTTCTCATTAATCTGATTCTTAGGAGGACCCTGGCCCTCGAAGCCCAGGTTAACCGCAACATACACTTATCAATTTGGTGCTCTCGTTGAGCTACCACCATGCCTGATCCTGATGAATCCTCTTCTTCCTATGACAAACTTGAGGACGTTCTCAGCCGTTTAACCAAGCAACAGCTCTATTTGGGGGAATCAGTTAACGCGATGACCCTCAAGATTGAGGAACTTCTTCATCGTGTGTCCCCGATTGTCCCACCTTCTCAGCCCACTCCGACTCCATTACCACATCCTCAACCTGCAACTCCAATTCATCGTTTAAAATTGGAGGTTCCCCGATTTGATGGGTCAGAACCACTGGGATGGATTTATAAAATAAACCAATTATTTGACTACCATAATACCCCAGAGGCAGATAAACTTACCGTGGCGTCTTTTCACATGGAGGGTCGGACCCTTGCATGGTTTCAGTGGATGAACACCACTCACCAGTTCCCTTCGTGGCCTGCGTTCTTGGAGGCTCTGCGTACACGTTTTGCTCCTTCCCAGTTCGAGGACCCCTCGGGGGCTTTGTGCAAACTCACTCAGACGGGCACCGTGGCCCAATACTTGGCTGATTTCGAGGACTTAGCCAATCGGACCATTGGCCTTCCCACTCCGTTCCTCCTGAGTTGCTTTATCTCCGGCCTCACGCCGGAGATTCGCCGGGAAGTGCAAGCGCACCAACCTGCTACCCTCGTGCAAGCCGCTGGTCTCGCACGGTTGCAGGAGGAGAAGTTCGCAGATATGAGAACCCCCTCCCGCCTCCGCCCTGCACCAACCCCTCCCCTATCCCCACGAATCACCCCCACTATCCCTTCGTCGCCCATACGAGCTCCTTCCCCTTCATCCCCACCACAACCTTTTCCCTTACCCTCACCAAATCTTCCCCCTTTACTACCTGCACCTCGCAACCCCCCTCAGGCATGGAAGCGCCTATCCCCCGAGGAAATTGCTTCTCGAAGGGAGAAAGGCCTCTGCTTTAATTGTGAGGAAAAGTTCCATAGAGGGCATAAGTGCGCCTCTAGGTTTTTCCTTCTAATTTCTGAGGAAGACGACCCAGCCAACCCTCTTATAACCGGCTCGGACCTACCCAACACTATAACCCACGACCCGCCTCAGTTACAACCCCCTGACCCACCCGATAGTCCGAATTCTTACCCGGCCCAAATTTCTCTTAATTCCCTGGCAGGCCACGTTGCACCGGAAACTATTTGGCTCATGGGAAGCATTTCCGGTCATCCTTTATTGTTGCTGGTCGATGGGGGTAGCACCCACAATTTCGTCCAGCAACAATTGGTGACTCACTTGGGATTACCTTGTCGGGAAACCGCACCACTACGGGTAATGGTCGGCAACGGTCAATACCTGGAATGTACCTCTATCTGTGACGCCATTAACATTCATATTCAGAATCAAACCTTCATCGTCGACTTGCATATACTGCCCATCTCCGGCGCCAATGTGGTATTGGGTGTGCAATGGCTTAAAACGTTAGGGCCCGTCCTCACCGACTATACATCCTTGACTATGCAATTCTTCTACCAAGGGAATTTGATCAAGTTACAGGGTGACCCCGAGGCAACACTAAGTTCCCTTTCGTCTTCTCAGTTTCGCCGTCTATGCCAGACACAGCCCTCTGGCCTGTGCTTTCATATCACAGTCCTTTCGGAAGAACATTCGACTTCATCTGAACCCGTGGACCCATCCATTCAAGCTTTGCTCACCAAATATAATATCCTTTTCCGACAACCGCAAACCTTACCACCGGAACGCACAACAGACCATCATATTCACCTTTTACCTCAAGCTACTCCGGTGAATGTCCGTCCGTATCGATACCCACATTTCCAAAAGCAGGAAATTGAGTAGCAAGTCGAGACCATGCTTCAGAAAGGGCTGATACAACCTAGTAACAGCCCCTTCTCTTCTCCGGTCCTCTTGGTCAAGAAGCACGACGGAACGTGGCGCTTCTGTGTAGATTATCGTGCGTTGAACTCACTCACCATCAAGGACCGCTTCCCCATTCCGACCATTGATGAGTTGCTTGACGAATTGGGCGGAGCACAGTGTTTTTCAAAGCTTGATCTCCTTCAAGGCTATCATCAAATCCGCATGCACTCAGCAGACATACCCAAAACGGCGTTTCGAACTCATCACGGACATTATGAGTTCAGAGTCATGCCCTTTGGACTCTGCAATGCGCCGTCATCCTTTCAGGCGACAATGAATTTAATTTTCCGGCCATTTCTTCGCCGTTTTGTTATCGTGTTCTTTGATGACATTCTTATTTATAGCGGAACCTTTGAGGATCATCTCTGACACCTGGACATAACCTTCCAGGTATTACTTGACAATCAATTTGTCCTCAAAATGTCTAAATGCTTCTTTGCAAAAACGCAGGTAGAGTATCTTGGGCATCTCGTTTCAGGCAGAGGAGTGGAACCCATGACCGACAAGGTGGCCGCCATTGTTAATTGGCCTAGACCTCAATCCATCCGAGCTGTTCGTAGCTTTCTGGGCCTAGCAGGGTTTTATCGGCGATTCATTCGCGGATACGCTATGATTGCAGAGCCGTTAGTCCGCCTCACCACTATGGAAACTCTTCAGTGGACTCCTCACGCTCAATAAGCTTTCGAGAATCTTAAGTCTGCCTTAGCCACTGCACCAGTTATGGCCTTACCCGATTTTCAGGTTCCATTCACGGTAGAAACGGACGCTTCAGGTAACGGCATGGGAGCAGTCCTATCACAGAAAGGACACCCAATTGCTTACTTTAGCAAACCGTTCACTCAGAAATTATTATCGGCATCAACCTATGTCCGCGAATTGTTCGCCATCACTTCTGTCGTGAAGAAGTGGCGGCAGTATCTTTTGGGCCACCAATTCACGATCATAACGGACCATAGAAGCCTGAAGGAGCTCTTAACTCAGGTGATTCAAACCCCCGAACAACACACGTATCTGGCGCGATTAATGGGATTTGATTACCAAATCCAATATCGATCAGGCGCGCACAATCAAGCGGCAGACGCTTTGTCAAGGTCACCGGAAAATGCTCCACCGGAATATCCTGCTTCCCAATTTTTGATACTCTCAGTTCCCTGTCTAACATTTCTGGAAGAATTGAAACACCAGGTGACTATTAATCAACAATATTGTCAGAAGCGACAAGCTATTCTTGATTCTCCAGACTCGCATTCTGATTTCACCATTCATCAGAATTTCATTCTTCAGAAGGGTCGATTATGGCTTCCGCGAGATCTCCCTATTATTCAGTCCCTACTACAAGAGTATCACTCCACTCCAATGGGGGGCCATGCTGGGGTTACCAAGACTTTAGCACGGCTGTCGGAGAATTTCATTTGGCCAGGACTCAGGGCTGATGTTGTCACCTATGTCACCAATTGTAGGGAATGTCAGGTCACAAAATATGAAACGAAACGCATTGCGGGGTTGCTATGCCCTCTCCCAGTACCATTCAGACCATGGGAGGATCTTTCTATTGACTTTGTTGTTGGTCTACCCCCCTTTCAAGGCAAAACGGTGCTCCTGGTGATCGTTGACCGTTTTTCAAAGGGGATCCATTTGGGCATTCTGCCTCAGGCCCATACCGCTCACATGGTAGCACAGCTCTTCATTAACATTGTTGTCAAGCTTCATGGTATCCCCAGAAGCCTAGTATCTGATCGTGATCCATTGTTCATTAGTGGGTTTTGGCAAGAGCTCTTCAAGCTTAGTGGCACTCATCTTCGAATGAGTTATGCCTACCATCCACAGAGTGATGGACAGACAGAAGTCATGAACAGAGTAATTGAAGGTTATTTACGAGCTTTTGTTCATCGTAGGCCAACATCGTGGGGGAAGTTCTTACCCTGGGTAGAACTATCTCATAATACTTCATGGAATAGCAGCACAGGCTCAACCCCTTATGAGATAACATATGGACGCAAGCCTTTTTCTTTTCCAGATTATATTGCAGGATCCTCTAAAATTGATGCAGTAGATGATCTTCTCTTGTCTCGTGATGAAGTGTTCACTACTATTCGCCGGAAATTACTCAAGGCACAAGCTTCCATGAAGAAAACTGCGGATGCCAAACGGAGAGAGGTTAATTATGAGCCCGACAGTTGGGTATTATTGAAGCTTCGTCCTTATCGACAAAGCTCAGTGAAGAGTGCTCAGGCAGTGACTGGTAAATTGTCCAAGCGCTTCTATGGACCGTTTCAGATCATAGAACGTGTGGGTAAGGTAGCCTATCGTTTGAAGCTTCCTGATGGGGCTCGTATCCATCCGGTATTTCACTGTTCCCTTTTGAAGCCATTCCACGGAGACCCCATTCTTGATTCACCCAATTCACTGCCGACACGCTTTATTAACGGTCAACCGATGCTTACACCGCTTGCCATTCTTGATTATCGGCGACATAAGGAGAGGGACACGTGGGAAGTATTGGTCCAGTGGCATGGACTTTCCCCTGATGAATCCTCTTGGGAGGACTGGGAACAGCTTAAGCAGGATCATCACCTTGAGGACAAGGTGATTCTCCAAGGGCCGAAGGAAGTTGATAGCAGTATATTAACAGATGTAGCATCAGAAGGGCAAATTGGGGAATCAATCAACAAGGAAGGTGTGCAATTAGCAAAAGCAAAGAGAAAGGTTATCAGGCCCGCATATCTCAAGGATTATGTCTGATATCAGAATGCAAAGGAAGAGGAGTTGAGCTGGCACAATGAAGGATTTGCTAGATTCGAATGTCCCCTGCAAGGATGCATCCATAACCAATTCTGTTATGCAAATATTCCTAGGAGATTTGGATAAATCCATTAGCAGTAGTCATTATATATACGTATGTAATAACTAGCAAAATCAATAAGACAATTGACACTCCTCTCATTCTTACTCTGTTCTTATCCCTCTTTCTCATTAATCTGATTCTTAGGAGGACCCTGGCCCTCGAAGCCCAGGTTAACCGCAGCATACACTTATCAATTTTCTTGTCTCCTTGTATAACCTACATGAAAGGTTTTATTGTTTGTTAAAATCTGCTTACACTCATTAATGATAACCCCAACTTCAGACTCGTCTATTATGTGGCTGTTAACTTTGTCGACGAGATACCCAAATTAGCAACATGGGTCAAAGCCGTACGTAGAGCCCATGCTTCTCCCTCCATGACGAGCAGAAGAGGGCATCAACATTGTGTTCAAGCGGTCACAAACGAACCCAAACTATCTCGAATGCACATGCTTATACCTGTACAATCCAGTTCATCAAAAAAAGCTGCAGCAATATTGCATTTGAACGATCCATGAGGGGGTTTACGCCATGATATATATTTGTTGCTGGGATGCATGATGAGCAGGCGTGGAATGCTTGTGGATTTGCACCATAGATTGGCTTGTCCAATTCTTGTTGTCCCACACCCTGTCATTTCTTCTTGGCCATAAATTCCAAATAATCATTGAAGCTCTAACTTGTTGGTATCCACCCAGCACCTTCATAAAGTTAAAGTAGAACTAGGCAAAAGTTTCCGCAGTATCAACTCCATGAAGCACGATTGAATCCAAGTTAATTGCCTTCCAGCACTCTAGGTTCACTGGGCAAGTAAGGACAATGTGAGAAGTGATTTCGCATAGTGGGCAAGTAATCGGGCATTGGACTCCTCTTCCTCGTAAGTTGCTTCTTCTGGGAAGAAGATAATCCCTGCAAAAGATCTACATATCATTAGCTTCACCCTTTGAGGTATTTTCGTGTCCCAAATCATCTTCCAGCCACCATCAACACACATGTCATCATGTTGCAGAAAATTCTTCATGATCATAGTATAAGCACTCTTGACCGAGTATAAACCATCAATGGCTTCAGCCCAAATCAGCTTATCTTCTGCCTTGAATGAAGGAACAAGAGTATGAATAATTTCATTGATATCCTCTAGGGAGAGAATTTGATTTAATATCTCCAAATTCCAAGCATTATTTTGGTGATGAACAATGGAACTTAATTCCAGATTTTCAAGTCCTGGCACTATGGGAGAAGTCACATAACGATGTCCCTGCTTTCGAAGCCATGACTGCTGCCAAACATTAATATTCTCGCCTGTGCCTAGACGCACCTACAACCTTCCTTTAACAAAGCCTTTGAAGAGAACAAGCTTCGCCATTATGTATGATGGGTTGTGACCAATTGAAGAACCCATGAAATCCCCGGTAGGATAGTATTTAGCTTTGAAGATCCTTCCTGGCAAAGCATTTGGTTTATACAAGAGCCTCCAACCTTGTTTTCCTAACATAACCATGTTAAAAGCAAAGAGGTTACGAAATCCCATACCTCCTCTCAATTTCTCCATGCACAATTTGTCCCAATTCAACCATTTAATACCTTTCAAATCTCTTTTACAAGAATCCCACCAATATGAGTTCATAATTTTTTGAATTTTATCACCTAGAGATTGAGGAAATTGACAAATGCTCATACAATATACCGGTATAGCTTGAATAACAGATTTGAGCATAATTTCTCTACCAGTCTTAGATAGGGATTTACCTTTCCTAGAGTTAATTCTTTGCCATACCCGGTTCTTGATGAATGAAAAAATGGCTCTTTTATTTCTTCCAATCAATGAAGGGAAACCAAAATATTTTCCTTTACCCGAGCCTTCAGGTACTCCAAGTTCTGATGTGACTGCTTTACGTAAATCCAGTTTGACATTTTTGGAGAAAGTGTCTTCGGATTTACGTGTTAATTTTTATGGTTTAGGTCTTTTGGGTCTTTTTTTTTTCCTGATGTTTTTTGAGTCTACGTTTTTGTGCTGAGGAAAAAGACTTCACTGCTGAAAAGGAGGTTACATGTTCAGGGACTCCCTCAAAATTCAAAATTTCCTATACACTTCTCATCCCCCTCTTCTCCTTTCATCTCCTGCTCCCTCCATCTTCTTTCCTTTCTGTTCTTTTCTTTTTTCCTTTCCTCAAAGCACAGACCGAAGAACTCAAAAATGGTGCTAGCGATAGAGGAGAAAGCATAAATCGAAGGATTTTTCTTCCTCTCTACAACAACCAAGATCAAGGCTCGACAACATTACCCACTGAGAGTGATTTCGGTTAGACATTCCGACAACTTTCTTTCAGTTTTGATATTTTAATAAAAATAAATGGGTTTTAAGGTCGTTTTTCTGTATTTGATTCAGGGGCCTCTAATCTTAGAATAGGCGGGCAATTTTTTCTCTTTTGTTTGATTCTTTTGTCAATGTTTGGTGTGTTGTATAAAAAATTAAATGTGCAGCTAACTTTTATGAAATTGAATCTGGAATTTTCTTTTAACTTTTAATACTATAAGTGGTGAAATTGGTGAATATTTGATAGTTTTTTTTTTTACTTAATAGACATAATAGTCTACAGAGTTGGACTTTTGGTTTTTATTCTTTGACCATAGTATTTTTTTCACAGTACTAGGCAGCTCATAAAAAGTTTTTTTTTTTTTTACTTCAAAATCGCCATTCTATCTGTTTTTATTTATTGATTTGGTTCCTGATGAGTAATTCACAAACTCAATCACATTACAAGGTGTAGCTCCTATAAAGTTTTTCATTAGCATGATCTTATCGAGTGATATGGGTCTGTGATAAGAGAGATAAAAAGAATAAAAGAACAGTGGGAGGAGAGTGACAAGTGATGCTGTTTTTTCTGAGAATAATGAATTATCTTTTGACAATTGATGTTGTGTGTCCCTGTACATTGATCAAGATTTATGGTGGAAGAAAATAAAATATTTTACTAGAACAAGAGTTAAATTTCAAGAGTTATGATTAAAGAAAATAAATACTTTTTCTAATTTTTCCAAAAAGGTTGATTGATATTGATACAGTATGTGATTGAGTGTGTTTGAATTCCCTCCGCAGAAGAAGCCAGTGTTGTGCATGTTGGTCAGCCGGCTACTGGGGTCTTGCTGTAAAACATGGTAGAAGAAACTGCTACTGCTCTCTATTTTTCTCTAAAAGTGCATCTTCTGCAAAAGGTGGGTTTACTTTAGTTTTTAGTTTGAGAAATCTGTCTTCAGTTCAATTATTTCTTGTGTTGCACATTCAATTGATTGGTTATTTTGTTTCAGGTAGTCGAGCACTATAGAACCTCTAACACCAAGACAGAAATCTCATCATTTTCACTAAGAACTCTATGGATTTGTGTTCTGATTAACCTTAACTCCTTTGGATTTCATTTATATTTCTTGAATATTTATACATTTTTTACTATGGTAGAGCTTTATTTTCAATATACATGACTACAATAGTATAGTACATGCTAAGTTCAAATGAGTAATGGGTTGGTGCTTTTAGGCTGGTATCAAGGGACTAGATGCTTATATAGCTTACCTTGTTGTTCTGTATTTTAGCAAAGAGTTTATTAGTATTTGTCATTATGTGGTTTAATAAACTGAGAATAATTAACTTATTTAAGACACTGAAAATTTCCCAGTTCCCAATTGATTTATTAATTGGTGCTTTAAAGTTTATTAGTTTCTATGAATCTTTTCAAGATACATCACATTAGCTTGGCACTAAACCAACTCCCATATACAGTTGTTTTGACATTTTCATATTTGAGTTTCACCATGCATGGTCCAATTGCTTGATTGATTTGGTGCACAATTGACGCGATGTACTCAGTCAAAGCAAGAATCTTTTAATAATTGGAAGGCACTTATATTGATATACTTTTTCATCTGAAATAAAATGTATTCTTCTAATGCATTCTAATAATTAGGTGTAGGATCAGCGGATCACTCACTACTTTGTGAGTATAAACCATGGTAGTTAATAATTATCCTTATAACTACATGTTTTGTATATATATGCAATTTTGTCGTATCAAAAGGTTATACTCACAACTACTGCTACCTCTGTAATAAGCACTAAGTTGTTTCTTATTCTCCTATGGTCTTAAGATGTTTCATTGAGCTTTGTTCATTTTTTTATATTTGATTTTCTTCTCTTCAGACATTTTCTGATGAGTCTATACAGGACATTGACGTATCTAAAATGTATACTAAAATTATTATGCGGTGATATAGGTATGTCTTTTGAAACATTGCGTAGCTAACTGCTTGGTACTAAGCTTGGGTCATTGGTGAGATTTAGTTCCTGAGTGTTTTCTCTTTGCATGGCTAATCTCTAGAATTTGACTCTTTTTTTTAGGTGTTTGTGTTATTCACTGCAACAAGCATATACCTCTTCTCTGGGGTTGTTGCCCCAAGACCAAGAAGCATTGATAGGAGGGTTAAAGAAATGATAAGTAGCTTTATAAGTTTTTCTGTGGAAGAGGAATTGAATGTCTTGGACCTAATAAATGCTATTGACTTCAATTCTAATATTCGAACACTGTAGAATAGCGTATACGCTTACAGGTTGATAATATGTTTTTGTTTTTTCATCCATATGTGTTGTTATTTTCATGCTTATCCACGAACCAACGATTTTGTACCATTTCCAATCCCGAACAGAACAGAACGGTTTCAGATCACAAAAATTACAGAAAAAATTATTTCTATTTGATTTCAAATTTTAGTAAGAATTAAGTCCTCTAAAATACAATAAGCATACATATTTTTTGACTCTTTGTCTGATGAAGAACAACCTCAAACACGCATAGCTAGAATGATGAAATGGGAAAGGAGATATACGACAAACACGCACAGATCGGAGTACAAACGGGGTCGAGCATTCTGATTGTTACTTGTTAAGAGAGAGAGAGAGAGAGAGAATATCATGTAATTTACAACAGCTATACGTGTTTGTTATCAAGTGTTTTGTCTATCTTACACTCTTCAAGATCTGCACCGTTAATTATCTTATTATTATATCCAAGGGTCTCAAAGGTCTTGTACGCTAGAATCCATCTGTTCATAAATCACGCGAGTATTTCTTAATGTATATTTAATTTAAGTTATTATAAAGGAATAAATAATTTTAATTAATTTCTTATTTTTAAAAAGTAATTATTTCTTAAAAATAATTATTTTTAAAAATAAAACAGTTGATTTTGGTACGATGTTAAAACTTAAATGTAAAGAACTTTCACCGAACATTAATTACATTCGATTTTTTATTTTTTAAAAAATTATTATAAAATCAACAATTTTAATTATATGGTATATTATAATGAAATAATAGTATAAAAATATTTACACTATAATATTTTAATTAATTTTAAAATAGATTTATAAATACATTTAATATTTATAAAATTTAATAATATTAATTATTAAGATTGATTGTGAACATTTAAAGTATTTTCATTTTGTATTTAATTATAAGATTCTTTCAACTAGTTTATGTATTGTCTTTCTAAAGTTTTTTTTCTCATTTTTTATGCATTTAATTATTATTCATTAATGTTTGAGAGAGAACATAATTAAGTAATGATACGTAGGAAAAAAAATAATTAATACATCTAGAAATTAGAAAAATAATCTTATAAAAAAGTGTTAATTCATTGGCGAGTACACCAATTTGTCTCAAGTAGTAAAGTACTTAGAAGTCCGAGTGTTAAATTCACACGGACTTTGTTTGTACTTAGATTGATGCAAACATAATTTACAAGTAAGGGATAAAAAAAAGATAAAGAGAAAGAAAGATAGAAGATAAGATAAAGATTTAAAATAAAAGACAATAAATTTAAAAATAAAAGAATAGAAGATACAATAATTTTAATGTATGTCAATTCATTTAACAACACCCCGAACACCTGCACTTGAATTCAGTGACTTTGTAATGAATGATAATTTAAAATCATGCATCTATTTGTTTAAGATATATGATTTTAGATTTTTCTTTATCAATTTGGTAAATTTTTTTCTTACCTACATCTATTAAAATATTTGTTTTTGATGTCTCACGATGACAAACCTATTTATCTCTCAAATGTCTTTGCAAAAACTCAATAGATAAAATGCATGAAGTTCTAATTCCAGATGTTTGTTTTGATACATGTGCATAATGCAATCACTGTATATCTAATAATGATTTTATTAAGATACTCCTTCCTTTGAGTTTTATTAAAAATTATCATTTTTCAAGCAACTAATTCCTAAAACTGATGCATATAAGACTTCCCTTGTATTTCTACTAAGGGTTACCCTTTTTCAGCGCCTAACCCCTATAGATGATGCAAGGATGAATGATACATGAAATTAAAATAAGAAAGGATAATAGAAAAGAAAACATCTGTTTGCATTGATAGATATGAAGTATATAATACATCTTTTGACTTTTTAGCTCTATCAGACCCTAACTAAGGGGATTTAGCCTCTCATTACTATAAGAGACTTTTACTTTAGGGGGTTGATGGGGATAGAAGAAGATGGATGAATAGAGGAGAAGAAGTAGACATGGCAAGAAAACCCGTACCCGTGGGTACCCGCCCGAATTTGTCCCGACTTTGACGGGTAATACCTGAGTTGACCGGGTATGGGTTCGGGTTCAGGTTTTCCCCGATAACCAAAAGTCGGGTACGGGTACGGGTATGGGATTACTAGACCCGTCCCGACCCCGAACCTGAACCCGTCCCGCCACTTAAAATCTTTAGAATTTTTGCATAATTTAATCAAAAGGCATATAATTTTTATTACTAGTTAATTTTATTTTAAAATTTGTACATAATTTAATATTATTTTCTTAACTATTTATGTAGACACACGCGTTATAATAAATTTATTGATAAATAAGTAGTTAAAAATAAATGTTTAACAATCAATTTATTTTTTTTTAAATCAAAATTTTAATATTTTTTTACAAAAAAAAAAAATTCTAAATGGTGTGTGGAACGTGGTTGGGAATACCCGATACCCGACGGGTACGGGGATGGGACAATAAACTCAAACCCGTCGGGTATTGGGTACGGGTATGGGAATATGTTGAGGAGCCAGGGTAAGGGATTGGGGAGACAATACCCGTACCCGACCTGCCCCATTGCCATGTCTAAGAAGAAGGGGATAATGAACATAAAAAGAGGGTTTTCCTGTAGAGATAATGAGGCTTAGGATATATTCATTAGAGAGCTCTGAGTCTCTAGGGGCGATGTTGTCCCAGTGTATAGGTTGTATTTTTTCCTTATGCTTCCTACTACTTTTATATGACTAAGATAGTTTACTTTTCACACTGACTTCGCGTTAAGCGTGAGCTGACCCACTTAGCAATGGTGCATGTTAAACGAACTGTCTAATTCTTTAAAAAAAAATTCAAGGTTTTTTCTTCCAATTTTTACATCAATTTTCCTCCAAAACACTTGAAATCTTCTTATTTTAAATTTTTTTAATCAAAATTGCAAAGATATTAATTTTTTTTATTATTTTATTAAAAAATAATAAAGTAAAAAAATTATAATTATTCTTTGTCAAAATTAACTATCAAATTAAACTTAAATTTCGTAGTTATAAAAAAGGACAAACAAATTTCTAAAAATAATTTTTTAAGTTAGGATGAAGAAGAATACTCCCTTCATCCCTATAAATATAAGACTCTTCTAACTATTTCACTTATTTTAAGAAAGTTGATTGTCCAAACAACAATTGACATAAATGATAATAACTTGTGTTTTTTAATCAAGGGGTCAAGAATTTGAATCTTGAAAGAGAAATACTCACCTATAGGTGCTTGTGGTCCCTAACGAAAATAACTAAAATTAGTTATTATTTCAATAACAAGATCAACAAAAAAAGAAAAAGTTGTTTAATATAGTTAATAATATTAAATTTATTAAAAATTTATATTATTTTTTTATAATTAACTTTACAATTATTGGGATACGTAATCTTTTTTTTCTATTTTTTTATTTAATTAATTAATTAATGTGTGTTAATTTTTGTATTGAATTTTTATGAAAGAGGCCATGCATTTATATTTCTATTACATAACATCTATCGGAAAGTAATTGAAGATATGAAGATAAAAAAAAAACTAGTGTAAAAAACAACTTAAAAAAAATCTTATAAAAAATACACAAACAAAATTTGAAGAAAAGTCTTATATTTAAAGAATGAGAGAGTAACATTTTTCAATTTCTAGGTAGTGTGTTGATTTAAATGGAGGGAAGGTGAAGACAAGGCATGGCGTGGACAAATGAGTAATAAAAAAAGCAAGTGACGGTATATGGTGCCAGAACAGAAGGCATAGCACAACTGAACAAACAGAACTCGCTTGCTTCTTCAAACCTCTTCTCCTTTTCCATCCACTGGAGAGAAGACAAGAGAGAGAAACACAGATTGTTCCCTTCCCTTCCACAAAAAAACGACAAATCCTCTTCTCCTTCTTCTCTGTCTTCTAGGGTTTCTCTTCCGCCATTGCCGACCTCACCCGTGCCTCCTGCTTACTCTTCTCCACTGGCATTGCTCTCTGATCCTCTCTACTCTCCAATCTCATTCCTATTCCCTAATTTCTTCCCCTCTTTTTTAGGGTTATCGTCGCTCTATTGCCGATTCCGCCATTTCTCACTTCGACTTCGAGGTAAGCCTCTCGACCTTATTCGCTTGCTATCAATCCTGATTCATTTGCTCCGTCGCCTCAATTTTTGTGTGTTGCTCTTAGATTGTTGCAGCAGGTGCATTGTTTTTGCCTCTCAATGGTATGTTCCCCAGGAAGTGGGAGAATGGAAGTCATGGCAAGGCTTCTCGCTGCTGGGACTTTCTCTCACACTGTAGCAGGTAGGTACATGGAGACCCTACCTTTTAGATTTTTCTTACTCATACTGCTTGACATTCTTTGCTGGATTTAGATTATTATATTTTTATGTATAATAATATATATACTTCACAGTAAGTGGTTGTTTTTTATTGCAAGAAAGGCACTCCGTGCCAGTATTAATATTTTTTTGGGGGTAAATGTAAAGATAAACGAGAAGTTAAAAGAAGAAGAAAGAAAATAATACTATTGATAGTAGTTTGCAGAAGTTACATAGTTAAAGGATATATAAGTGGGGGAAGAAAATCAGTTGAAGGGTAAAAATATCTTAAAAATAGCATGATTCCCCCTTTATTAATTGTCATACATAATATATGTGTTGACAATATAAATGTTTTTTATATTGTTATTCAATCACAAACTGTTATGTATGGTCAATTTCAATTATTTTTTACTTTTATAATAGTAACTATCTTACCAAGATTTCTGATTGATTGATTATGCTAACAATGCTTGCCTATTAAATTCTTTAATTTATGAATTTTGTTTTCATTTCCAATTTCTGGTTGAACATCATTTGTTCATGCATGGCTTGGAAGATGACTTTGCCCGTGAGAAGTTGGCTGCTGAGTATATTTGTAGAGAACTACGTGAGGCAGATGAAGCAAATTTGCTTCACGAAGAAGGTTGTCTGATTTTATTTATTGTTGACTTGCTGAATCAACCGTTTTTTAATACAATGCATGGGTATTCCTTACTTACTAGATAGTAGTTAATGAAATTTCATAATTTATTTAGTTTAATGTGTTTTTACTCATTTTCAATTGATAGAAGAATGAAGGTGCTGATTGTCACATGCTGAAAATGAATAAGTCTCTGTTTGGAAAAACTTCTCAATAAGCACTTATAGAAGAAGGAAATAAGAAGGTAAAATGAAGCAAGCTTCTCTTATGAGTCAAAATTAGCTTTTGGAGAAGCTAAATGAAAGACCTCTGACCTTCTACAAATAAGCTTATGTATAAGCTAATTTTAACTTGTGGGAACAATTTATGTTGTTTTACCTTCTCTTTTTTTTTGTCTCTTATAAGTGCTTATTGAGAAGTTTATCCTAACAGGACCTAAATATAAATCTTTTATTTTATTTTACTTTTTTTTGGGGGGGGGGGGGGGTTGGAGTGCTTGGTCCGTTTGGTACTCTGTATAATGATTGAACAAGCATGTTTAGTTTTCAGGATTTTTGTTTGTGGGGTTTACCTTTCTATTATTACCTTATTTGAATTTCATGATTATAATTTCTAATTTGTTTTCCTTTTCCAGTTTTTTGTCTGGGTACAATCTTCATTTTCTTTTGTGGATTTTTAAAATGCTGCTTCACATTTATATCACAGATATGCATGTCTATGGTGAGAGCCCCATGACTGATGCTTTGCAGCTGGTAAGGTTTGCCTCTTGTTTCTACATTTTCTTGTGTGCTAGTAAACTAGTACTTGTGTGTATGTTCTCACTTCTCAAGTGCCTCACTTGAACCTTTCATGTGGTTTCTTTATTGGCATTCAGGGCTCACATGAATTCAATGAATTCTCTATAATGTTATAGCCTGTTGTTATTGCTTCCTATAGTTTAGGATACTTTAAGTTTGGAAACAGTAATTGTTGCTCCCTTCTTTAGTGAATAATTATTTCTTTCTTACTGGCATATTCATCAGAATGGCACGCACCACACAGTAGCTCACCTGACAGTTTTGGAAACAGTTTATGTTTTTTATATCAATTTTCTAAATTGTGGAATTGATTTAGATGTTACAACTTATAAATATCTTTGTCTGCAGGCAGTAGCTTTTCAAAAAATTAATCTAAAGCAAATTCATTTAACTTATTGTTTGGTATCCTTTTTGAGGTATGCTGCAACACTTGCAAGAAACCAATCAAGGACAGTCAATTTGCTGCTCATGCAGGTTTGGGGGCTTCTTTTCTATTTGTAATAAAACTTCCTGGTCTTTTCTGTATGATATTTAATGTTTGACAACCAGTTATCGTGTGGTCTTATATGCTCATTATATTATCCTGTTAATTTTCAAATTATTCAGTTGGTTACACATTGACCTGCATTTGTTGCTGGCTAGTTTACTATCAGCTTTTATATTTTGTCTCCTTTTGTTTCAAAAGGTACTAATATTGAGCCTTCCTTGTTTTCCCCTTCCATCCCCCCTGTTATTTTTTCAGAACTTTGTAGGTCATTAAAGCTCACAGAACAGACTATGGTGGAGCTTGACACTGGGAATCGAAAACCTCCAAGGAAGGAAAAGAAAAAGTTAGGAGCTTCTTCTGCAAGTATCCTTAAAATAGGAATTCAGTAATCAGTTAGGAGCTTCTTGTGCAAGTTAGGGCTTTAGCCTAGCCCATTTAATTTTTTCCATCCTTCATAGTCACACTCAGTTCACACTTCACACTTCACACTTCACACTTCACAGTCAATTTCCAAATTTATTCCATCT